>NC_139226.1:140271143-140871143 GCF_055691185.1 Crinia signifera | reverse complement strand
GCTGGTGGTGCGTCATTCTGGCTGTAGTACATGGCTGGTGGTGTGTGATTCTGGCTGTAGTACATGGCTGGTGGTGTGTGATTCTGGCTGTAGTACATGGCTGGTGGTGTGTGCTTCTGGCTGTAGTACATGGCTGGTGGTGTGTGATTCTGGCTGTAGTACATGGCTGGTGGCGTGTGATTCTGGCTGTAGTACACTGCTGGTGGCACGTGATTCTGGTCGTAGTACACTGCTGGTGCGTCATTCTGGCTGTAGTACATGGCTCATAGCACGTGATTCTGGCTGTAGTACACTGCTGGTTGTGCGTGATTCTGGTTGTAGTGCAATGCTGGTGGTGCGTCATTCTGGCTGTATTATATGGCTCGTGATTCTGGCTGCAGTACGTGGCTGGTGGCACGTAATTCTGGTTGTAGTACGTGGCTGGTGGGGCGCGATTCTGGTTGTAGTATACTGCTGGTGGCGTGTGATTTCTGACTGTAGTACACTACTGGTGGCACCTGATTCTGGCTGTAGTTCATGTCTGGTGGTGCCTGATTCTGGCTGCTGTTCATGGCTGGTGTCGAATGATTCTGGCTGTAGTTCATGGCTGGTGGCGCATGATTCTGGCTGTAAAACATGGCTGGTGGTGCCTGATTCTGCCTGCGTGGCTGGTGGCGCCTGATTCTGTCTGTAGTACGTGGCTGGTGGTGCAGGATTCTGGCGGTTGCACGTGGCACAGGATTCTGGCTTTAGCACGTATCTGGTGGTGCGGGATTCTTGCTGTAGCAAGAGGCTGGTGGGGTGTATGTAGCACGTGGCAGGTGGCGTTGGAATTCTGACTGTAGCACGAGGCTGGTGGGTTGTCTCTGGGTGTATTTGGCTGGTGACACAGGATTCTGGCTGTACTAGGTGGCTGGTGGCGCAAGATTCTGGCTGTAGCATGTGGCTGGTGGCGCGGGATTCTGGCTGTAGCACAAGGCTGGTGGGGTGTCTCTGGGTGTATGTGGCTGGTGGCGCAGGATTTTGGCGGTATTACGTGGCTGGTGGTGCTGGGTTCTGGCTGTAGCACGAGGCTGGTGGGGTGTCTCTGGGTGCTGGTGGCACGGGATTCTGGCTGTATTACGTGGCTGGTGGCGCGGGATTCTGGATGTAGCTGATAGCTTATAACGTCGAGTAAGATAAACTCTATCATAGCACAAGGCTGGTGGGGTGTCTCTGGGTGTATGTGGCTGTGGCACATGATTCTGGTTGTATGACGTGGCTGGGGCTGCAGGATTCTGGCTGTAGCACGTGGATGGTGGTGCAGGAACCTGGCTGTATTACGTGGCTGGTTGCGTGGGATTCTGGCTGTAGCACAAGGCTGGTGGGGTGTATATGTGGCTGGTGGCGCTGGATTCTGGCTGTAGTACGTGGCTGATGGCGCGGGATTCTGACTGTAGCACAAGGCTGGTGGGGTGTCTCGGTGTATGTGGCTGGTGGCACAGGATTCTGGCTGCAGCTGGTGGCATGGGATTCTGGCTTTAGCATGTTGCTGGTGGCGCAGGATTCTGGCTATAGTGCGATGCTGGTGGGTTGTCTCTGGGTGTATGTGGCTGTGGCGCAGGATTCTGGTTGTATGACGTGGCTGGTGGTGCAGGATTCTGTCTGTAGCACGTGGATGGTGGTGCAGGAATCTGGCTGTAGCACAAGGCTGGTGGTGCGGGAATCTGGGTGTATGTGGCTGTTGGCGCTGTAGTACGTGGATGGTGGTGCGGTATTCTGGCTGTATCACGTGGATGGTGGTGCAGGAATCTGTCTGTATTACGTGGCTGGTTGTGCGGGATTCTGGTTGTAGCACGTGGATGGTGGTGCAGGAATCTGTCTGTATTACGTGGCTGGTTGTGCGGGATTCTGGTTGTAGCACGTAACTGGTGGCGCGGGATTCTGGCTGTAGCAAGAGGCTGGTGGGGTGTCTCTGGGTGTATGTGGCGTGGGATTCTAGCCGTAGCACATGGTTGGTGGCGCGTAATTCTGGCTGTACTAGGTGGCTGGTGGTACGGGATTCTGGCTGCATTACGTGGCTGGTGTGAGATTCTGGCTGTAGCACAAGGCTGTTGGGGTGTCTCTGGGTGTATGTGGCTGGTGGCACTGTATTCTGGCTGTAGTACGTGGCTGGTGGTGCGATATTCTGGCTGTAGCACGTGGATGGTGGTGCAGGAATCTGGCTGTATTACGTGGCTGGTTGCACAGGATTCTGGCTGTAGCACAAGGTTGGTGGGGTGTCTCTGGGTGTATGTGGATGGTGGTGCTGGATTCTGGCTGTAGTACGTGGATGGTGGTGCGGGGTTCTCGCTGTAGCATGAGGCTGTTGGGATGTCTCTCGGTGTATGTGGCTGGTGGTGTGGAATTCTGGCTGTAGTACGTGGATGGTGGTGCGGGATTCTGGCTGTAGCAAGAGGCTGGTGGGGTGTCTCTGGGTGTATGTGGCGCGGGATTCTGGCCATAGCACGTGGTTGGTGGCGCGGGATTCTGGCTGTAGTACGTGGATGGTGGTGCAGGATTCTGGCTGTATTACGTGGCTGGTGCGAGATTCTGCCTGTAGCACAAGGCTGTTGGGGTGTCTCTGGGTGTATGTGGCTGGTGCCACTGGATTCTGGCTGTAGTACGTGGCTGGTGGCGCGGGATTCTGGCTGTAGTACGTGGATGGTGGTGCGGGGTTCTGGGTGTAGCACGAGGCTGGTGGGGTGCCTCTGGGTGTAGCACGAGGCTGGTGGGGTGCCTCTGGGTGTAGCACGAGGCTGGTGGGGTGCCTCTGGGTGTAGCACGAGGCTGGTGGGGTGTCTCTGGGTGTAGCACGCAGCTTATAGGGTTTACATGATTTTATGATCCCAGTGATGTATATAGTGTATTATGGAGACTAGTGACTGTTTGAACCCCTTGAAGTTGCCCTGAGACCAGTCTGATACTTAGTGTTTTCTGTTTTCCAGACGTCTTCCTATTCTCCTGGCCTGTTGTGCTGTGCATCGCTGTGACCCAGCGCTATGCATCCTGGGCCGTGGCATACGCTGCTTTGTGTCTCATTTCTCCTGGTTTCCATACGTGGTGATTCAGGTACGTTAGCTACCGTTATAACGTCTCAGAGATGGTAACAATTCCGCTAAGATCCATCCTCCCGTATTACCCCTAATATATCACTGCTCAATATCTATAGCTGTATCGCTGTGTCCTTCCACCCTCCCGTATTACCCCTAATATATCACTGCTCAGTATCTATAGCTGTATCGCTGTCCTTCCACCCTCCCGTATTACCCCTAATATCACCACTCAGTATCTATAGCTGTCTCGCTGTGTCCTTCCACCCTCCCGTATTACCCCTAATATCACCGCTCAGTATATATAGCTGTATCGCTGTGTCCTTCCACCCTCCCGTATTCCCCCTAGTATCGCAGCTCAGTACCTACAGCTGTATCGCTGTATCGCTGTGTCCTTCCACCCTCCCGTATTCCCCCTAATATATCACTGCTCAGTATCTATAGCTGTATCGCTGTGTCCTTCCACCCTCCCGTATTCCCCCTAATATCACTGCCCAGTATCTATAGCTGTATCGCTGTGTCCTTCCACCCTCCCGTATTCCCCCTAATATCACCACTCAGTATCTATAGCTGTATTGCTGTGTCCTTCCACCCTCCCGTATTACCCCTAATATCACAGCTCAGTATCTATAGCTGTATCGCTGTGTCCTTCCACCCTCCTGTATTACCCCTAATATCACAGCTCAGTATCTATAGCTGTATCGCTGTGTCCTTCCACACTCCCGTATTACCCCTAATATATCACTGCTCAGTATCTATAGCTGTATCGCTGTGTCCTTCCTCCCTCCCGTATTACCCCTAATATATCACTGCTCAGTATCTATACCTGTATCGCTGTCCTTCCACCCTCCTGTATTACCCCTAATATCGCAGCTCAGTATCTATAGCTGTATCACTGTGTCCTTCCACCCTCCCGTATTCCCCCTAATATCACGGCTCAGTATATATAGCTGTATCGCTGTCCTTCCACCCTCCAGTATTCCCCCTAATATCACGGCTCAGTATATAAAGCTGTATCACTGTGTCCTTCCACCCTCCCGTAGTATCGCAGCTCAGTATCTATAGCTGTATCGCTGTGTCCTTCCACCCTCCCGTATTCCCCCTAATATCACGGCTCAGTATCTATAGCTGTATCGCTGTGTCCTTCCACCCTCCCGTATTCCCCCTAATATCACAGCTCAGTATCTATAGCTGTATCGCTGTGTCCTTCCACCCTCCCGTATTCCCCCTAGTATCGCAGCTCAGTATCTATAGCTGTATCGCTGTGTCCTTCCACCCTCCCGTATTCCCCCAGTATCACTGCTTAGTATCTATAGCTGTATCGCTGTGTCCTTCTATCCTCCCGTATTCCCCCTAGTATCGCAGCTCAGTATCTATAGCTGTATCGATGTGTCCTTCCGCCCTCCCGTATTCCCTCTAGTATCACCGCTCAGTATATATAGCTGTATCACTGTGTCCTTCCATCCTCCCGTATTACCCCTAATATCACCACTCAGTATCTATAGCTGTATTGCTGTGTCCTTCCATCCTCCCGTATTACCCCTAATATCACCGCTCAGTATCTATAGCTGTATCGCTGTGTCCTTCCACCCTCCCGTATTACCCCTAATATCACGACTCAGTATCTATAGCTGTATCGCTGTGTCCTTCCACCCTCCCGTATTACCTCTAATATCACCGCTCAGTATCTATACCTGTATCGCTGTGTCCTTCCATCCTCCCGTATTACCTCTAATATCACCGATCAGTATCTATACCTGTATCGCTGTGTCCTTCCACCCTCCCGTATCCCCCCTAATATCACGGCTCAGTATCTATAGCTGTGTCGCTGTGTCCTTCCATACTCCCGTATCCCCCCTAATATCACGGCTCAGTGTCTATAGCTGTGTCGCTGTGTCCTTCCGCCCTCCCGTATTCCCCCTAATATCACAGCTCAGTATCTATAGCTGTATCGCTGTGTCCTTCCGCCCTCCCGTATTCCCCCTAATATCACGGCTCAGTATCTATAGCTGTATCGCTGTGTCCTTCCACCCTCCCGTATGCCCCCTAATATCACCGCTCAGTATCTATAGCTGTATCGCTGTGTCCTTCCACCCTCCCGTATTACCCCTAATATCACGGCTCAGTATCTATAGCTGTATCGCTGTGTCCTTCCGCCCTCCCGTATTCCCCTTAGTATCACAGCTCAGTATATATAGCTGTATCGCTGTGTCCTTCCACCCTCCCGTATTCCCCCTAATATCACCGCTCAGTATCTATAGCTGTATCGCTGTGTCCTTCCATCCCTCCGTATTCCCCATAGTATCGCGGCTCAGTATCTATAGCTGTATCGCTGTGTCCTTCCATCCTACCGTATTCCCCCTAGTATCGCAGCTCAGTATCTATAGCTGTATCGCTGTGTCCTTCCTCCCTCCCGTATTCCCCCTAGTATCGCAGCTCAGTATCTATAGCTGTATCGCGTTGTCCTTCCGCCCTCCCGTATTCCCCCTAATATCACAGCTCAGTATCTATAACTGTATCGCTGTGTCCTTCCGCCCTCCCGTATTCCCCCTAGTATCACAGCTCAGTATCTATAGCTGTATCGCTGTGTCCTTCCGCCCTCCCGTATTCCCCCTAGTATCACAGCTCAGTATCTATAGCTGTATCACTGTGTCCTTCCGCCCTCCCGTATTCCCATTAGTATCACAGCTCAGTATATATAGCTGTATCGCTGTGTCCTTCCGCCCTCCCGTATTCCCCCTAGTATCACCGCTCAGTATCTATAGCTGTATTGCTGTGTCCTTCCGCCCTCCCGTATTCCCCCTAGTATCACAGCTCAGTATAGCTCTGTCCTTCCATCCGTGTACAGTCACTGTGGAGTTGCCGTGTAATAATCCCTTATACTGTATGTTACAGATGGGACACCTCGCTTTCTGTCAGAGCCTATTTCCACCATCCAGAACCCCGGAAGCGCGGTAACACTGTTATGTTCTGCGGAACCGCCATTGTCCCGTATTTCTTGGTTATTTAATGGAGAACTGCTGGAGGGACGGCAAAGTGAGGATATAGAATTGGTACCCGGGCACCTGACCATCCGCGCTCTCGCTCCGCACCATGTTGGACGTTACCAGTGTATGATCACTTCTAGCAGAGGATCTATTATCAGCACTCCTGCAAACGTGTCCATGGCATGTAAGTACATCTATTATCACACTGTGCCCAACATGACTGTTACCCACGGCGATTGCCTGAACCGTAACCGCTAAAGGCGAGATTTAGCTGCAGCGCTGGTTAATGCTGAGCTAGGCTCGTTAATTACTGAACAGCCGCCGGTCTGACCACAGCTCCCTAAATCTCCCCCATCTCCCCTTCTGAACAAACACTGTGGAAAGATGAGCCCCTAGGGGTAATTTCTGTATTATGCCTGTACTATTAGTATGATGCTCCATCTAATAAGGTGTATCTAACGTCTTCCTGTCATCCCTGGTTATTCTGTGTTATGTAAATGATATATGCCACTTGCTGTCCTGGGTACACTGTGTGGTTCCTGCACAGTTAGGACCCAGGCACATATACTACCGCTCTCTCCTGCTGTAACCCAGGCACATATACTACCGCTCTCTCCTGCTGTAACCCAGGCACATATACTACTGCTCTCTCCTGCTGTAACCCAGGCACATATACTACCGCTCTCTCCTGCTGTAAATCAGGCACATATACTACTGCTCTCTCCTGCTGTAACCCAGGCACATATACTACTGCTCTCTCCTGGTGTAACCCAGGCACATATACTACTGCTCTCTCCTGCTGTAACCCAGGCACATATACTACTGCTCTCTCCTGCTGTAACCCAGGCACATATACTACCGCTCTCTCCTGCTGTAACCCAGGCACATATACTACTGCTCTCTCCTGCTGTAACCCAGGCACATATACTACTGCTCTCTCCTGCTGTAACCCAGGCACATATACTACTGCTCTCTCCTGCTGTAACCCAGGCACATATACTACCGCTCTCTCCCGGTGTAACCCAGGCACATATACTACCGCTCTCTCCTGCTGTATCCCAGGCACATATACTACTGCTCTCTCCTGCTGTAACCCAGGCACATATACTACCGCTTTCTCCTGCTGTAACCCAGGCACATATACTACTGCTCTCTCCTGCTGTAACCCAGGCACATATACTACTGCTCTCTCCTGCTGTAACCCAGGCACATATACTACTGCTCTCTCCTGCTGTAACCCAGGCACATATACTACTGCTCTCTCCTGCTGTAACCCAGGCACATATACTACTGCTCTCTCCTGCTGTAACCCAGGCACATATACTACTGCTCTCTCCTGCTGTAACCCAGGCACATATACTACCACTCTCTCCTGCTGTAACCCAGGCACATATACTACTGCTCTCTCCCGGTGTAACCCAGGCACATATACTACTGCTCTCTCCTGCTGTAACCCAGGCACATATACTACTGCTCTCTCCTGCTGTAACCCAGGCACATATACTACCGCTCTCTCCCGGTGTAACCCAAGGCACATATACTACTGCTCTCTCCCGGTGTAACCCAAGGCACATATACTACTGATCTCCTGCTGTAACCCAGGCACATATACTACCACTCTCTCCTACTGTAACACAGGTACATATACTACCGCTCTCTCCTGCTGTAACCCAGGCACATATACTACTGCTCTCTCCTGCTGTAACCCAGGCACATATACTACTGCTCTCTCCTGCTGTAACCCAGGTACATATACTACTGCTCCCTCCTGCTGTAACCCAGGTACATATACTACCGCTCTCTCCTGCTGTAACCCAGGCACATATACTACCGCTCTCTCCCGCTGTAACCCAGGCACATATACTACCGCTCTCTCCTGGTGTAACCCAGGCACATATACTGCTGCTCTCTCACGGTGTAACCCAGGCACATATACTGCCGCTCTCTCCTGGTGTAACCCAGGCACATATACTACCGCTCACTCCTGGTGTAACCCAGGCACATATACTACCGCTCTCTCCTGGTGTAACCCAGGCACATATACTACTGCTCTCTCCCGGTGTAACCCAGGCACATATACTACTGATCTCCTGCTGTAACCCAGGCACTTATACTACTGCTCTCTCCCGCTGTAACCCAGGCATATATACTACCGCTCTCTCCTGCTGTAACCCAGGCACATATACTACTGCTCTCTCCCGGTGTAACCCAGGCACATATACTACCGCTCTCTCCTGCTGTAACCCAGGCACATATACTACTGTTCTCTCCTGCTGTAACCCAGGCACATATACTACTGCTCTCTCCTGCTGTAACCCAGGCACATATACTACTGCTCTCTCCTACTGTAACCCAGGCACATATACTACTGCTCTCTCCCGGTGTAACCCAGGCACATATACTACTGATCTCTCCCGGTGTAACCCAGGCACATATACTACTGATCTCTCCTGGTGTAACCCAGGCACATATACTACTGATCTCCTGCTGTAACCCAGGCACATATACTACCGCTCTCTCCTGCTGTAACCCAGGCACATATACTACTGATCTCTCCCGGTGTAACCCAGGCACATATACTACCGCTCTCTCCTGGTGTAACCCAGGCACATATACTACTGATCTCCTGCTGTAACCCAGGCACATATACTACCGCTCTCTCCTGCTGTAACCCAGGCACATATACTACTGCTCTCTCCCGGTGTAACCCAGGCACATATACTACTGCTCTCTCCCGATGTAACCCAGGCACATATACTACTGCTCTCTCCCGGTGTAACCCAGGCACATATACTACTGCTCGGCACATATACTACTGCTCTCTCCCGGTGTAACCCAGGCACATATACTACTTCTCTCTCCTGGTGTAACCCAGGCACATATACTACTGCTCTCTCCTGCTGTAATCCAGGCACATATACTACTGCTCTCTCCTGCTGTAACCCAGGCACATATACTACTGCTCTCTCCCGGTGTAACCCAGGCACATATACTACTGCTCTCCTGCTGTAACCCAGGCACATATACTACCACTCTCTCCTACTGTAACACAGGTACATATACTACCGCTCTCTCCTGCTGTAACCCAGGCACATATACTACTGCTCTCTCCCGGTGTAACCCAGGCACATATACTGCCGCTCTCTCCTGGTGTAACCCAGGCACATATACTACCGCTCACTCCTGGTGTAACCCAGGCACATATACTACTGCTCTCTCCCGGTGTAACCCAGGCACATATACTACTGATCTCCTGCTGTAACCCAGGCACTTATACTACTGCTCTCTCCCGCTGTAACCCAGGCACATATACTACCGCTCTCTCCTGCTGTAACCCAGGCACATATACTACTGCTCTCTCCCGGTGTAACCCAGGCACATATACTGCCGCTCTCTCCTGGTGTAACCCAGGCACATATACTACCGCTCACTCCTGGTGTAACCCAGGCACATATACTACCGCTCTCTCCTGCTGTAACCCAGGCACATATACTACTGATCTCTCCCGGTGTAACCCAGGCACATATACTACCGCTCTCTCCTGGTGTAACCCAGGCACATATACTACTGATCTCCTGCTGTAACCCAGGCACATATACTACCGCTCTCTCCTGCTGTAACCCAGGCACATATACTACTGCTCTCTCCCGGTATAACCCAGGCACATATACTACTGCTCTCTCCCGGTGTAACCCAGGCACATATACTACTGCTCTCTCCCGGTGTAACCCAGGCACATATACTACTGCTCTCTCCCGGTGTAACCCAGGCACATATACTACTGCTCGGCACATATACTACTGCTCTCTCCCGGTGTAACCCAGGCACATATACTACTGCTCTCTCCCGGTGTAACCCAGGCACATATACTACTGCTCTCTCCCGGTGTAACCCAGGCACATATACTACTGCTCGGCACATATACTACCGCTCTCTCCCAGTATAACCCAGGCACATACACTACTGCTCTCTCCTGCTGTAACCCAGGCACATATACTACCGCTCTCTCCTGCTGTAACCCAGGTACATATACTACTGCTCTCTCCTGCTGTAACCCAGGCACATACACTACCACTCTCTCCTGCTGTAACCCAGGTACATATACTACTGCTCTCTCCTTCTGTAACCCAGGCACATACACTACCACTCTCTCCAGCTGTAATCCGGTCACATATACTACCACTCTCTCCTGCTGTAATCCAGGCACATATACTACTGCTCTCTCCTGCTGTAACCCAGGCACATATACTACTGCTCTCTCCCGCTGTAACCCAGGCACATATACTACTGCGCTCTCCCGCTGTAACCCAGGCACATATACTACTGATCTCCTGCTGTAATCCAGGCACATATACTACCGCTCTCTCCTGGTGTAACCCAGGGACATATACTACTGCTCTCTCCTGGTGTAACCCAGGCACATATACTACTGCTCTCTCCTGGTGTAACCCAGGCACTTATACTACTGCTCTCTCCCGCTGTAACCCAGGCATATATACTACCGCTCTCTCCTGCTGTAACCCAGGCACATATACTACTGCTCTCTCCCGGTGTAACCCAGGCACATATACTACTGATCTCTCCCGGTGTAACCCAGGCACATATACTACCGCTCTCTCCTGGTGTAACCCAGGCACATATACTACTGATCTCCTGCTGTAACCCAGGCACATATACTACCGCTCTCTCCTGCTGTAACCCAGGCACATATACTACTGCTCTCTCCCGGTGTAACCCAGGCACATATACTACTGCTCTCTCCCGGTGTAACCCAGGCACATATACTACTGCTCGGCACATATACTACCGCTCTCTCCCAGTATAACCCAGGCACATACACTTCTGCTCTCTCCTGCTGTAACCCAGGCACATATACTACCGCTCTCTCCTGCTGTAACCCAGGTACATATACTACTGCTCTCTCCTGCTGTAACCCAGGCACATACACTACCACTCTCTCCAGCTGTAATCCGGTCACATATACTACCACTCTCTCCTGCTGTAATCCAGGCACATATACTACTGCTCTCTCCTGCTGTAACCCAGGCACATATACTACTGCTCTCTCCCGCTGTAACCCAGGCACATATACTACTGCTCTCTCCCGGTGTAACCCAGGTACATATACTACTGCTCTCTCCTGCTGTAACCCAGGTACATATACTACCGCTCTCTCCTGCTGTAATCCAGGCACATATACTACTGCTCTCTCCCGGTGTAACCCAGGCACATATACTACTGCTCTCTCCAGGTGTAACCCAGGCACATATACTACTGCTCTCTCCCGGTGTAACCCAGGCACATATACTACCGCTCTCTCCTGGTGAATCCCAGGCACATAGTTTAATACTAATGTTAGAGCCATACGTGCAGCTCCCTCATGTTACACCTCTCTCGCTGTCTCTGCAGATCTCGGGCAGTTTGAATCCTCCTCCAAGCTGACCGTAATGGCCGAGGAAGGCAGCAGCGTGATAATAACGTGCCGTGTTCCCCACAGTTTGCCCCAGGCTAAGCGCCATTACAGAGTCAGAGGGAAATGGCTGGACAGTTCCACAGGTGGGTGATTCACGTGTACAATACATGATGGCTCACATACTTCACTTGTGTCTGCTGCTGCATGTGTAAAATAATAATACAATGTAACTATAATTGCCTTGTCTTATTTATAACTAGAGAAGTACCTGATCCTGCCTTCCGGAAATCTGAAGATCCTAAATGTATCCTCTGAAGACCAAGGACAATATCGCTGTGCCGCGTACAATCCGGTCACTCATGAGCGCAAAATAAGCCCCTCTGTCTACAAGCTTTCTATTGGGCGTAAGTGGAGTACTATATAATTCTATCTTGCTCTGTACTTACCATTGTGGGGAGACTGACTGGAGAATGTCCCGGTGGTACTGATGCCATACGCGTTGCTGTACAGATGGCTGTAGACCATAGTTGCGTCTTGGTTGGAGAATGTCCCGGTCGTGCTGATGCCATACGCGTTGCTGTACAGATCGCTGTAGACCATAGTTATGTTCTGGCTGGAGAATGCCCCAGTGGTGCTGAGGCCATACGCGTTGCTGTACAGATGCCTGTAGACCATAGTTGAGTCTTGGTTGGAGAATGTCCCGGTGGTGCTGAGGCCATACGCGTTGCTGTACAGGTGGCTGTAGACCATAGTTGCGTCTTGGTTGGAGAATGTCCCGGTGGTGCTGAGGCCATACGCGTTGCTGTACAGATCGCTGTAGACCATAGTTGCGTCTTGGTTGGAGAATGTCACGGTGGTGCTGAGGCCATACGCGTTGCTGTACAGATCGCTGTAGACCATAATTATGTTCTGGTTGGAGAATGTCCCGGTGGTGCTGATGCCAGATTGCTGTAGACCATGGGTCTTCAACCTGTGGCCCTCCATATGCTGTGGAACTACATGTCCCAGCATGCCATGAGGTTTTTTGGCAAAAAATGTGGCAATGCATGTTGGAACATGTAGTTTCCCAACATCTGGAGGGCCACAGGTTGAAGACCCATGCTGTAGACCAGGCATGTCCAACGTTGGCCCTCCAGATGTTGTGAAACTACACATCCCAGCATGCTTTGCCACAGTTTTGCTATTATAGAATGCTAAAACTATTTGCAAAGCATGCTGGGATGTGTAGTTTCACAACATCTGGAGGGCCAACGTTGGACATGCCTGCTGTAGACCATACATACGTCCTGCCTGGAGAATGTCATGGTGGTGCTGAGGCCATACGCATTGCTGTAGACCCTAGTTGCGTCCTGGCTGGGGAATGTCACGGTGGTGCTGAGACCATACACGTTACTGTACAGATCACTGTAGACCATATGTACATCCTGGCTGGAGAATAGCACGGTGGTGCTGAGGCCATACACGTTGCTGTACAGATCACTGTAGACCATATTTATGTTCTGGCTGGGGAATGTCACGTGGTACTGATGACATACACGTTGCTGTACTGATCGCTGTAGACCCTAGTTTCATCCTGGCTGGACAATGTCATGGTGGTGCTGAGGCCATACGCGTTGCTGTACAGATCACTGTAGACCATATGTACATCCTGCCTGGAGAATGTCACGGTGGTACTGATGCCATACACGTTGCTGTACAGATCGCTGTAGACCATAGTTATGTTCTGGTTGGAGAATATCACGGTGGTACCGATGCCATACGCATTGCTGTACTGATCGCTGTAGAGCATAGTTGCGTCCTGGCTGGGGAATGTCACGGTGGTGCTGAGGCCTATACACATTGCTGTACAGATCGCTGTAGACCATATGTACATCCTGGCTGGAGAATGTCATGGTGGTGCTGAGGCCATACGCGTTGCTGTACAGATCACTGTAGACCATAATCATGTTCTGGTTGGAGAAGGTCACAGTGGTGCTGATGCCATACACGTTGCTGTACAGATCGCTGTAGACCCTAGTTGCGTCCTGGCTGGAGAATGTCACGGTGGTGCTGAGGCCTATACGCGCTGCTGTACAGATCACTGTAGACCATGGGTCTTCAAACTGTGGCCCTCCAGATGTTGTGAAACTACAAATCCCAGCATGCCTTGCCACAGTTTTGCTATAATGGAGTGTTAAAAGGGTGGCAAGGCATGCTGGGATTTGTAGTTTCACAACATCTGGAGGGCCACAGTTTGAAGACCCATGCTGTAGACCATAATCATGTTCTGGTTGGAGAAGGTCATGGTGGTGCTGAGGCCATACACGTTGCTGTACAGATCGCTGTAGACCATAGTTGCGTCCTGGCTGGAGAATGTCACGGTGGTGCTGAGGCCTATACGTGTTGCTGTACAGATCACTGTAGACCATATGTACATCCTGGCTGGAGAATGTCATGGTGGTGCTGAGGCCATACGCGTTGCTGTACAGATCACTGTAGACCATAATCATGTTCTGGTTGGAGAAGGTCACAGTGGTGCTGATGCCATACACGTTGCTGTACAGATCGCTGTAGACCCTAGTTGCGTCCTGGCTGGAGAATGTCACGGTGGTGCTGAGGCCTATACGCGTTGCTGTACAGATCACTGTAGACCATATGTACATCCTGGCTGGAGAATGTCACGGTGGTACTGATGCCATACACGTTGCTGTACAGATCGCTGTAGACCATAGCAATGTTCTGGCTGGGGAATGTCACGGTGGTGCTGAGGCCATACACGTTGCTGTACAGATCGCTGTAGACCATAGTTATGTTCTGGTTGGAGAAGGTCATGGAGGTGCTGAGGCCATACGCGTTGCTTTACAGATCGCTGTAGACCATAGTTGCGTCCTTGCTGGGGAATGTCACGGTGGTGCTGAGGCCATACGCGTTGCTGTACAGATCACTGTAGATCGTTCTTGTGTCCTGGGCAGATAATGGGACTGATTCATGTTTGGAAGTAAAGCAACAAAGGCCGGTAACTTTGTGTCTGGAACAAACCATGTTGCTATTCAAGGAGGCAAATACATTTATACAGGATACAGTCAATATGCCGACGGACGAAATACCGACGCGGGAATCCCGACCGCCGCAATGCCGGCACTTTGTCCCTCTATGGGTGTCCACCCCATCCCCCCCCTGTCGACATTTCGGCGGTCGGGATTCCGGTGTCGATATTTCAACCGCCGGCATTTCATACCAAATCCCATTTATACTACTAGCCCCTGCTGCCTATGGCTTGTACCCGATTAATATTATTCCATGTAACAATGTCCTTTATTTCCCGATGCGACAGGTCCCTCCTACTACGATGCGAATGTCGTGCAGCCCACGGTCACGCAAAGGCTGTCTGTAAATCTACACGCTCCGCTGACTCTGGAATGTACTATCGGGGGAATAGCTAATCCCAGTGTTCTCTGGTATAAAGATGGGCGAGACGCCACAGAGGACGGCAGGAGGCGGCTGTTGTACACCCACCTGGTCATCGAGGACGTCCAAAGACTTGATGCCGGCAACTACTCGTGTGTGATGGGGAACGTATCTCAGGAGCTGACTCGTGTCGGCTACACAGTGACTGTTCTAGGTAAGACGCAGACCTTCGATCCATCACTGGTATAAACATGTCTGAAACACGCTCACGCAGGTATCCAACATCCTACGCTGATGACGGCCATGTTGGCAATATGGGCACTGGCCAACACACTTACTGGCTGCACTGCCTCACAGACAATGAGCGATGGGGGCATCACATCTAAGAAACCGCACAGAATGGACCAGAGATCCCAGCTGGACGGTTACAAGTTGCAGGAAATCCGAGGGAAAATGGGAAAGAATATAATAAATAGACAAAGGTTCCGCTCAGGTCCCCAACTATAAGCGCTTCCATTCCAGGACCAATAGTGAGTGAGGGGCGTCTTACTTGTGACTGGTTTTGGGAAGGGCAGATGTGCTGTATAACGAGGTTTGCACACTGACCACTGTGCTGCCGTTACACTAGTCCTTTTACAACATGACACTTGATTGTACGGGCACACTGGGTTGCAGAGGGGTTGGCAGATCTGCTGAGGCGACCGGCTGAGTGTGAGCCACACATACATACCTCCGCGCTGGCCGGTTCCTACAGCTTTCTTGTTTAGTAGAAGTTGTGGTCTGTATGCGCCAATTATCTGCTGTCTTTCTAGGCTTATGTAATACACACTCATTACTTTGGCATCCGTACCTGGCAGCAGAAGGCGTACATCCCTGCTGGCACGTTCCCGGTGCCACCACAACAAGCACCCCATTATGTTAGGCAAGGTGTCTTGTTGATGGATCCCGAGCCAGCCGGGCCCAGTTGGCATTTGGTCTGTGGAGGCTGTTCCAGCATTAATGCCAGAGATTACAGCAATTACTGCGTTTCCTCCCAGCACAGGTCCCTGATCTGTGGACACCTCTGCGATCTGTGGACACCTCTGCAACGTGTTCCGGCCTCGCACAATGCGAGACGGTCCCACCTCCACATGTAGCGAGTCACATTGGTTCCCCCCATGTGCCTCCTGCCACAAAATCTGTCTCTTACATAGGTGTCGGTTACATATTTATTATGTGACTTCATGTAAGGCGTCCAGACTCCAGCCGGCTCACTTCTCCCCCAGTCCTGGTCCGCTTCTGAAGAGAAGGGTTCTCCGGTGTGAGCTGCCTTCTGCGATAAACCTCAAGGGGGTCGTGCCCACTGGGGGTGATGCCCGCGATCCAGTGCACACGTGTGTTGCAGACATTGTACAGACCTCTATGGGTTGGTGAACAGAAATGCGCAATTTCACTGCGAAATCAGGGTTACTTGGTGTCCTGCTGCTGGCGGTCACACTACACAGCAGCGCCACATTGCGGGCACTGCCCTCAGTTGTATCAGTCGCCAAAAGCGGACGAGACAGATTGGAAATTCAGTTCCCCAACGTTGGCACAATGTGGCATTTCCTGAGCAGTCTGGGAAACTAAGTGGCGGGAATTAGTGCAGGCTGACATTTCCATGTCAACCTTTTGTGTGTGTGTCGACTGTTTGTCACTCTCAACCTTGTGCATGTCGATCTGTTGACTGTCTATCTAGACACAGTTGACCCTTAGGGGTTTATTCTAGTTCATTCTTTCTGACAAAATCCTTCTTAGATGGACAAAACCATGTGCACTGCAGGGGGGCAGATGTAACATGTGCAGAGAGAATTAGATTTGGGGGAGTTATTTTGTTTCTGTGCAGGGAAAATACTGACTGCATGATTTTACACTTCAATATAGATCTCACTTTGAAGTAAAACCCCACCCAAATCTAATTCTCTCTGCACAAGTTACATCTGCCCCACCCGCAGTGCACATGGTTTTGTCCATCTAAGAAGGATTTTGTCAGAAAGAATGGACTAGAATAACCCCCTTAATCCGGAACTACTGCTTGTAGAATACTCTCCCCCTCCCCCCACTCACGGGCTAGAGGTGTAGTTTCTGGGCCTGCCCATGGGGTGACAATTAGAATCCTGTTATCTTTGTTAACTCGAGAACACTTTCAAATGTCTAATATTAAAAATAACAAATCTATCTGGGATTTATAGAATGTGACATTTGCCTATTTCTTGTCCTTTTTCTGAGATTTGACAGTAATTTGGGGACCTCATTGATCAGAGGATTTACCATACCGTCCAGCGTACCATTATACGCACGGGCCCTGTCCTTGGCGCTATGTAGTGATCCCTATGTTGTGGTTGTGTGCTCGGACATCTGGCATCCAGCATGGGAAGTGTTGCAGGCTCCCCCTAGTGGTGCATTGGGAAATCCTCTCATTAATGCAGCAGGGAATGTTCCGGGTAATGTAGTGTTTGTGTAGCAATTCTTAGAGGTCCCCTATGATGAATAATCCTTAATTGCAGTTTAAGGGGGTGGGGGGAATGCCTTCACCCAGCCGGATCAGCATGGTACCCACCTCACTTTACAGCAGCAGGACCTTGTACAGAAGTTTTGTCCGCCCCATAGGTAACAGAGAACCCATCCGTAGGTTCAGTGAGGCGGTTTCTGCTAATCTGATGTTTTCTTCTGTTTATTTGTAGAATCTCCGAATATATCCCAGGCCCCCGAGGACCAGTCGGCGCTGGTGGGCAGTGATGCCGCTTTTCTCTGCGAGACCCAGGGCAGCCCGCCTCCGAATGTCACTTGGCTACATAACACTGTGCCGGTGTCCCCCTCGACTCGGCTTCACCTGCTGGGAAACAAGCTGCAGATCGCTGGCGTGGTCACTGAGGACGCCGGGATGTATCAGTGCATGGCGGATAACGGGGTGGGAGTCGTACAGGCTGCAGCGAGACTCCGGGTACAGTCTGGTAAGGACGCAGCGACTTCATGTACAGCTCTCGCACCTATAATATTGTTATATGTATTATTTATTACAGTATTGTGCAGAGTCTGACACACAGCCGGAACATGGGGGATCAGAATAACGCACCCATGGGTCCGAGAGACTGACATGTTTCAAACCAGATACAAAACATTGTAAACCTCCCACATATCACATGTAGCACTGCTGTGCAGCGCACGGATGATTTGCATATACATCCATTCGCAGCCTTTGTGGGTGGGCAAAATCCTACGAAGCGCTCGCTAATCTAAATCACATTCTGGTGCCTTAGATCAGCAGCACCCAGCTCTGTGAACAGGGTGACGTCATCTGCCAGGCCCCCCCCCCCCCCCCCAGTGTTTTCCTGTTCACATACAAACCCTCCGAACCCGCCTCCTGCTCCAAGCTTCAAAACATGACTAGATGACAAGTGAAATACATCAGAGAGAAACATAAACATGTTGAAATGATCAAATCAATCAACACAATACTAAAGGTCTTCAAACATTGTGCGAATGTGATACATAAAGAAAGTAGATTATTCACAAGAGATCGGAATGATCATTAAGCAAAATGTGTTCCTCATACCAAAGAGTTCTTAGAAAACAGTGAAAGGTAAAATCTCAATACACCTGACCCAAGTATCAAAAAGGTTTTTCTTTTTGGAGAGGCCTCAAGCCAGTCTATATGAACGTAAAGTACAACTTCTCTATAATAACTGTCAGAATGGGAGGGTCTCTTGAATCCACACTTGCAATATGGTTTTACGAGCGGCCGATGAAATGGCTAACAGCAGTTGACCTTCTCTAGGTACCCTAGTTCCCACAGGTAGGAGACCAAAATAGCGCGGATCTATCCGGCTATTGTGAGTGTTTTGGTGAATCCAGTTTAGACATTCGCTAATAACGCATTAAGCTGCGGGATGGCCGCAGACCTGCGATGATTCACAATTATTGATTGTTTGTAGCCGATTTCGAAGGCTTTTTGCCATCGATGGGGGAGAGATTGTTTATTGTTGCCTCGATCCCTAGTCCTGTTTGGCCCGTGGGCCACTCCGTCAAAGTACAGTGTTGGTGAAACCCTTGATTGGTCATCCACTGTATTGTTGGCAACCATCGATGGCCGCTTGTCATATATCAGTCGATGGTAGCCACTGATGTCAATGACACTGTTGACCAAATTTCCGCTGCGTCTGTGGTCACTCTTACCAAAAGTCTTTCTCTCCCTTGTTACTGCTCTAGGGACTGGTCCTGCTATCGTGTTCCCCCCTGCAAGTGTGAGCGTGGTACATGGAGACCTGGTGACACTTAGCTGTAATGCCACCGGCAGTCCCTCACCCTTCATCCGCTGGTACGACGCTAACGGACCAATCAGCAGCCACCCTTCTCATATCCTGCGTACAAAGTCCCGCAAGGCGTTGCAGTCCAGGACGGCAGCCGGTTCCGGACAGGATCCAGTGCCCGTGATTATGTCACATGTTGGCTACGGCTCCTTGATTATCCTGGCCGTCACCGCTCAGCATGCTGGGAAATATGTCTGTGAGGCATCCAACGAATTTGGCATAGCGCGTGCTGAAGCCACCATGACAGTTGGTAAGTGACTGCTCTCTGCCTCATACTGGTCCCTCACCTGCCCCTCTCCGCTCTCTGTAGGTGCCACGTCCATCAGGGGCTGTTGTGCTGAGCTCTGCCTCATACTGGTCCCTCACCTGCCCCTCTCCGTTCTCTGTAGGTGCCACGTCCATCGGGGGCTGTTGTGCTGCTCTCTGCCTCATACTGGTCCCTCACCTGCCCCTCTCCGCTCTCTGTAGGTGCCACGTCCATCGGGGGCTGTTGTGCTGAGCTCTGCCTCATACTGGTCCCTCACCTGCCCCTCTCCGCTCTCTGTAGGTGCCACGTCCATCGGGGGCTGTTGTGCTGAGCTCTGCCACATACTGGTCCCTCTGTCTGCCGATGGGATTTTCCCTGGAGCCGTGTGACCACTGTTTGCATTTGTGAATCATGAACCTTTCCTGTAACTTGTTTGTATGTCGGCTTTTAATAGCAACAAGCAGCCGCGAGGCTGATACAGGAATATTCCTGGTGGCGACGGGCTGTTTATAGTGCCAGTTATGTTTGTCAGGGTGGCAGCGTTGGCTGAATGGAAAGTATCGCTGATCATACACAAATTGTCTTTCATGAGTTTACAATTTACTGCGAAACTGGTCACAAAATGAAATGTGAGGTCCACGCTGTTCCGCAAACACTGCGCACAGCACATTTCTGCTACGCAATTGCTGCCTGTTTGTTGGGGATTCTGGCGCACTCGCGCAATTCTCGGCTGTGATGTCACCTCCCGTGCTCAGCGCTTAGTGACCCCCACAGAAGTTTCATTAGTGAACATGTAATGTGGCCGCTGTAGTCCCAGATTATCCTGTATATTCTGAATACCGGATGTATTATTTTATGTCTTTAACCCTTTAGTTCCCTATGAGATGAGCACCGTACGTTCGGATAACTCTCCATCAGTCGTGGTTCCAAGGATTGAGGACCCCGTGCGACCTCGCTCCCGTCCCACAGACAAACCCTTCAGTGGGGCCATGCTGCCGGATGCTCCGATCATTCTCAGCCCCCCGCAGACCACCAAGCCAGATGTGTATTTCCTGGTGTGGAGATCGGGGCGGGATGGAGGCCTGCCCATAAACGCGTACTTTGTGCGTTATCGGAAGGTAAGACCGAGGGACTCGTGCAGAGCGGGTGCATCGCAGAGCGCCTGGTGGGAATTCCCTGCGGGTGCAGTGGGCCTGGTAGGAATTCCCTGCGGTGCCAGCGGGTGCAGTGGGCCTGGTGGGAATATGCAGTGCCAGCGGGTGCAGTGGGCCTGGTGGGAATATGTGGTGCCAGCGGGTGCAGTGGGCCTGGTGGGAATTCCCTGCGGTGCCAGCGGGTGCAATGGGTCTGGTGGGAATTCCTTGCAGTGCCAGCGGGTGCAGTGGGCCTGGTAGGAATTCCCTGCGGTGCCAGAGGATGCAGAGTACCCGGTGGGAATTCCCTGCGGTGCCAGCGGGTGCAGTGGGCCTGGTAGGAATTCCCTGCGGTGCCAGCGGATGCAGAGTACCTGGTGGGAATTCCCTGTGGTGCCAGCGGGTGCAGTGGGCCTGGTAGGAATTCCCTGCGGTGCCAGCGGATGCAGAGTACCTGGTAGGAATTCCATGCGGTGCCAGCGGGTGCAGTGGGCCTGGTAGGAATTCCCTGCGGTGCCAGCGGATGCAGAGTACCTGGTGGGAATTCCCTGCGGTGTCAGCGGGTGCAGTGGGCCTGGTAGGAATTCCCTGCGGTGCCAGTGGATGCAGAGTACCTGGTGGGAATACCCTGCGGTGCCAGAGGGTGCAGTGGGCCTGGTAGGAATTCCCTGCGGTGCCAGCGGATGCAGAGTACCTGGTGGGAATTCCCTGCGGTGTCAGCGGGTGCAGTGGGCCTGGTAGGAATTCCCTGCGGTGCCAGTGGATGCAGAGTACCTGGTGGGAATACCCTGCGGTGCCAGCGGGTGCAGTGGGCCTGGTAGGAATTCCCTGCAGTGCCAGAGGGTGCAGTGGGCCTGGTGGGAATTCCCTGTGGTGCCAGCGGGTGCAGTGGGCCTGGGGGGGAATTCCAGCGGGTGCAGTGGGCCTGGTGGGAATTCCCTGCGGTGCAGTGGGCCTGGTGGGAATTCCCTGCGGTGCAGTGGGCCTGGTGGGAATTCCTGCGGTGCAGTGGGCCTGGTGGGAATTCCCTGCGGTGCAGTGGGCCTGGTGGGAATTCCCTGCGGTGCCAGCGGGTGCAGTGGGCCTGGTGGGAATTCCCTGCGGTGCCAGCGGGTGCAGAGTACCTGGTGGGAATTCCCTGCGGTGCAGTGGGCCTGGTGGGAAGTCCCTGCGGTGCAGTGGGCCTGGTGGGAAGTCCCTGCGGTGCAGTGGGCCTGGTGGGAAGTCCCTGCGGTGCAGTGGGCCTGGTGGGAAGTCCCTGCGGTGCCAGCTGGTGCAGAGCGCCTAGCGGTGCCAGCTGGTCATTGTTAGTAAATACCCCCTGTGTGCGATAGTGAAACTACTGCTGACACTTCTTTGTTCCCTGCCCAGTTGGACGATGACGGGAATGTGGCGGGAACCTGGAATTCGATCCGCGTACCAGCCAGTGAGACCGAGTTTCCTCTGAGAGAATTGGAGCCTTCTAGTCTATACGAAGTTCTGATGGCGGCCCGGAACGCAGCGGGCGAGGGGCAGCCGGCTATGCTGACATTCAGGACTAGCAAGGGTGAGACTGGAGGGACGGGGGTCGTATTCTGGGTAAATCTTTCCTTCACTTGCTGTCTCTGAACACATTGCTTTCTCTCTGGTTCCCTTCTGGGCCTTTCAGCCGGTCGTGGTATCATCGGCCGGTCGTGGTATCATCGGCCGGTCCTCATATCATCGGCCAGTCCTCGTATCATCGGGCAGAGTTGTGTTTTCGTTAAACAAACTTACTCACTAGATCTCATTGTTCTTATATAGGGAACAAGGCTGTGAGCTACAGTATGTGGTACATAGGATTAGGCAGATGATATAAATTCATGGCTACGAGGCACAGACGGTAAAGTAAAAACATAAATCAAAAAGCTGTGTTTTAGCGTTGCTCGTCCGTAAATATTGTGACGATAACGATAAATGCAGCCCGTTTCCAATGTTCCACGTGACGCTCAGCGTTATGTTTACAAGTGACGCTCTGCATTATGTTTACGCGTGACGCTCTGCGCCATGTTTCCACGTGATGCTCTGCATTATGTTTACGCGTGACGCTCTGCGCCATGTTTCCACGTGATGCTCTGCATTATGTTTACGCGTGATGCTCGGTGCCATGTTTCCACGTGACGCTCTGCATTATGTTTACGCGTGATGCTCGGTGCCATGTTTCCACGTGATGCTCTGCATTATGTTTACGCGTGACGCTCTGCGCCATGTTTCCACGTGATGCTCTGCTTTATGTTTACGCGTGATGCTCGGTGCCATGTTTCCACGTGACGCTCTGCATTATGTTTACGCATGACACTCGGTGCCATGCTTCCACATGACGCTCTGCGCCATGTTTGCGTGACATTGTGACTATTGCCTGTTTGGTGCACTTACCGCCTCCATCAGAATCTGAAATGTTCTCATTTTATTTTCTTGTTGTGCAGAGAGGAGCTCGTCATCCAGGAACACGCAGGCACCCTCCCCGCCTGCCGGTGCCCCCAGGCAAACACTCCTGCACGACGGTTTCAATGGCAACTTTGGGCAGCCGGCTCAGGACTCATTCCGACACAGTGGAGGTAAGTGCCGCCTCCCCCACTGAACCGTACCAACGTGGGAAGTTTCTGACCTGTTGTCATGGGTGGTAAAAAGCAAATGTTGGCTGCGCTTGTACGGTGCAGAGTTTGCATCTGCGATTGGCAGGAGTTGGGTGGCGCAGTTGGCATTCCTTGATTACAGATTGGGAAACCGCATCTATATAACCGTGCTGACATTGGCTAATTTTACCAGCGCAAACTGATCAGAAGTATACGGAGAACATACTAAGACCATGATGAATTAATGCGTGTTAGGGGCACTTAGACTATTACTGGGCCTGATTCAGTCATGGGTGTGGCTAATGGCAGCTGCCGGTCTGCCTCTCCCAGGCGCACATCCGGGAGTCTGAATGTGCCATTTTGGGGACATTATCTCAGCCAGTGACTACGGTATCATGCGCACTGCTTATGTCCCCGCTGTCTGAGGTCCGATGGTGTGACCGATGTTACTCTGATGAGAAGCCAGCGCTGAGCGTCTGTGTAGAAAAGTCAGTAGCTGCGACATTCGCTTATCTTCTTGGATCCGAAGCGTACGGCGATTCCACAGCAATGCAATTGGCATCCACCTCTGAGTCAGAGTTCTGTCTGGGGTTGAGATGGCTATTTTACTAATTACAAAAATATTAGCCCAGGCACATGTGGTACTATCTCTGCGTTCTGCGGCGTATGCTCTGCGCTCCTTCTCTCCTGCACGTAATGGTCTCCTGTACTAACAAGCCGTGGTGATGCTGTAACATGTAGTGTGTAGAGTAACTGTCTCCTGTCCAACAGCCAGCGGTGATGGTGTAACTTGTAGTGTGTACAGTAACTGTCTCCTGTACTAACAAGCAGCGGTGATGCTGTAACATGTAGTGTGTAGAGTAACTGTCTCCTGTACTAACAAGCCGTGGTGATGCTGTAACATAGAAACATAGAATTTGATGGCAGTAAAAACCATTTGGCCCATCTAGTCTGCCCCTTTTTTTATCCTTCAGGTAATCTCAACCCTTTTTAATCCTTATTTCTTTGTAAGGATATTCATATTCCTATCCCAAGCATGTTTACATTGTTCTACTGTCTTAGCCTCTACCATGTAGTGTGTACAGTAACGGTCTCCTGTACTAACAGGCAGCGGTGATGGTGTTATATGTAGTGTGTACAGTAACTGTGTCCTGTACTAACAAGCAGCGGTGATGCTGTAACATGTAGTGTGTACAGTAACTGTCTGCTGTACTAACAGGCAGCGGTGATGCTGTAACATATAGTGTGTACAGTAACTGTCTCCTGTGACTAACAGGCAGCGGTGATGGTGTTATATGTAGTGTGTACAGTAACTGTACTAACAAGCAGCGGTGATGGTCTTATATGTAGTGTGTACAGTAACTGTCTCCTGTGACTAACAAGCAGCGGTGATGCTGTAACATGTAGTGTGTACAGTAACTGTCTCCTGTGACTAACAAGCAGCGTGATGGTGTAACATGTAGTGTGTACAGTAACTGTCTCCTGTACTAACAGGCAGCGGTGATGGTGTTATATGTAGTGTGTACAGTAACTGTCTCCTGTACTAACAAGCAGCGGTGATGGTCTTATATGTAGTGTGTACAGTAACTGTCTCCTATACTAACAGGCAGCGGTGATGGTGTTATATGCAGTGTGTACAGTAACTGTCTCCTATACTATGAATACAGTAACAGTCTCCTATACTAACAAGCAGCAGCGGTGATGGTGTTATATGTAGTGTGTACAGTAACTGTCTCCTATACTAACAAGCAGCGGTGATGGTGTTATATGTAGTGTGTACAGTAACTGTCTCCTATACTATGAATACAGTAACAGTCTCCTATACTAACAGGCAGCGGTGATGGTGTTATATGTAGTGTGTACAGTAACTGTCTCCTATACTATGAATACAGTAACAGTCTCCTATACTAACAAGCAGCGGTAATGGTGTTATATGTAGTGTGTACAGTAACTGTCTCCTATACTATGAATATAGTAACAGTCTCCTATACTTACTAACACGCTCTCTCTGTTTCTTGTTTCTCTGCTCTCTGTCCTAGTGGGATCTGTAAGTATTTGCTGATGAGACATTTCTGACCTTATATTTCCCATATGCAGATTATTACATGATCTGCCATAGTCACATATATCTTCTTTTTTTATAATATGTGTATATTATGTATTTGGCTGAATATTTCTTTAACGTTTCCTATAGTTCCTGAAGCCCCTGACCGCCCCACCATTTCCACTGCGTCAGAGACATCTGTGTATGTCACCTGGATCCCACGGGCCAATGGGGGCTCCCCAATAACCTCTTTTAAGGTTGAAATCAAAAGAGTAGGAAGACTTTGGACACCTGTGGCAGAGAACATCCCACCATCCAAACTGTCTGTGGAGGTCTCCAACCTAGAACCAGGTATAATAACGGCCACAGGTACCCCCAACCTAGAGCCAGGTACAGTAACGGCTACAGGTACCCCCAACCTAGAGCCAGGTATAGTAACGGCTACAGGTACCCCTAACCTAGAGCCAGGTATAGTAACGGCTACAGGTACCCCTAACCTAGAGCCAGGTACAGTAACAGCTGCAGGTACCCCTAACCTAGAGCCAGGTATAGTAACGGCCACAGGTACCCCCAACCTAGAGCCAGGTACAGTAACGGCTACAGGTACCCCTAACCTAGAGCCAGGTATAGTAATGGCTACAGGTACCCCTAACCTAGAGACAGGTATAGTAACGGCTACAGGTACCCCTAACCTAGAGCCAGGTATAGTAACGGCTACAGGTACCCCTAACCTAGAGCCAGGTATAGTAACTGCTGCAGGTACCCCTAACCTAGAGCCAGGTACAGTAACGGCTACAGGTACCCCTAACCTAGAGCCAGGTATAGTAACAGCCACAGGTACCCCTAACCTAGAGCCAGGTATAGTAACGGCTGCAGTTACCCCCAACCTAGAGCCAGGTATAGTAACGGCTACAGGTACCCCTAACCTAGAGCCAGGTATAGTAACGGCTACAGGTACCCCTAACCTAGAGCCAGGTGTAGTAATGGCTGCAGGTACTGTACCCCTAACCTAGAGCCAGGTATAGTAACGACTACAGGTACCCCTAACATAGAGCCAGGTATAGTAACGGCTACAGGTACCCCTAACATAGAGCCAGGTATAGTTACAGCTGCAGGTACCCCTAACCTAGAGCCAGGTGTAGTAACGGCTACGGGTACCCCTAACCCAGAGCCAGGTATAGTAACGGCTACAGGTACCCCTAACCTAGAGCCAGGTATAGTAACGGCTACAGGTACCCCTAACCTAGAGCCAGGTATAGTAACAGGTACCCCCAACCTAGACCCAGGTATAGTAACGGCTACAGGTACCCCTAACCTAGAGCCAGGTATAGTAACTGCTGCAGGTACCCCTAACATAGAGCCAGGTGTAGTAACAGGTACCCCCAACCTAGACCCAGGTATAGTAACGGCTACAGGTACCCCTAACCTAGAGCCAGGTGTAGTAACTGCTGCAGGTACCCCTAACATAGAGCCAGGTGTAGTAACAGGTACCCCCAACCTAGACCCAGGTATAGTAACGGCTGCAGGTACCCCTAACATAGAGCCAGGTGTAGTAACGGCTGCAGACACCTATGAGAGCCCGGGTATTGTGATCATTATTTGTGTGACGTACTGTGATACCTGCTGAGCGTTGTCTCTTGTTCACCGTAGGAGTAATGTACAAATTCCGGGTCATCGCCATCAACACGTACGGGGAAAGTCAGCACAGTACTGGGTCCCGGCCCTATGAGGTCGCTGCATATAGCAACCGTTTGCCCAATGCCCTGATTGTTGGTCCCCGCATCGACCACACGGAGGCAGTAACAGACACACAGATCATGCTGAAGTGGACGGTGAGTGCGGTAACATCACTGATTACCCTGTGGGGGGGGTGTTCTCTGGAGCAGGGACTCCCAGCTTCCGGATTACCTGCGGGTTGACGGCGTACATGTCATTGTTTGGCGTAGACTCGTTACTCATCCTCTTACCTTTCCCCACAATCCTCTCCAGCATTTACACGTCTGCTCCTACTGCAGAGATTTGACACCTCTCCCATTGTCTGTTTACCAGTACTCCTCCTCCAACAACAACAACACTCCGATCCAGGGCTTCTACGTCTACTACCGCCCCACCGACAGCGACAACGACAGTGACTACAAGAGGGACGTGCTGCAAGATGGTGAGCCTGCATCTTGTTCATCGCCTGTATGTGCTACTGGCCAGCTGTAACGTTACCAGTGCCAAACACAGGATTCCTAGGGGGAGGTCGTGCAAATACCATCCACAATCTACCACTCTGCAGTGCGGAAGTCTGGGGGAGCAGTAGAAGAACTTCTTTACGACCCCAGACATTAATGTACACATTGGTCTTTTTATACACTGGATACTACATTCATATTTAACACTATACATGGTCTATAGTGTAGGCTGTATCAGTCATCTACATGATATAAATAAGTGGTCAGGAAAGGGTTAAACATCCCATAATAAATACACAAACCTAATAGAACCAGTACTGCACAAGCTCGCATTCTCCCACCTCATGGTAAAGGCTCCTGTCTCTTCTTCCTAACAGCTGATCTCTGGCCCAGTGCACTAAGGACTCTTATACACACACCGCAAACTTAGTTAAAAGAAGCTGCTACTGTACCACTGGGCAATGTGCAGGTGTCCGCTGTCCGCTCTGTCCCTTACACTGCATGGCTAGTCATCTTATTATATAACATTGCTATTGTGGTCTTAATTTGAACCACTTGCCAAAAGAAGGGGGGTTTCTGGACCTGCATTTGCCTGTGAGTATGAGACTCTCCATTACCGACCAACCTGCTGCAGTCCCCGACTAGTCTACGGGCGACATTGGGGAATCCTTTGCACAGAGAGCAGGATGTTACTGGTGGCAGGGCTCCATATAGCGGTATATGCAGAGAATTGACGTCTGTTACTGAATAACAGGGCGCTGGCAGAAAACAATATCGGTAACTGATGAGTCAAACACTTCACCCGTGAACATATGTGTATTCCTAACGCTCTTACATGTGTACAAACAGGGTCGGTGCAGCATCACGTGATCAGTCACCTGCAGCCGGAGACGTCATACGATATCAAGATGCAATGTTTCAATGAGCGCGGAGCCAGTGACTTCAGCAACGTAATGATGTGTGAGACTAGAGGTGAGACCCGGTCCTCTGTTATCGGCTGGTGGATAAACAGAACGTGGTTTTGGATTATTGATCCCTATAGCACTGTAGGCACAAAGGCGTTCAGTTCCGATTCATCAGTCAATGCTTCCTGCCAACTATGACAATGTTTAGTTACTTACATCCAACTAAACGGATTGCTCGATATCTTAGTCTTCCTAATATCGCATGGTGGTGGAACCCTGCACCAGGCAGATGTGCCGGTCTTGTAATTTGTGTATCTTCTCTGTATAATGCAGCACGGAGGAGCCCAGGAGTGTCGGAGTACCCTGTGTTGGAGCTGGGCACGCCAGCTACCGTTGATCGCGGCGGAGGGGGGAGTTCCAGCTCATCCAGCGCGGTGGCCCGCAGCGGAGACATGCTCTATGTAATCGTTGGCTGTGTGTTAAGCGGGATGGTCCTTATCCTGATGACGTTCATTGCTATATGTCTTCTGAAACATCGTCAGCAGACTCTCATGAACAGTGAGTTCCCACAAGTCGTTTACAGTCTACGGCAAATAGTGACAGGTCTTGGAACCTTCTGAGTTGCGATGTTCAAATGGTTGAACATATTTTTAGAAACAGTGAATTTAAAATGCTATTTTTTTCCCAGATAACCAAATATATCTATATATAGAACGAAGGGAAGTGGCACTCGGGTCTAGGATAAATGATGACGCGTAGCCGATTTAACGGTTGATGTTTCAGCCCTTTATTCGGGCTTTTCTCAAAACAGCTTGAGAAAAGCCCGAATAAAGGGCTGAAACGTCAACCGTTAAATCGGCTACGCGTCATCATTTATCCTAGACCCGAGTGCCACTTCCCTTCGTTCTATATTATTTGTACCCGCTGCGGCGGCTGCAACCTTGGAGGCACCGGGCACGTTAAAACCTGAACAGGAGTCGAACACGCACCCCTGTTTATGAACACTTGGATAGTGAATTTTGCGTTCATTACTATTGTGGGTACTTTGCATTATAAGCGCATCGCTATTAAGTGTCTGTTTTCTTGCATTTACGTCATGTTTCTGTCCGGCCTCTTGCTGTAGAGTTCGAGCCGCCTGGTTACCTCTATCAAGGATCCGATCTCAACGGGCAGATGATAGAGTATACAACGTTACCAGGGACAAACCGCATCAATGGGAACATCCATGGCGGCTTCATGGGAAACGGGAATATTGCCAATGGCTATCCTCACATACATCACAATGGAGTAAATGGTGATCTGTATCCCAGCTGCCCTAATGCCCTGAAGGAGACCTGCTCAGACTATGAACACTCGCCCAATAGTGTTTCCAACGTGAGTGTGTATTTAGCCCATGGGGGGAGGGGTGGGATTGTTGGTGGTGTTGCGCCGTTATGTTATTACAAGGTCTATACTAATCTGCACTTTGCTTCCGCGCTGTGGGTCTTGTTTGGTTAATGCAGCTTCTCTCTCATTGCAGGGGGGTGTATTGTATACATCTGTCCCCCAGACGGAGCCGACAGAGTATCGGAACTGCAGAAACTGCTGCAACAACAACAGGTCAGTGACTGGGTGGCTCTGGCCCCGGGTGCAGGAGCTAGAAGGGGGTCTTCTAAATGTACCATCCTTCTGAGATGCATGGGGTGTATTTCCCATAATGACTGAATCCCTACAACTACCAATAGTCGCCTAATTGCCTTTGTGGTGTCAGTTGTTTGAATTGCTGCTAGGGCTCCTGTGTGTCCTAGTTTATCGCAGGATAGGGTATCAGCAGCACAGAGCATCTTAAGTACAGGAAGAAGCCACTTCCTCTGTGCTGGCAGCAGGCATAATATTGCTGTGTTTGTTCCCTTCCCACAGGTGCTTCAGCAAACTGAATGGCTCTTGCGTCAGCAGTAGCGTTGCCAGGCTACCGCATGAACAGGACGAGCAGGAAATGAAACCTCTGAACCCTGTGTCGGCTCCCAGCTGCTTGAACCCTCCCGATCCGGAGTGTGCTCAGCAGATAGAAGTGGAAGTTAAGGAAAACGAATTGGAGACACCACCACATTCGTCCTCTGATGATGAGACCGAAGAGCAAGAAAGTGTCTCATGAAGGTAACCTGGATTACTAAACATATTCTATAAATGCATGGGCTGTAGATGATGGGAGAATACTGTAGTCACGTAGAGGAAGGAAAGTGTTCTAGGTCTGTAGATGATGGGGAATGCTGTAGTCACGTAGAGGAAGGAGAGTGTTCTAGGTCTGTAGATGATTGGGAGAATACTGTAGTCACGTAGAGGAAGGAGAGTGTTCTAGGTCTGTAGATGATGGGGAATACTGTAGTCGCGTAGAGGAAGGAGAGTGTTCTAGGTCTGTAGATGATTGGGAATACTGTAGTCACGTAGAGGTAGGAGAGTGTTCTAGGTCTGTAGATGATGGGGAATACTGTAGTCACGTAGAGGAAGGAGAGTGTTCTAGGTCTGTAGATGATTGGGAATACTGTAGTCACGTAGAGGTAGGAGAGTGTTCTAGGTCTGTAGATGCATGGAGAATACTGTAGTTATGTAGAGGAAGGAGTGTTCTAGGTCTGTAGATGATGGAGAATACTGTAGTTATGTAGAGGAAGGAGAGTGTTCTAGGCCTGTAGATGATGGGGAATACTGTAGTTATGTAGAGGAATGAGAGTGTTCTAGGTCTGTAGATGATGGAGAATACTGTAGTTATGTAGAGAAAGGAGAGTGTTCTAGGTCTGTAGATGCATGGAGAATACTGTAGTTATGTAGAGGAAGGAGAGTGTTCTAGGCCTGTAGATGATGGGGAATACTGTAGTTATGTAGAGGAATGAGAGTGTTCTAGGTCTGTAGATGATGGAGAATACTGTAGTTATGTAGAGAAAGGAGAGTGTTCTAGGTCTGTAGATGCATGGAGAATACTGTAGTTATGTAGAGGAAGGAGAGTGTTCTAGATCTGTAGATGATGGAGAATACTGTAGAGGAAGGAGAGTGTTCTAGGTCTGTAGATGATGGGGAATACTGTAGTCACGTAGAGGAAGGAGAGTGTTCTAGGTCTGTAGATGATGGAGAATACTGTAGAGGAAGGAGAGTGTTCTAGGTCTGTAGATGATGGGGAATACTGTAGTTACATAAAGGAAGGAGAGTGCTCTAGGTCTGTAGATTATGGAGAATACTGTAGTCACGTAGAGGAAGGAGAGTGTTCTAGGTCTGTAGATGATGGGGAATACTGTAGTCATGTAGAGGAAGGAGAGTGTTCTAGGTCTGTAGATGATGGAGAATACTGTAGTCATGTAGAGGAAGAGTGTTCTAGGTATGCAGATGATGGGAATGCTGTAGTCACGTAGAGGAAGGAGAGTGTTCTAGGTCTGTAGATGATGGGAATGCTGTAGTTACGTAGAGGAAGGAGAGTGTTCTAGGTCTGTATATGATGAGGAATACTGTAGTCACGTAGAGGAAGGAGAGTGGTCTAGGTCTGTAGATGCATGGAGAATACTGCAGTCACGTAGAGGAAGGCGAGTGTTCTAGGTCTGTAGATGCATGGAGAATATTGCAGTTACGTACAGGAAGGAGAGTGTTCTAGGTCAGTAGATCAGGCATGGCCAAAGTATAACCCTCCAGATGTTGTGAAACTATAAGTTCCATCATGCCTTGCCACAGTTTTGCTGTTAGGGAATGCTGAAACTATGGCAAGGCATGCTGGGATGTGTAGCTTCACAAAAGCTGGAGGGCCATAGTTTGACCATGCCTGCTGTAGATGATGGGGAATACTGTAGTCACATAGAGAAAGGAGAGTGTTCTAGGTCTGTAGATGCATGGAGAATACTGTAGATCAGCGGTTCTCAAACTGTGGGTCCTGACCCCAAAGTGGGTCCCCACCTGCTTAGCATGGGGTAGCGACTCAATGTTGGTGACCATCAGACTGATGACTTTTTTAATTTGTCAGTGATTTAAGGAGTCTGAACAATCTGTTCAATTGTCTGTTATATTAGACTTCTCACATCACTGTGTGCCTCCACAATGCTGCCATGTATGTGCTGTCTGCTGACTACACATGTGATGTGATGACCTTCTGCAGTAACTTGCTGGGGTCCCGTAAATATTTTTATTGTCTGATGGGGTCCCAGAGCAAAATAGTTTGAGGACCCCTGCTGTAGATGATGGGAGAATACTGCAGTCACGTAGAGGAAGGAGAGTGTTCTAGGTCTGTAGATGCATGGGAAATATTGTAGAGGAAGGAGAGTGTTCTAGGTGTGTAGATGATGTAGAGGAAGGAGAGTGTTCTAGGTCTGTAGATGATGGAGAATACTGTAGTCACGTAGAGGAAGGAGAGTGTTCCAGGTGTAGATGATGGGGAATACTGTAGTTATGTAGAGGAAGGAGAGTGTTCTAGGTCTGTAGATGATGGGGAATACTGTAGTCACATAGAGGAAGGAGAGTGTTCTAGGTCTGTAGATGATGGAAGAATACTGTAGTTATGTAGAGGAAGGAGAGTGTTCTAGGTCTGTAGATGATGGGGAATACTGTAGTCACGTAGAGGAATGAGAGTGTTCTAGGTCTGTAGATGATGGGAGAATACTGTAGTCACGTAGAGAAAGGAGAGTGTTCTAGGTCAGTAGATGATGGGAGAATATTGTAGTCACGTAGAGGAAGGAGAGTGCTCCAGGTCTGTAGATGATGGGGAATACTGTAGTTACGTAAAGAAAGGAGAGAGTTCTAGGTCTGTAGAGGAAGGAGCGTGTTCTAGGTCTGTAGATGATGGGAGAATACTGTAGTTACGTAGAGGAAGGAGAGTGTTCTAGGTCTGTAGATGCATGGGAAATATTGTAGAGGAAGGAGCGTGTTCTAGGTCTGTAGATGATGGGGAATACTGTAGTTATGTAGAGGAAGGAGAGTGTTCTAGGTCTGTAGATGATGGGGAATACTGCAGTCACGTAGAGGAAGGAGAGTGTTCTAGGTGTAGATGATGGGAGAATACTGACATCATGTGGTGGAAGGAGTCTGTAGATGATGGGGAATACTGCAGTCACGTAGAGGAAGGAGAGTGTTCTAGGTGTAGATGATGGGAGAATACTGACATCATGTGGTGGAAGGAGTCTGTAGATGATGGGGAATACTGCAGTCACGTAGAGGAAGGAGAGTGTTCTAGGTGTAGATGATGGGAGAATACTGACATCATGTGGAGGAAGGAGTCTAGATGATGGGAGAATACTGTAGTCACGTAGAGGAAGGAGAGTGTTCTAGGTCTGTAGATGATGGGGAATACTGTAGTTATGTAGAGGAAGGAGAGTGTTCTAGGTGTGTAGATGATGGAAGAATACTGTAGTTATGTAGAGGAAGGAGAGTGTTCTAGGTCTGTAGATGATGGAGAATACTGTAGTCACATAGAGGAAGGAGAGTGTTCTAGGTGTGTAGATGATGGAAGAATACTGTAGTTATGTAGAGGAAGGAGAGTGTTCTAGGTCTGTAGATGATGGAGAATACTGTAGTTATGTAGAGGAAGGAGAGTGTTCTAGGTGTAGATGATGGGGAATACTGTAGTTATGTAGAGGAAGGAGAGTGTTCTAGGTCTTTAGATGATGGGGAATACTGTAGTTATGTAGAGGAAGGAGAGTGTTCTAGGTCTGTAGATGCATGGAGAATACTGTAGTTATGTAGAGGAAGGAGAGTGTTCTAGGTGTGTAGATGGAAGAATACTGTAGTCACGTAGAGGAAGGAGAGTGTTCTAGGTCTGTAGATGATGGACAATACTATAGTTATGTAGAGGAAGGAGAGTGTTCTAGGTCTGTAGATGATGGAGAATACTGTAGTCACATAGAGGAAGGAGAGTGTTCTAGGTGTGTAGATGATGGGGAATACTGTAGTTATGTAGAGGAAGGAGAGTGTTCTAGGTCTGTAGATGATGGGGAATACTGTAGTCACATAGAGGAAGGAGAGTGTTCTAGGTCTGCAGATGCATGGAGAATACTGTAGTTATGTAGAGGAAGGAGAGTGTTCTAGGTCTGTAGATGATGGAAGAATACTGTAGTTATGTAGAGGAAGGAGAGTGTTCTAGGTCTGTAGATGATGGGGAATACTGTAGTCACGTAGAGGAAGGAGAGTGTTCTAGGTCTGTAGATGCATGGATAATACTGTAGTTATGTAGAGGAAGGAGAGTGTTCTAGGTCTGTAGATGATGGAGAATACTGTAGTCACGTAGAGGAAGGAGAGTGCTCTAGGTCTGTAGATGATGGGGAATACTGTAGTTACGTAAAGGAAGGAGAGTGTTCTAGGTCTGTAGAGGAAGGAGAGTGTTCTAGGTCTGTAGATGATGGGAGAATACTGTAGTTACGTAGAGGAAGGAGAGTGTTCTAGGTCTGTAGATGACGGGAATGCTGTAGTTATGTAGAGGAAGAAGAATGCTCTAGGTCTGTAGATGATGGAGAATACTGTAGTCACGTAGAGGAAGAGTGTTCTAGGTCTGCAGATGATGGGAATGCTGTAGTCACGTAGAGGAAGGAGAGTGTTCTAGGTCTGTAGATGATGGAAAATACTGTAGTCACGTAGAGGAAGAGTGTTCTAGGTCTGCAGATGATGGGAATGCTGTAGTCACGTAGAGGAAGGAGAGTGTTCTAGGTCTGTAGATGATGGGAATGCTGTAGTTACGTAGAGGAAGGAGAGTGTTCTAGGTCTGTAGATGATGGGGAATACTGTAGTCACGTAGAGGAAGGAGAGTGTTCTAGGTCTGTAGAGGAAGTAGAGTGTTCTAGGTGTGTAGATGATGGGGAATGCTGTAGTTACGTAGAGGAAGGAGAGTGTTCTAGGCCTGTAGATGATGGGGAATACTGTAGTTATGTAGAGGAAGGAGAGTGTTCTAGGTCAGTAGATAATGGGAATACTGTAGTTATGTAGAGGAAGGAGAGTGTTCTAGGTCAGTAGATCAGGCATGGCCAAAGAATAACCCTCCAGCTGTTGTGAAACTATAAGTTCCATCATGCCTTGCCACAGTTTTGCTGTTAGGGAATGCTGAAACTATGGCAAGGCATGCTGGGATGTGTAGTTTCACAACAGCTGGAGGGCCATAGTTTGACCATGCCTGCTGTAGATGATGGGGAATACTGTAGTCACATAGAGAAAGGAGAGTGTTCTAGGTCTGTAGATGCATGGAGAATACTGTAGATCAGCGGTTCTCAAACTGTGGGTCCCCACCTGCTTAGCATGGGGTAGCGACTCAATGTTGGTGACCATCAGACTGATGACTTTTTTAATCTGTCAGTGATTTAAGGAGTCTGAACAATCTGTTGAATTGTCTGTTATATTAGACTTCTCACATCACTGTGTGCCTCCACAATGCTGCCATGTATGTGCTGTCTGCTGACTACATATGTGATGTGATGACCTTCTGCAGTAACTTGCTGGGGTCCCGTAAATATTTTTATTGTCTAATGGGGTCCCAGAGCAAAATAGTTTGAGGACCCCGGCTGTAGATGATGGGAGAATACTGCAGTCACGTAGAGGAAGGAGAGTGCTCTAGGTGTAGATGATGGGAGAATACGGTCATCATGTAGAGGAAGGAGAGTGTTCTAGGTCTGTAGCTGCATGGAGAATACTGTAGATGATGGGAGAATACTGCAGTCACGTAGAGGAAGGAGAGTGCTCTAGGTGTGTAGATAAGAAAGAATACTACAGTCACTTTAAGAAAGGAGTGTTCTAGGTCTGTTCTATGATCTTCCTACTGTTCTAGGTCTGTTCTATGAACTTCCTGTATAGTACAGAACCGTGCATGGGATAGATAATCTCCATTATATACAAGCATGGGCCCATATTATGTTGGTTTGGATGTTTACATTCCTGGGGAGAGAAGGTCCAGTCATCCTAATGATATCATTTTACAGGTGAACGGTGATACAGTGTAACAGAAGATGGCACCACGCTGCCCGAAATTCCCATTGTCCTTCCAGTGTCTCAAAGAACTTTGATGAGAACAAAACGTGGGACGTTGGACAACTCAAGCATTAACCTTCATCAGCAGCTTCCGACACCAGCGGCCTCAACGAGGAATGGGCTGTACGACCCCATATCCACATGTGACCGCAGATGAGGAGACCCTGCCTTCTCCCCGCTATTTTGGAATCCAAAATGTAGTAACCTTTTGGTTAATATAACATGGATGTGGCGACAATGCCTGAAGACGCGGTACAGCCCAAACGCCAGTCACAAAGAAGAGCTGCAGCAGACCAGGACATTGGTCACCTAAACAGCAGCCAGCATATGAATTCACTAGGAATTTGTGACCCTGCCGAGCCGCGAGGTACAGAATACCTCACTACTCAGTGGTAGGTCGCAGATGAGTAATTGCCTCCAGGAGACAGCTGTAGATATCGTACGGCCAATGCTAAAAAATTTCCTTCAAGGATACATTATTCTTTTTTAAATTTACATTTTGCTTTCTACATATTTATAAGAAAAAGAAAAATGGATAATTGCAGAGTAAAATATGGGATATTTTCAGTTGCTACCTATCCGCTAATCGCCCTGTCCGATACCTGCTCGGATCGACCGCATATGAACAAGGAGACGAGGAGGCGGCGCAGTCTGTACAACGGGATTCCGTTTCCCAGATGAGGTGGAAGGAGAAGACCAGTCAGAAGATATTGCAGAAAGTCCACATTTTGTCATCGGCTACTTCTGCCTGAAATTGGCGGTTGTAGTCTCGGAAGCTCGGTTGTAACCGCTGTAACCATGGATAGGAACAGCTTGTTTACATGGTAACAGATTGTGCAATGGTATATGGCTCCTATTATAAGGGGTGATATCAGGCAGCAGGCCGAGTTCGGGAATCCAATATATTACCTGGCAATAATTTAAATTTTTTTAATTATTATTTTTGACTGTCGTTTTCCTTCTAATAACAGCTCACGTTTATTGAATATATCACCATCAAGCTGACGAATATGCCCAACAGCCGGTCACCGTTATGTGGACCGTTCAATGATCTAGCTGTGGCCTCTATTATGGTTCAACATGGCGCAGTCCTTGTCCCCCTGAACGCGTGCTACACGTAGGACAGCCTTCCTGAGGGACCCGTTGTACGGGACCGTGTCTCCGCCGAATGGCATGGGAAAACGCTAATTAGTAAGCGGTAGAGAAAAGCACTTTAGTCCTTACTCTGCCCTTTGTTATATATGATTAAGTTATAAAAAATATATATATTTAATATTACTTATGCACTAACTGTTGTAATAATCAGTGATGACCTACTTCTGTACAGATCCACGGTACGTATACTGTGCGCTCGTCATCACGCTGTCCGTGTCAGTCTCCCAGGTTCTCCCGTTGCAGAGGTCTGTTAGAATTAGGCTACAGCTGAATATACAGATGGGCACCATAAGTCGCTCTGTCGAAGCATCTACACACCACTAGCGGTAACGTCCGGCTTACTGCTGCGTTTCCCGTAATATATCGCGTAGCTTCTGCTCCGCTACAGTGGCAGCTGACGATATCTAGAGCGATGATTCCGGACAACGCAAACCTTCATGGGACTTTGGGAAAAGATCTTTTCTAATAGACCTGTATCATATTGTAAATAAAGCCGGTCCAGCTTTTCCTGATCACCCCCCCGTACAGCGGAATAATAGCTTTGTGCACGTCTCATTCTGTGCGTTTCGGTAAAGACGCTGTGGATTATAGTTCCCTCTAACCCGAGGGTCGGTTCATCTAGCGAAAGCGTTTCCTCCTGGCCACAACGCAGTGTTTATATATAATCGTATGAAAATGCCATATATCTCGCTCTCTCGTCTAGCTGCTGTTCTGTAATGTTCTATGATGGCGCTGTTGTAAGTGTCCTGTATTATTGTAGTATTTATGGCGCAGCCCGGCTCGCTCGCCAATCCGTGTTCTGTTTATCTAATGGGCAGCAGCTAGATGTTATCAATGACGTAGTCCACAAATAACCAGGAGACTTGGATATTGCCGTGGTGGTGATACTGTATACTCATTTATCATAATCTGTTCAGGCTTACAGAAGCTTAAGCAACAAACAATGATGTGGTGTGTAACCCATAGCAACCAATTCACTCTTAGCTTTCTGCAGTCCAGTGAAAGCTAGTTTCTCATTGGTTGCTGTTTATCACAGCGCAGGTTTTAGGCCGAAAGCAGGAGGTGCAGAAAATCATTTTTCATTCGTTGTGAATGTTTTTAAACTGCAAATGATGGGACGCTATTGTATTACTGACGATAGAACTGGAATAGAATCATAAATATCCCCCATTGTTGTAACGGTTAGGACGAGGAACGTGCACAAATGGCGATATGCAACCAAACTTGGTTCTGTATTTATTATTAAATCTTCTTCTAATGAATATAAAGGTATTTTATGTCCGTTCTGGTGGTTTTCCTGCACATCCTAAAATTGTCATTTTGTTGTAATTTCCATCTCATTACGGAGATAACGCAATAATAACATTCGCATTTAGTGGTAACTTTTCGGATGATTTATGTTCCCAGAACATTCTGCCATCATTCGGTCCCAGCCAGGAGACTTCCAGGACCGCACTGTGTGCTAGGAGGGGGGTGGGGGTCTACAATTAGCACTTAGACACAATTAATCCGCGCTAAGCAGGTGAAATATGACATTATACACAAAGGTCATTATTTGGTTTACTGTACAGAGTCACTGTCTGCAGTTACTGGGCATGCTGGGACTTGTAGTCCCACAGTCGCTGGAGAACCGCAGGTTGCCTTTGCCTGCAAGTTTTCAGGTTATTAACTTGTCCAAAATCTTTCAAATTGCTCAGTATTCGGTTATTGATATTAACGGTGATCCATTCTGTTGTCCTACATTATGTCTGATCTGCATTTCATATAGACTAGTCCCTTATATTACCATCACTGCCTGTGCTAATCATTCATGTACGTGCCGCACTGCTTACCCCTCACAGATACCATCTCCAGTCCTGTATGTGCACCATTGCTTCCCCGCACTACCACCCTCCCCAGTCCTGTATGTGCACCACCCCTCCCCCCGCACTGCCTTTCCCTCCATTCCTGTAAGTGTACCACCGCGCTTACCTGTGCTGCCGCCTTCTCTAGTCCTGTACATACACTAAAACTTGGAGTCTTCTACTCAGAGTTTGAAAAGTTTGCTGCCTATTTTTTGTTTTTCAGAGGATAAAATGTTATTTCTTGTCTAGAAAGATTATTTTCCTAAAAAAAATAAGCAAAGAAAAGCTGTAATATTCCTTGTACATAAATGTTCCTGTTGTAGTATTTTTACAAGACTGTTATCTTGTTGGTTATATTGTACGATAATGTTATTAAAAATACAGATGGCTAATATACAGCCCCGGGTCTGGTTCTGTTTATTCTCCGATATAAGGTGAGCAGAGAATGAGACCCCTTATTGTACTGTTAGTCCACCGTTGGCCTAAAATTTGGGGGTGCAATACTACGTGTTTTGCGGTATGTTACTGCCTGGCGCACAAAGGTTGTCTGTTCTCCACTTTTGAGGATTTTAAAGATATTGATCTCTTTATGAAAATGAAAAAAAAATTAGTTAGGACCTTTAAATCTTGCTTTGGGGACTGCCACTCGTAATGCCAACCTATGACCAGAGATCACGTGGTTTTGTATAATAGCCACACACAGACCTATAGGCACCAACTGGGTCTCGGAAAATGACAGGATAACGCCTGCAGGTAGAGCACAGCATTTTATTTCACAGCACGTACACAGTAACCACGCTGGTAAACGCTTCCTTACATCACTCGGAACAGAAACCGCTGAAAGAATAAATAACTGCACAGGAAGGTTTCATCTTACAAATATGTACTGAGCTGTACATTATATACACAGTGCTGTAGTACGCTGCTGCATACAGCCGTATGTACAGAGCTGTCCCAAATGGTCAGAGAAAAGAGAATACTCCGGAGACGTCACTGCCCCCTGCCACCAGTGTACCCGGTGCTGCTATTAATGATCATGTCCTGCAAAGGAACAGCGACCCCTTACTTGTGTGTGCCTGGGCAACATCAGCACCACATAGATGCCAGAGCACAGAAGCCCTGCTTTCAAAATTGTGTTCGCTGCAGGTGGGGCAGATGTTACATGTGCAGAGAGATTTTGGGGGAGTTATTTTGTTTCTGTGCTGAGTAAATACTTTCTAATATAGATTTCGGTTTGCTTACACCTCACCCAATTCTCTGCACGTGTAACATCTGCCCTACCTGCAGCACAGCATAGTTTTGCCTAGTTGTGTGCGGTTGTTTGCACTGGGGCTACTTATTCCTGTACAGGTGGAAATAAACCAATTCTCTGCAGAATGATGGACCAGGGTGATCTATGGCTGCTTCTTAGTAATGCAATATACATGTTCTATGCTTCCAGCAGCACCTTGTCTCCGCCCCGTAGGCCTCCTGGCTAGGGCGTTGCGGTTACTGTGATTGTAACGTTGACGGGCGCGTCATCTGGAAGCTCTGCGATGGGCAGCGGGGACAGGGGCACTGCAGAGTCGCTGGGGGCACCAGGTACAGATGGCTCTGAAATAAGAGAGAATATATACAACGTGCTCTAAGCTTTGCATTAATCACATAAGGACTAGAAATCGCTCCAACACACTGATGGCTATTGTGACTATTCCAGAGATGAGGGCAGATGCCCAGACAAATAGATGCATTATAGACAGCAATAAAACACTGTGCCAATTATATATGTTCTATGCATCCGTATGACATGAGCATTGGTGTACTGTAGTGCAGGTAGAAATATTGTAATTTTTTACTCAACCATATTGATCCAATTGTTTTCAGCGCTACACACTTTGCTTTTTTTGAATGTTCCATAGTATGACACTAAGTGCTCTCACAGCCCACCATGCTGGACTGAGAGCACACTGTGGCAGCAGCTTCCATACCACACGTATGTTCCATAGTATGACACTAAGTGCTCTCACAGCCCACCATGCCGGACTGAGAGCACACTGACAGCAGCTTCCATACCACATGTATGTTCCATAGTATGACACTAAGCGCTCTCACAGCCCACCATGCTGGACTGAGAGCACACTGTGGCAGCAGCTTCCATACCACACGTATGTTCCATAGTATGACACTAAGTGCTCTCACAGCCCACCATGCCGGACTGAGAGCACACTGACAGCAGCTTCCATACCACATGTATGTTCCATAGTATGACACTAAGTGCTCTCACAGCCCACCATGCCGGACTGAGAGCACACTGTGGCAGCAGCTTCCATACCACACGTATGTTCCATAGTATGACACTACGCTCCTACAGCCCACCATGCCGGACTGAGAGCACACTGACAGCAGCTTCCATACCACACGTATGTTTCACAGTATGACACTAAGCGCTCCCACAGCCCATCATGCCGGACTGAGAGCACACTGACAGCAGCTTCCATACCACACGTATGTTCCATAGTAATACACTACGCTCCCACAGCCCACCATGCCGGACTGAGAGCACACTGTGACAGCAGCTTCCATACCACACGTATGTTCCATAGTATGACACTAAGCGCTCCCACAGCCCATCATGCCGGACTGAGAGCACACTGCGACAGCAGCTTCCATACCACACGTATGTTCCATAGTAATACACTACGCTCCCACAGCGCCGGACTGAGAGCACACTGACAGCAGCTTCCATGCCACATGTATGTTCCATAGTAATACACTACGCTCCCACAGCCCACCATGCCGGACTGAGAGCACACTGACAGCAGCTTCCATACCACATGTATGTTCCATAGTATGACACTAAGCGCTCCCACAGCCCACCATGCCGGACTGAGAGCACACTGCGACAGCAGCTTCCATACCACACGTATGTTCCATAGTATGACACTACGCTCCCACAGCCCACCATGCCGGACTGAGAGCACACTGACAACAGCTTCCATACCACACATATGTTCCATAGTAATACACTACGCTCCCACAGCCCACCATGCCGGATTGCGAGCACACTGTGGCAGCAGCTTCCATACCACACGTATGTTCCATAGTATGACACCAAGCGCTCCCACAGCCCACCATGCTGGACTGAGAGCACACTGACAACAGCTTCCATACCACACGTATGTTCCATAGTAATACACTACGCTCCCACAGCCCACCATGCTGGGTGATCTGTTGGAGCTTAGGGGGTACATTTACTAAAGCTTCTAAACAATAAAAGAGGGGCTTATAATGCTCAATCAGATGCTGTCCATCTATTACATGCTAGACACAATCTGATTGGTCGCATTTCTTGTCTCTAATATAATAGATGATAAATGCATTTGGTTACATAAACGTTCTGTAATCTTCCATTCACTGTGCCCCATGGCAGGACCGTGCTTCCTACCTGGAGCTGGCGCATCAGCCGCTGGACCTGGTGACGAGGTTGCGGCTTCTTCATTGTCCGCTGCTGTTTCAGCATCTTCTGGGTTTCGGATGTTCTCCCGAGCTTCCGCCGGGGCCCTGAGAGCACAGAACAGGGGACACATGCCAAACCACACTAACCACGCCAATTCCTATTCACTAATTATCGTGTACTACCGGAGGGCAGAACTAACACACACGTTACCACAAATATGTATCACACAGGGGAACAGCGAGAATACATCCTGTATATATTATATTCTATATACACCAGCGGCCCGACACGTCCCGTATATTATATCCTTATATTCTATATACACCAGCGACCCGACACGTCCCGTATATTATATCCTTATATTCTATATACACCAGCGACCCGACACGTCCCGTATATTATATCCTTATATTCTATATACACCAGCGACCCGACACGTCCCGTATATTATATCCTTATATTCTATATACACCAGCGACCCGACACGTCCCGTATATTATATCCTATATACACCAGCGACCCGACACGTCCCGTATATTATATCCTATATACATCAGCGACCCGACACGTCCCGTATATTATATCCTTATATTCGATATACACCAGCGACCCGACACGTCCCGTATATTATATCCTTATATTCTATATACACCAGCGACCCGACACGTCCCGTATATTATATCCTTATATTCTATATATATCAGCGACCCGACACGTCCCGTATATTATATCCTTATATTCTATATACACCAGCGACCCGACACGTCCCGTATATTATATCCTTATATTCTATATACACCAGCGACCCGACACGTCCCGTATATTATATCCTTATATTCTATATATATCAGCGACCCGACACGTCCTGTATATTATATCCTTATATTCTATATACACCAGCGACCCGACACGTCCCGTATATTATATCCTATATACATCAGCGACCCGACACGTCCCGTATATTATATCCTTATATTCTATATACACCAGCGACCCGACACGTCCCGTATATTATATCCTTATATTCTATATACACCAGCGACCCGACACGTCCCGTATATTATATCCTTATATTCTATATACATCAGCGACCCGACACATCTCGTATATTATATCCTTATATTCTATATACACCAGCGACCCGACACGTCCCGTATATTATATTCTATATACACCAGCGACACAACACATCCCGTATATTGTATATTATATATGTGCTTGTTTCCTAGCACGGCGCCCACTAAGCAAATAGCTTAGTGGGCTATTCTGCGTAGGAAAATGACATTGCGTGAGAAGCGATGTCCATATTAAGTGCACAGGAGTGCTTATACAATGTAATATCGCATAGGATCGCATGGCACCACATGGGATGCGATGCAATGTGATATTTCATTGTATAAGCACCCATGTGATGGGTGCTTGCTATGCCATTGCATCACCCCCAGTATCCACGCCACCCCGAAGCATGGCGAGCGGCGGCGGAACGCGTCCTCCGGCCTTTTCATACCCCCACTACCCACGTCGGCGTGGAGTTGATTTTATATAGTGTGGCGAGCCCAAAGCGTGGCGTGCACAGCGTGCCCCACTAGGGGACGCGGAATACATGTAAAGTAATGTGCGTCCCCTCGCGGAGCTCACCGCGATTCGGGCTCGCTGCGCTTGCCAACTATATAAGATCAACTGCACATTGACATGGATAGTGGGGGTATGAAAAGGTCGGAGGACGCGTTCCGCCGCCGCTCGCCACGCTTCAGGGTGTCATGGATAGTGGGGGTGTTTTAGGAAAACATTCACACCAGCAATATCATACATGTGAAAAAATGGAGCATCGCATGTCATGCAAAAAGCGCATGAGATGCGATTTCACTACTGTAGAAAATTTGGGCGCCGTGCTAGGAAACAAGTACCTTATAATTGGTGAACAGCTGTCACATGACGCATCTTGAAAATGTCCTGAAATGGGACAGAGCAGGGAAAGGCACTATACTTCCCAGCATGCCCTAGCAGCAAATCCGTGGCATGGCATGCTGGGATGTGTGGTTCCACAGCAGCAGGGAGTGCTCCAGTTCCTTACTCTTGGGATAGGGAATGTTTTATATGATATAATATTTTACTTACGGTCTGAAGAACATGTCGTGTAGCCCTGAAGAAAGAAATGAGAGGTGAGATATACGGCATCACCAGTAATGAACATACCATCTACCAGAGACGCCTGTATCATTGCTGCCATGCCCCAAACTGTCATCACTGTGCGAATAAACCTGCCTGTGACCGATACACCACTGATTGAGCTGCATAGAGCGCAATTTACACAATGTAACTGTAGCATTGTCGTGGGATTGCGGTGATGGCGTGTGTTATTTCTAAGGTGTGTGACCTGGGTGAAATCACCTTGTACCCCAAATAACAGAGCAGAACGGTATCGGAGGCTGTTATAGAAAGTGTCACAACATGAGCTGGCAAACACTGTACAAGTCCTTACAGTGACTGGGGAACATAACTCTCTGCAATGGGATATATTCCGTACGTATGACCAGCTGGAGAGATGTTACAGGTTAGAAGACGGACAGCGGCTGGGTTAATATACAGCACCTCTCCCCCGACAAGCCTGACCCTTCCCCCCCCCCCAGTAAGTTCACAACTCTAGCCCTCCCTTAGTGCTCTCCCTCTCTCTAATGCTGGGTACACACCAAAACTATTTGGATTGGATGCAAATTGTGTGATTCGATTTGCATACGATCCGATCCCATCTGTATTCAGATGAATGGGATCGGAATCGGATCCAACCAAATGATTTTGACCCAATCTGCATCCTTTCGGTCTGAATTGGATCCAGATTGATGAGATTGTGCCCAAATCGTTTTGGTGCGTACCCAACATAACACCCACCTAGGGAGGATTACGTGCAATCATTCTGTAGCATTAGTGTAACGTCATCAAAATTCCCCAGATTTAAGTGCCCCCCCCCCTCCTCAGAGCTTGGTGCCCGGTGACGGGAGCCTCCAATGTCTCCCAGAGTTCCGACACTGTTCTGTCGCACTACGGTGTAGTCATTATTGGGCAAGGTGAGAGGGTGAGATACTCACGTGGGTTGCGGTCACGATTCCGGGCAATATACTGGAACACCAGAAGACTGGCTACAGTGGCCACTATCATACCAGCGAAACCAGCCCCAATGGCAGCGGGGTAGACAGTATTTGGAGCATCCGCTGAAAGATAACAAGTGATCACTAAAAAGGGACACAGTACATGTTCCTGTAATGTGTAAATCTAGCTCTACAAGGTCAACAGACTGGTAAGGAAATAAGGGTCAGAGGGCCCTGCTAGTTAGAGAGTTGACAAACGAGAGCAGGGACAGAATGCAGGGGATAGATGACACCACAGAAGAGGCTTGAGTTTTACAATATTACATGGATGGGGTTAGGTGAGAGGTCACAGGTTAGATGGATGACATGTGAGAGGTTACAGGTGAAAGGCGGGATTACAGGCTGTGATGGACAAGGCTAGGTGAGAGGTTACAGGTAAGAGGTGGGATTACAGGCTGTGATGGATAAGGCTAGGTGAGAGGTTACAGGTAAAAGGCGGGATTACAGGCTGTGATGGACAAGGCTAGGTGAGAGGTTACAGGTAAGAGGTGGGATTACAGGCTGTGATGGACAAGGCTAGGTGAGAGGTTACAGGTAAGAGGTGGGATTACAGGCTGTGATGGACAAGGCTAGGTGAGAGGTTACAGGTAAGAGGTGGGATTACAGGCTGTGATGGACAAGGCTAGGTGAGAGGCTACAGGTAAGAGGTGGGATTACAGGCTGTGATGGACAAGGCTAGGTGAGAGGCTACAGGTAAAAGGTGGGATTACAGGCTGTGATGGACAAGGCTAGGTGAGAGGTTACAGGTAAAAGGTGGGATTACAGGCTGTGATGGACAAGGCTAGGTGAGAGGCTACAGGTAAAAGGCGGGATTACAGGCTGTGATGGATGAGGCTAGGTGAGAGGTTACAGGTAAGAGGTGGGATTGCAGGATGAGACGGATGAGGCTGGGTGAGAGGTTACAAGTAAGAGGCAGGATTACAGGGTGTACTATATGAGTTATGAGGGAGATAACAGGTAAGAAGAGAGGTGGTAGAGGATGGTCTCAGATGACAGGATAATGGGCCTAGGCTTAGTTGGGTTATGAGGGAGATGACAGGTAAGAAGAGCGGTGGTAGAGGATGTTCTCAGAAGACAGGATATTGGGCCTACACTTAGTTGGGTTATGAGGGAGATGACAGGTAAGAAGAGCGGTGGTAGAGGATGTTCTCAGATGATCGGATAATGGGCCTAGGCTTAGTTGCTGTTATGAGGGAGATGGCAGGTAGAAGAGCAGTGGTAGAGGATGTTCTCAGATGATAGGATAATGGGCCTAGGCTTAGTTGGGTTATGAGGGAGATGACGGGTAAGAACAGTGGTGGTAGAGGATGGTCTCAGATGACAGGATAATGGGCCTAGGCTTAGTTGCTGTTATGAGGGAGATGTCAGGTAAGAAGAGCGGTGCTAGAGGATGTTCTCAGATGATAGAATAATGGGCCTAGGCTTAGTTGGGTTATGAGGGAGATGACAGGTAAGAAGAGCGGTGCTAGAGGATGTTCTCAGATGACAGGATAATGGGCCTAGGCTTAGTTGCTGTTATGAGGGAGATGACAGGTAAGAAGAGCGGTGGTAGAGGATGTTCTCAGATGATAGGATAATGGGCCTAGGCTTAGTTGCTGTTATGAGGGAGATGACAGGTAAGAAGAGCGGTGGTAGAGGATGTTCTCAGATGATAGGATAATGGGCCTAGGCTTAGTTGGGTTATGAGGGAGATGACAGGTAAGAAGAGCGGTGGTAGAGGATGGTCTCAGATGATAGGATAATGGGCCTAGGCTTAGTTGGGTTATGAGGGAGATAACAGGTAAGAAGAGCGGTGGTAGAGGATGTTCTCAGATGATAGGATAATGTGCCTAGGCTAAGTTGGGTTATGAGGGAGAGGACAGGTAAGATGAGCGGTGGTAGAGGATGTTCTCAGATGATAGGATAATGGGCCTAGGTTTAGTTGCTGTTATGAGGGAGATGGCAGGTAGAAGAGCAGTGGTAGAGGATGTTCTCAGATGATAGGATAATGGGCCTAGGCTTAGTTGGGTTATGAGGGAGATGACGGGTAAGAACAGTGGTGGTAGAGGATGGTCTCAGATGACAGGATAATGGGCCTAGGCTTAGTTGCTGTTATGAGGGAGATGTCAGGTAAGAAGAGCGGTGCTAGAGGATGTTCTCAGATGATAGAATAATGGGCCTAGGCTTAGTTGGGTTATGAGGGAGATGACAGGTAAGAAGAGCGGTGCTAGAGGATGTTCTCAGATGACAGGATAATGGGCCTAGGCTTAGTTGCTGTTATGAGGGAGATGACAGGTAAGAAGAGCGGTGGTAGAGGATGTTCTCAGATGATAGGATAATGGGCCTAGGCTTAGTTGCTGTTATGAGGGAGATGACAGGTAAGAAGAGCGGTGGTAGAGGATGTTCTCAGATGATAGGATAATGGGCCTAGGCTTAGTTGGGTTATGAGGGAGATGACAGGTAAGAAGAGCGGTGGTAGAGGATGGTCTCAGATGATAGGATAATGGGCCTAGGCTTAGTTGGGTTATGAGGGAGATAACAGGTAAGAAGAGCGGTGGTAGAGGATGTTCTCAGATGATAGGATAATGTGCCTAGGCTTAGTTGGGTTATGAGGGAGAGGACAGGTAAGATGAGCGGTGGTAGAGGATGTTCTCAGATGATAGGATAATGTGCCTAGGCTTAGTTGGGTTATGAGGGAGATAGAAGGTAAGATGAGCGGTGGTAGAGGATGTTCTCATATGATAGGATAATGGGCCTAGGCTTAGTTGGGTTATGAGGGAGATGACAGGTAAGAAGAGCGGTGGTAGAGAATGTTCTCAGATGATAGGATAATGTGCCTAGGCTTAGTTGGGTTATGAGGGAGATGACAGGAAAGAAGAGCGGTGGTAGAGGATGTTCTCAGATGACAGGATAATGGGCCTAGGCTTAGTTGTGTTATGAGGGAGAGGACAGGTAAGATGAGCGGTGGTAGAGGATGTTCTCAGATGATAGGATAATGTGCCTAGGCTTAGTTGGGTTATGAGGGAGATGACAGGTAAGAAGAGCGGTGGTAGAGGATGTTCTCAGATGATAGGATAATGGGCCTAGGCTTAGTTGGGTTATGAGGGAGATGACAGGTAAGAAGAGCGGTGGTAGAGGATGTTCTCATATGATAGCATATTGGGCCTAGGCTTAGTTGGGTTATGAGGGAGATGACAGGTACGAAGAGCGGTGGTAGAGGAGGTTCTCAGATGATAGGATAATGGGCCTAGGCTTAGTTGGGTTATGAGGGAGATGACAGGTAAGAAGAGCGGTGGTAGAGGAGGTTCTCAGATGATAGGATAATGGGCCTAGGCTTAGTTGGGTTATGAGGGAGATGACAGGTAAGAAGAGCAGTGCTAGAGGATGTTCTCAGATGACAGGATAATGGGCCTAGGCTTAGTTGGGTTATGAGGGAGATGACAGGTAAGAAGAGCGGTGGTAGAGGATGTTCTCAGATGATAGGATAATGGGCCTAGGCTTAGTTGGGTTATGAGGGAGATGACAGGTAAGAAGAGCGGTGGTAGAGGATGTTCTCAGATGATAGGATAATGTGCCTAGGCTTAGTTGGGTTATGAGGGAGATGACAGGTAAGAAGAGCGGTGGTAGAGAATGTTCTCAGATGAGGTCTGGGAGGGTTATGGGCTGCGGTGGATGAGGCTATTACATGGCTACAGATAAGAAGTATGTTAAAGTAACACGTTGCAGGAAATAGGCACGGACAAGGCTACATGGTAGGGACCACAGAGCGGTTGGTGGAATTTAGTGATCTTCGAGACTCGTATGAAGCAGGATACAAAACAAATATACATACAGTATTTCCATGTGTATTGTAATCATGTTACATCTGCTCTAGGTCGCACCGCCGTACCTGTCTACAAACCACATTGATTTGCCCAGTGACCACAACCAGCCGGAGATGGCATGATGCCTTTACACACTGACGGTGAATAACTATTCATCTAACCAGCGGTGCAGAACTTTCATGTACAGGAGCTTGGACCCCAATCATGATAGTAACACATTACTCAGGTACCTCATAGATGGAATACATACACTGGCGCCAGGCACCGCACTTTTACGCCCCCTTGTTATATTGCCCAGCCCGTAGTAATCCCAGTGAGATATGTTTCCTACATATTATCTGCTCTCTGCAATCAGTCCTGTGATGTTACCGGTTGGGGATCTGGACTCACCTGTAAACTGGGGAACCCTAATGTTCTGGACTGCCCTGACAACAGGAACGATACAGTATCCTTATAACAATTCAATGTAGCAATATATTACATTAATTACACAATCAATGGTAGTTTAAATAATAATCACCATGGTAATCACTATGGTTACCAGGAGGAAACAGCACTCTACGCCCCAAATGTCATTTCTCCAGAATTCCCACCCTGATAGCAAAGCCTTGGGTTCAGCAGAATGTCCATGACCCGGACCTCTCCCAACTGGTAGGAGATTACCCTCCACTCCCCGGTATCCCTGGGTCCTGGAGCCCCCTGGTATTAGGTAGATGGGTCAGACAGGAATCCCCATACTGTAGGGGTACAGCGCTGGGTCAGCTCTGTGCCTCTCACCCACACTCATTACCTGCTCCCAGCCAAGGCTATAGGACATATAGTGGGCTGCATCCACTCCCATGCAGAAGATGTTCCTCTGGTTCCAAACCTAGCACTCAGCTTATCAAATACTTCAACCACACATACACAACCTCTGCCCACTTATACCTTCCCTACACAGCTCACGCAAAACTTACATGTGTTCTCTTTCTACACTGGAGATTCCCACTGATACCAGGACAACGTTGCTTGAGAGTGGTTCATACAGCAAACTATGGATTTGTATATAAAACAATGGAGAGAGATAAAGTCGAGAGAGGTAAAGTACCAGCCAGCTCCTAACTGCCATTTTCAAATAGTCTGTACTATGACCGTTGGGAGCTAATTCGTTGGCAGTTTATCCTTATCCACTTTATCTCTCTCCAAGGTTTAGCACACAGACCCCCAGACCAGAATATGTAGCACTTAAACCTCCCTCTCTCTTATAACATAGTCTTGTATAATTACCATTGTAAAGTGCATATACTGGTAATAAATATGACAGTAGACTCACACCTAACAACACAGAGATACGGCTTGGCGGTATTAGTAGTAAATATGGACACAATATAATAATGCAAGGACCTACTATATATATATATATATATATATATATATATATATATATATATATATATATATATATATGGAACAGTTTCTTCATTAAAATGTAAGTCAAGACCAAATCTACTTAAATAAATGTTCTGAAACACAAACACCTGCAGAACGTTGTTCAGAGCGAGATCTAGGTCAGCACATCCAAGTGGGTACACGTATACGCACCTATCCTGGCATCTGCGCCAACCTGCACTCTGAGGGGGTCCCTGGCTAAAGGGGTCTTCTGATGTTACAAGTGTTCCACCAAGGGCTAAAATGCGAAGAGGTGCAGGATGGGGCCCAGACACCTGCCGGGGGAAGGGGCCCAGACACCTGCCGGGGGAAGGGGCCCAGACACCTGCCGGGGGAAGGGGCCCAGACACCTGCCGGGGGAAGGGGCCCAGACACCTGCCGGGGGAAGGGGCCCAGACACCTGCCGGGGGAAGGGGCCCAGACACCTGCCGGGGGAAGGGGCCCAGACACCGGCTGATACAAACGATGATGGTGGCAGCCAGTAGGAGCAGACCACTTGTGATTGGCTGTTGAGTCCTATCTCTGGTGTAAAGCAGGTGCGCCTGGCACTGGTGCGGACGTACACGTACAGCCAGCGTGGGGAGTGCAGCTTGAAATCTAGACACAACTGTGAGGTTTTTAGTGACTCTGTTTTTGGGGAGCAATTCTGGTCCACGCAGCCTAAACGGGAATGTGAACTTCTCCTGCAGAAGTGGGAATAAGTCCTCCATCATCAGCAATAAATAGGTATAATACAGCAGAGATCCTGTACTGTCAGCGGGAGAGGTCTGCCAGAGCTCTGGGGCCTTTATATCCCTCCACATGTGACTATGGGACCTACTACTGGGCAAACGTGCTGTAGGGGTACATACCTGCACCACATAAGCCGACATACCTCCAGCTCTGAGACGCATGGCTGGCACACAGGAGCTTCTTTGGGTGGATGTGTGACTGTAGCTGCAGATGGCATAGTACATATACTGTGGATATACTGTGAAACAATGAATTTGGTCTCCGCTGTATTATTGCATAGACTGATATGTGCATATTACACAGCCACAGTTAGAAAATCCGGACCCCCCTGTGGTTACCCCATTGTTCAGGCTTCCTATTAGGAGTGAGCAGCAGTAAGTGGCTGCAGTGGAAGAGACAATGAGGAGAGTAATGATTACTGCAGACAGACCGGGCGGATGCTCTATGCTTGTGAATGAGGCCCACTGCTGATCATTGCAGCATTACAGACTATGGGTAGGTATTGGATTACCTTGGACCCAGGTCCATAACCAGAGAATAAATGCTACTAAGGGAATGATAACTCTAGGTAATAATGACACTTTATCATGTGATGTCATCGGAATGGGCCACATTGTACCTGCAGATACCCAGTGATGCCGGCTTACGTCGGAAGCTCAGACATACGACAAGAACTTGTGTCCGATTACTGTTACCTGGTGTCTTCACCTCCGACGGGAATCCTGTTGTTTTATGGTTGACTGCTAGTATTCTAAAGGCATATACAATGGAAGGATCTAAACCTCCAAGTTTTTGGCCTCGGATCTGAGGGTCGATGTCACTGGCCACCGTGTCCCAGGAGACAGTCCGGACAGATCTCCTAGGAGCTGGGATGGAACGGGAGGATCGGATGCTGGCTTGTCGCTGTACCATAAAGCCAGTCAGGTCACCAGTTCCTTTGGTCATCCACTCCACGTCCACTTCTGTCCTCTGCCGGCTGTACAAGAGCTTACTGATGGTCACGTTAGGAGGAGTGGGGTATTCTGTGAATGCAATAGCCACATATATGGGAGAAATGATTACAATCAACATTAACAGCTACATGGGATGCAGTTAATTTGCCGGCGGTCGGGATCCCGACACTGGAATCCCGACCGCCGAAATCCCGAAACTTTCTCCCTCTGTGGGTGTCCACGACACCCCTGGAGGGAGAATAAAATAGCGTGGCGAGCGCAGCGAGCCCGCAAGGGGGGGCGATCCATGTCCCCCCCTTGTCGGGATTTTGGCGGTCGGGAGTCCAGTGTCGGGATTCCGACCGCCGGCAAATCGTATCGGATCCCAGCTACATACATCTAATACATACAAAGAGGTATGGACTGGAGTCTAGGGAAGCAAATGGAATTCTGATGCTTTATAAAGCACTGGCCAGACCGCACCTAGAATACGGAGTACAATTCTGGTCCCCTCACTACAAAAAAAGGAACTGGAATAAGTCCAAAGAAGATCAACAAAGCTAATCAAGGGGTTGGAGACATTGAATTATGGAGACAGATTGGACAATTTGGGATTGCTTAATATGTATAAATAGATCAGGGCCAATATAATGAATGGGTGGGGTGTGTTGAAACTGAAACCTAAATTGCAGTGTGAAAATAATGCAGCCAGTATTTACCCTGCACAGAAACAAAATAACTCATACAAATCTAATGCTCTCTGCACAGATTACATCTGCCCCACCTGCATTGCACATGGTTTGGTACTTGTTTCCTAGCACGTTGCCCCCGATTTTGATCGAAGTGCATCGCATGCAATAAAGCGGCATACGATGTGATTCGATTTTTAGTTGTACAAGCACCCTGATGGGTGCTTACAATGTTAAATGCACCCCCATTGTCAACGCCACTCCACTATCAATGCCAACGCAAAGCGTGGCGAGCGCAGCGGTATGCATCCTCCGACCTTTTCATACCCCCACTATCCACGTCGGCGGAGTTCATTTTATAAAGGTGGCGAGCCAGAAGCGTGGCGAGCACACGTCAAGTAATCTGTGTCCGCTCGCCACGCTTCGGGATCGTTTTCCACGTCCGCTCACTGCGCTCGCCACACTTTATAAAATCAAATCCATGCCGACGTGGATAGTGGAGGTATGAACAGGTCGGGAGGACGCGTTCCACTGTGCTCACCATGCTTTGGGCTGACTTGGACAGTGGGGGTGTGCTAAATCGCATCACGGATCGAATCGGTCGCAAATCGGCCATTGAATCGCATCACGGATCGAATCTGCCGCAAATCGCATGTAAATCGGCCGCTAAATCGCATGCGATTTAGATGAAACCTGGCGCCCTGATAATACACAAGTACCATACTAGCCACTTGTACAGAGACAATGTGTATATTGCCCAAACATTAAGGATCGTAGCACATAGGACCAACCAGCGGGTCTTTAAAAAGTAGTTTTATGTGAGAGCTCGGTTGCTGATGAGACCAGTTAGGGATATGTATATAGTACAGTGGCAGGCCATTCCAACCAGAGTCAGTTACTCTACCTGCTGCACATTTCGCATCTGGCCACCAAACACGCCAGTAGTGCGGCAAGTCATTCCAACCAGAACCAGTTACTCCATCTGCTGTCCACTGATCACGTGGCAACCAAGCACGCCAGTAGTGTGTAAGGCCATTCTAACCAGAGCCAGTTACTCTACCAGCTCTCGACTGAGCACGAGGTCACCAAGCATGGCAATAGTGTGGCAAGCCATTCTAACAAGAGCCAGTTACTCTTACTGATGTCCACTGAGCATGTGGCCACCAAGCACACCAGTAGTGTAGAAGGCCATTCCAACCAGAACCAGTTACTCCTCCTGCTGTCCACTGAGCACATGGCCACCAAGCACACCAGTAGTGTGGCAGGCCATTCTAATCAGAGCCAGTTACTCCATCTGCTGTCCACTGAGCACGTGGCCACCAAGCACGCCAGTAGTGTGGCAGGCCATTCCAACCAGAACCAGTTACTCCTCCTGCTGTCCACTGAGCACATGGCCACCAAGCACACCAGTCGTGTGACAGGCCATTCTAACCAGAGCCAGTTACTCTATCAGCTGTCTGTCCACTGAACACATGGCCACCAAGCACACCAGTAGTGTGGCAGGCCATTCTAATCAGAGCCAGTTACTCCATCTGCTGTCCACTGATCACGTGGCCACCAAGCACGCCAGTAGTGTGACAGGCCATTCCAACCAGAGCCAGTTACTCTACCAGCTCTCGACTGAGCATGTGGTCACCAAGCATGGCAGTGGTGTGGCAAGTCATTCTAACAAGAGCCAGTTACTCTTACGAATGTCCATCGAGCATGGCCACCAAGCACGCCAGTAGTGTGGAAGGCCATTCCAACCAGAACCAGTTATTCTACCAGCTATCCACTGAGCACATGGCCACCAAGCACACCAGTCGTGTGACAGGCCATTCTAACCAGAGCCAGTTACTCTACCAGCCCTCGACTGAGCATGTGGCCACAAACACACCAGTAGTGTGGCAGGCCATTCCAATCAGAACCACTCTACCAGCTGTCCACTGAGCAAGTGGCCACCAACCATGCCAGTAGTGCGGCAGGCCATTCCAACCAGAACCAGTTACTCCATCTGCTGTCCACTGAGCACATGGCCACCAAGCATGCCAGTAGTGCAGCAGGCCATTCCAACCAGAGCCAGTTACTCTACCTGCTGCCCATTCAGCATCTGGCCACCAAGCACGTCAGTAGTGTGTAAGGCCATTCCAACCAGAGCCAGTTACTCCATCTGCTGTCCACTGAGCACGTGGCCACCAAGCACACCGGTAGTGTGGCAGGCCATTCTAACCAGAGCCAGTTACTCTACCAGCTGTCCACTGAGCATGTGGTGACCAAGCATGGCAGTAGTGTGGCAAGCCATTCTAAGAAGAGCCAGTTACTCTTACTGATGTCCACTGAGCATGTGGCCACCAAGCACACCAGTAGTGTGGAAGGCCATTCCAACCAGAACCAGTTACTCCTCCTGCTGTCCACTGAGCACATGGCCACTAAGCACGACGTGTGACAGGCCATTCTAACCAGAGCCAGTTACACTACCAGCTGTCGGTCCACTGAGCACATGGCCACCAAGCACACCAATAGTGTGGCAGGCCATTCTAATCAGAGCAAGTTACTCCATCTGCTGTCCACTGATCACGTGGCCACCAAGCACGCCAGTAGTGTGTAAGGCCATTCTAACCAGAGCCAGTTACTCTACCAGCTCTCGACTGAGCATGTGGTCACCAAGCATGGCAGTAGTGTGGCAGGCCATTCTAACAAGAGCCAGTTACTCTTACTGATGTCCATCAAGCATGGCCACCAAGCACGCCAGTAGTGTGGAAGGCCATTCCAACCAGAACCAGTTATTCTACCAGCTGTCCACTGAGCATGTGGCCACCAAGCACACCAGTCGTATGACAGGCTATTCTAACCAGAGCCAGTTACTCTACCAGCCCTCGACTGAGCATGTGGCCACCAAGCACACCAGTAGTGTGGCAGGCCATTCCAATCAGAACCACTCTACCAGCTGTCCACTGAGCACGTGGCCACCAAGCATGCCAGTAGTACGGCAGGCCATTCCAACCAGAGCCAGTTACTCTACCTGCTGCCCATTCAGCATCTGGCCACCAAGCATGCCAGTAGGGTGGCAAGTCATTCCAACCAGAACCGGTTACTCCATCTGCTGTCCACTGAGCATGTGGTCACCAAGCATGCCAGTAGTGTGGCAAGTCATTCCAACCAGAACCAGTTACTCCATCTGCTGTCCACTGTGCATGTGGCCACCAAGCACGTCAGTAGTGTGTAAGGCCATTCCAACCAGAGCCAGTTACTCCTCCTGCTGTCCACTGAGCACATGGCCACTAAGCACGACGTGTGACAGGCCATTCTAACCAGAGCCAGTTACACTACCAGCTGTCGGTCCACTGAGCACATGGCCACCAAGCACACCAATAGTGTGGCAGGCCATTCTAATCAGAGCAAGTTACTCCATCTGCTGTCCACTGATCACGTGGCCACCAAGCACGCCAGTAGTGTGTAAGGCCATTCTAACCAGAGCCAGTTACTCTACCAGCTCTCGACTGAGCATGTGGTCACCAAGCATGGCAGTAGTGTGGCAGGCCATTCTAACAAGAGCCAGTTACTCTTACTGATGTCCATCAAGCATGGCCACCAAGCACGCCAGTAGTGTGGAAGGCCATTCCAACCAGAACCAGTTATTCTACCAGCTGTCCACTGAGCATGTGGCCACCAAGCACACCAGTCGTATGACAGGCTATTCTAACCAGAGCCAGTTACTCTACCAGCCCTCGACTGAGCATGTGGCCACCAAGCACACCAGTAGTGTGGCAGGCCATTCCAATCAGAACCACTCTACCAGCTGTCCACTGAGCACGTGGCCACCAAGCATGCCAGTAGTACGGCAGGCCATTCCAACCAGAGCCAGTTACTCTACCTGCTGCCCATTCAGCATCTGGCCACCAAGCATGCCAGTAGGGTGGCAAGTCATTCCAACCAGAACCGGTTACTCCATCTGCTGTCCACTGAGCATGTGGTCACCAAGCATGCCAGTAGTGTGGCAAGTCATTCCAACCAGAACCAGTTACTCCATCTGCTGTCCACTGTGCATGTGGCCACCAAGCACGTCAGTAGTGTGTAAGGCCATTCCAACCAGAGCCAGTTACTCCATCTGCTGTCCACTGATCACGTGGCCACCAAGCACGCCAGTAGTGTGTAAGGCCATTCTAACCAGAGCCAGTTACTCTACCAGCTCTCGACTGAGCATGTGGTCACCAAGCATGGCAGTAGTGTGGCAGGCCATTCTAACAAGAGCCAGTTACTCTTACTGATGTCCATCGAGCATGGCCACCAAGCACGCCAGTAGTGTGGAAGGCCATTCCAACCAGAACCAGTTATTCTACCAGCTGTCCACTGAGCATGTGGCCACCAAGCACACCAGTCGTATGACACTCTATTCTAACCAGAGCCAGTTACTCTACCAGCCCTCGACTGAGCATGTGGCCACCAAGCACACCAGTAGTGTGGCAGGCCATTCCAATCAGAACCACTCTACCAGCTGTCCACTGAGCACGTGGCCACCAAGCATGCCAGTAGTACGGCAGGCCATTCCAACCAGAGCCAGTTACTCTACCTGCTGCCCATTCAGCATCTGGCCACCAAGCATGCCAGTAGTGTGGCAAGTCATTCCAACCAGAACCAGTTACTCAATCTGCTGTCCACTGTGCATGTGGTCACCAAGCATGCCAGTAGTGTGGCAAGTCATTCCAACCAGAACCGGTTACTCCATCTGCTGTCCACTGAGCATGTGGTCACCAAGCATGCCAGTAGTGTAGCAAGTCATTCCAACCAGAACCAGTTACTCCATCTGCTGTCCACTGTGCATGTGGCCACCAAGCACGTCAGTAGTGTGTAAGGCCATTCCAACCAGAGCCAGTTACTCTACCTACTGTCCATTCAGCATCTGGCCACCAAGCACACCAGTAGTGTGGCAGGCCATTCCAACCAGAGCCAGTTACTCTACCAGCTGTCCACTGAGCATGTGGCCACCAAGCACACCAGTAGTGTGGCAGGCCATTCTAACCAGAGCCAGTTACTCTACCAGCTGTCCACTGAGCATGCGGCCACCAAGCACACCAGTAGTGTGGCAGGCCATTCTAACCAGAGCCAGTTACTCTACCTGCTGCCCATTCAGCATCTGGCCACCAAGCACACCAGTAGTGTGGCAGGCCATTCTAACCAGAGCCAGTTACTCTATCTGCTGCCCATTTAGCATCTGGCCACCAAGCACAACATTAGGTGCCAGGCAAATCCAACCAGAGACCGTTAAGGTGGCCATACATCTACAGATCGATTGTCAGATTGGGCTGGTTGGATCAAAAACCTGGTAATATCTGAATGACAGTTTGGCAGTTTTCCAGCATTTTCAGATCAAATGGTCAACTGTCATTTGCTTTCATCCATTACCAAGTTTTTGTTCCAACCAGCCCAATCTGACAATCGATCTGTAGATGTATGGCCAGCTTTACTCTACCTGCTGCCCAATCCGCATGTAGGCCATCCCATGTCATTACGAAGGCCTCTAATGTCCTGGGTAATTATTGAAGCTCCTCTTATATGTTATTATTGGGCCTGTAAGGTAGCTGGGCAAACAGAGCACCCAGGGATATTGTTGCTGAAAAATGCGTGGCACGGAAGTATGAACATATGTAATACAATGAGAAATAACCCCCAATCCATCCCCAAGCCTATATTGTCCTGTCCAACTTATACATTCATCCCAAATGTGTGACCTATAATTTGGTGATATTGGGGGGACTCCGGGCTGGAAGATGGGGCCAAGAGTCTACATAGGAACTGTATGTGACATTTGGCACAAGACGCATAGTCAATGAAGATTGATAAACCACTAAATGTCCATCTAATGGCCACTGATGAATGAATCGGTGGCAGCAGATTTGGGACGTGTGCCCTCGGGCTTCTGGGAACTGCCCAGGCCTAACGGGATATACTGTAAATAGGAAATGTTTGTACATACTGTTCACATTAAGTCTTATTAAGACCGATGTGTTCCCCACAGCGTTAGAAGCCATGCACCGATATAGTCCGCTGTCCGTGTTCCACGTAGTCTCTCGGACTGTTAGCACGGACAGACCTTGCTCCTTGAATATTCCGTACTTCTGAGAGTCAGCCATGATCTCCTTGTTAAGGTTGTCATACCAGGAGACTTCTGAGCTTGGAGTGGCCTGCTTCAGGTTACACATCAGCATAGCGCTATTTCCCTCTAGTATGGAGGTCTCAAGACTCGGAGAATCCAGCGATGGAGCCTCTGTGGAACAGAAGTGAGCAGAAGTTAGGGGACATGGACTTGATGCATTCAACGTGTGACTGTGATGCCCCAGTATGTGCAAGGCCTTATCCACTCTCATTAGGTCCATAGGTACATGGTCATTAAGACGAGAGGTAAACTGTCAACGTTGTCTAAGGTCGGCAGGTATAAAAAGGTCAACAGGGGCAAATGGTCAACATGATTGACAGTTTTTTTTATCTATACCCACCCACGTGGCCTAGGTTTGGGAAAAGTACCACGTGAGAGGACAAGGTACACTTACTGGGGTCTTACAGTATAAAACGTACATATAGGCCGATATGTAATAGGGTGTGATTTTTAGACTTTTGCGATTTTTGGTCAAAATTGACCAAAATCGCATTTTTTCTAAAAATCGCACATGTAATAGGATGCGAGTCGCGGTAAAAATCGCATTTTTTACCGCGAAATCGCACATTTTAAAGATGCGATTTTCAGGCACGCTGAAAATCGCATCCAGATGTTTTCCCATAGTAAACTATAGAACTCGCATATGTAATAGGATGCGAGTTCTAAAGTCGCATATGGGAGCTTCTAAAAAAATCGCAAAAAAAATAGACCAGCTTCTGACTGGCGAGTTAGGCAGAAACATGCACAGATCATTGAGATCTGTGCATGCTTCTGCTGTAAAAAAATAGTGAAAAAAGAAATTTAAATAAAAAACTGGCGTGCGGTCCCCCTCCTAAGCATTACCAGCCCCGGGCTCAAAAAGCCGGTGCTGGTATCATAAAATCAGAGGGACAAACAAATAGGGGTCCCCTTGATTTAATGAAACCAGCACCAGGCTCAAGGTCCGGCGCTGGTTCCCAAAATACGGGGGACAAAATGACTAGGGGTCCCCCGTATTTAAAGAACCAGCACCGGACCCAAACAGCCAGCAGGGTAATGCCACAGCCGGGGGGAGACTTTTTATACAAGTCCCCCCGGCCAAAGCATTCAGCCCTGTGGCTGGTCAGCATGGGCAGGGGTCCTGGGGAAGTGGGGACCCCCCCAAAGAAGGGGTCCCCCCCCTCCAGAACTTACCTGCCCATGCTGAAGCCCGGGGCTGTCCTCCATGCCCCTGGGCTGTGGGCATGGAGCTGATTTTGTGTAAAATCAAGTTAAATCTATTGTTTTTAACAGTGGTACTACAAGTGCCAGCAAGCCTCCCCTGCAAGCTGGGACTTGGAGAACCACAAGTCCCAGCCTGCAGGGCATTAAAGGGCCCGCTGTAACTTGTAGTTCTACTGTTAAAAAAATAGTACACAAAACACACACTGACACACATTTTAAATAAAAGTTTAATACACACATCACACACACACTCATACTTACCTATCTTTATCCCGTCGGTAGGTTGATGGCTCTGGTGTCGGCGGCTCCGTGTCGGCGGCTCCGTGTCGGCGGCTCCGGGATCGGCGTCCTGTCCGACGATAATCCATGTTGGACCTGTGGAAGTAAATCCTACTCACCAGGTCCACCATGGATGGTCTTCTGTCTTCTCTTCTCTCTTCTCTCTTCTTCTTTATCTTCAAGCTCTTGCGGCTCCGGCAGCTCCATTCGGCAATATGATGAAAGGCGCTGGAGATGTTTGATCTTCAGCGCCTAACATCAGAATGATTCTATTGGCTGCTCAGCAGCCAATGAGAAGCGCCGCTGGAGCAGCCAATAGAATCATTCTAAGCACCGGCGTTGAAGAGGCAACATCTCTGCGGAGACATGTTGCCTCTTCAACGCCGGTGCTTAGAATGATTCTATTGGCTGCTCCAGCGGCGCTTCTCATTGGCTGCTGAGCAGCCAATAGAATCATTCTGATGTTAGGCGCTGAAGATCAAACATCTCCAGCGCCTTTCATCATATTGCCGAATGGAGCTGCCGGAGCCGCAAGAGCTTGAAGATAAAGAAGAAGAGAGAAGAGAGAAGAGAAGACAGAAGACCATCCATGGTGGACCTGGTGAGTAGGATTTACTTCCACAGGTCCAACATGGATTATCGTCGGACAGGACGCCGATCCCGGAGCCGCCGACACGGAGCCACCGACACGGAGCCGCCGACACCAGAGCCAGCGACCTACCGACGGGATAAAGATAGGTAAGTATGAGTGTGTGTGTGATGTGTGTATTAAACTTTTATTTAAAATGTGTGTCAGTGTGTGTTTTGTGTACTATTTTTTTAACAGTAGAACTACAAGTTACAGCGGGCCCTTTAATGCCCTGCAGGCTGGGACTTGTGGTTCTCCAAGTCCCAGCTTGCAGGGGAGGCTTGCTGGCACTTGTAGTACCACTGTTAAAAACAATAGATTTAACTTGATTTTACACAAAATCAGCTCCATGCCCACAGCCCAGGGGCATGGAGGACAGCCCCGGGCTTCAGCATGGGCAGGTAAGTTCTGGAGGGGGGGGACCCCTTCTTTGGGGGGGTCCCCACTTCCCCAGGACCCCTGCCCATGCTGACCAGCCACAGGGCTGAATGCTTTGGCCGGGGGGACTTGTATAAAAAGTCTCCCCCCGGCTGTGGCATTACCCTGCTGGCTGTTTGGGTCCGGTGCTGGTTCTTAAAATACGGGGGACCCCTAGTCATTTTGTCACCCGTATTTTGGGAACCAGCGCCGGACCTTGAGCCTGGTGCTGGTTTCATTAAATCAAGGGGACCCCTATTTGTTTGTCCCTCTGATTTTATAGGTATAAAAAGCATGTAACCACCGACTGTGGTAATATATCCTTCAATATTGAGGTGTTACCGTCCGCAACAGGTCCCAGATCATATATAGGGATAGTGAGGGAGAGGGTGCCGGCTCCACTTTCCTCCACAGATGCTGTGCTTTAGGTTTTTCTCAATATAAGGCTCCAATGTCACCAGCCTGATGCATTTCGGACCCTTCCTAGTCCTTCGTCAGAGGCTTGGTGACAGACTGAACAATAGCTCTATAAGTACCCCTTCCGCCATTAGGATAATTAATTACAGGTGCTGTCACCGTCTCCCGTACTCTCCCTGTCCCTTTGACCTTTTTTAGATATTCAAAAATATACTAGAAAATTAACAGTAAAAATTTTTTTTACAAAAAAAGATATGGAAAATGGAGGTGAGAAATCACCTATAGAACAAGATATACCAATATCCACTTTTAAACAAAAATCTAGTTTTTATCCAGGTCACATTAAAGGGAGTTTTATTGATAGTTTTAGCAAAGTGGTGAGTGAAGAAACAGAAAAAATTGTTAAATCAAAGTACAAAAAAACTAAAAATCTCACTAATAAAGAATACGCAGCAATCAAATCTTTGAAAGAGGACAAATCAATTATACTGAAGCCTGCCGATAAAGGCGGAGGCGTAGTTATTTTAAAAAAAGAAGATTATATCAACGAAATAGATAATCAGTTAAAAAGTGGAGAAACATATAAGAAATTAAAACATGATCCTACTGTCAATATTCAAAAAGAATTAGGGGTATTAACTACAAAAGCACTAGTAGATAATGTTTTAACCAAAACAGAATTTGATTTTATTAATATTGAGAACCCCACAGTGCCTACAATTTATGTTTTACCAAAAATTCATAAGAATCCTGAGAAACCTCCAGGTAGGCCTATTATTTCGGGGTCAAACAGTATCACCTCGAACTTATCTGCATATATCGATCATTGTCTTCAACCTATGGTGAAATCCACAAAGGCATATCTGAGAGACACCAAAGATGTCCTTAATAAATTAGAAAAGATCAAATGGGATGACAATTGCACACTGATTAGTGCTGATGTGTCAACCCTGTACACAATTATTGATCATGATAAGGGTTTAGAAGCAATTAAATACTTTTTAGAAAAATCGGATTTTAATGCACTACAAAAAGATTTTATTCTAAAGGGCATAAAATTTATCCTTTTAAATAATTATTTTTATTTTAATGGATTTTATTATCTGCAGTTGATTGGAACCGCCATGGGCACCAGATTCGCCCCTAGTTACGCCAATTTGTTTATGGCGTATTGGGAAGATCAGGCAGTTTGGCGGGGAGATTGCCTGGGGGCGAATCTGGTGTCATGGCAAAGGTTCATCGACGATATTTTATTTGTTTGGTGTGGTACAGAAGATGAATTAACTACTTTCTGTGAAAATTTAAATATAAATAATTTTTACATAAAACTGGTATTCAATATAAGCAAATCCGAGATTGTGTTTTTAGATCTTAATATTTATATTAAAGAGAACATGATCCACACAAAAACCCATAGAAAGCCAACGGATTCAAACAGCTATATTGAGAGGACCAGCCAACACCATAAACGTTGGCTGGAAGGTATTCCGTATGGCCAATTCATTCGGGTCAAGCGGAACTGTACTGAGGATAAAATTTGTGAGGAACAAATATGTGAAATGTCCTCACGCTTCAGTCAAAAGGGATATAGTGATAGTTTAATAAAGGAAGCTGAAAACAAAGCTAGAGCTGTAGAAAGATCTACATTATTGAAAGAAAAAAACATTATCCCAAAGAACAACAAATCCATTGAATGGGCTTTTATGTCAAATTTTAATGCACAAACCAGAGAGATTGAAACTGTTTTTAAGAAAAATTGGCACATTTTAAAAAGTGATCCGATTTTAAAAACAGTTTTACCTGACCACCCAAGTTTTATTTATCGTCGAGCACCATCTCTCAAAGACAAACAGGTGCAAAGCAAACTGATGGAGGAAAAAAGGACCAGCACAAGGAGTCAGGGTTTCCACCGTTGTGGAATGTGCCTAATGTGCAGAAGCACCAAAGGTCCGAGTAAACAAAAAGATTTTAAGGTTAATGATTTTACTTATAAAATTCGAGATTTCATAACGTGCAATACAAAAAATGTTATTTATGTTTTAGAATGTGACTGTGGTCTTTTTTATGTAGGTAAAACTACAAGGCCATTAAAAACAAGGATGGCCGAGCATATTTATAATATTAGAAAAAGCCTGGCCACACATACAGTATCGTCACATTTTAAGGTTAAACATAATTCAAAAGAATGTCATCTTAAATCATTTTTAGGAATTCAAACTATAGTACCAGATTGGAGAAATAAAAATATTGACCAAAGATTATCCCAAAATGAAATGAAGTGGATATATAAATTAAATACATTGGTACCACATGGTTTAAATGGTGATTTTGAATTAAAATGTTTTTTATGAAATCTTTTAAATAATGAAGTTTTTTAACCTGCAAATCTTTTTTAAATCTGTTTTTTTAATCTGCTTTTATTTTGTTCTTAACATCGTTTTTATCTCTTTGTACCCCACTTTATGATGTGTTATTTATGAGGATGAAATGAACGCTATCAAAATCCTGCTATGAATGAACATCAATAAGGATACAGGACTACTAGCGCCAAATCCGGAAGAAATAAGGTTTCCGTATGGATTGGAACGCAATGTGCGTTCCAGGACTTAATACAGGAAGAAGAAGTGTCTCTGCATTGATTGGAACGCATCGTGCGTTCCACAAGTGACGTACGCATCCAAATCCCGGAAGCGGGACACACAAGCAACAGAGGACGCGTCAGTGGAACGCATTATGCGTTCCACAACTCTTTCTGATAGCCGAATCCCGGAAGTAAGCGTTTAAACGCTTACACTGAACAGGGAGAGTACGGGAGACGGTGACAGCACCTGTAATTAATTATCCTAATGGCGGAAGGGGTACTTATAGAGCTATTGTTCAGTCTGTCACCAAGCCTCTGACGAAGGACTAGGAAGGGTCCGAAATGCATCAGGCTGGTGACATTGGAGCCTTATATTGAGAAAAACCTAAAGCACAGCATCTGTGGAGGAAAGTGGAGCCGGCACCCTCTCCCTCACTATCCCTATATATGATCTGGGACCTGTTGCGGACGGTAACACCTCAATATTGAAGGATATATTACCACAGTCGGTGGTTACATGCTTTTTATACCTGTTTGTTTGTAAGTGTCCTGTGAGACTAATAAATTGTTATACTTGCCCTACAAAATTGCACTAGGTTTTGTTTTGGCTTGTGTCTCTTCAGGGGAAAGGTCTTTTAATTAGACCCTCAATCAAACAGGCGGATTCTACATTTGTTTGTATGTATATTATCTCTATTTGTTTGTATCACCTAAGCGCCCATGCACACTATCCCCATTTCTTTCACACGTATTGATTCTAGGCCTGTGGTGAAGGTCTTAAGTGTGAGGTGGGCTGCACTGGTGTAATATCAGCGCCATCTTTGAACAAAACCTTTGAATCCTCTGATTTTATGATACCAGCACCGGCTTTTTGAGCCCGGGGCTGGTTATGATCGGGAGGGGGACCGCACGCGTTTTTTTTTTTTTTAATCGCACATTGGAAAATGCGCACATTTTCATGACTGAAAATGCGCACATTTTCATTACTAAAACTCGCCCGAAATCGCACCACATCGCACTTTTTTACCGCGAATTCGCATCTCATTACATATGCGAATTTGCGGCAAAAAATGCGATTTGGGAAGGTGCGAATTTGTGCGACATGGTGCGATTTTTGGACTAGTCCAAAAATCGCACCCTATTACATATCGGCCATATACTTTGTGTTAAACATTTTCATGGGGATCTTTACGTAGACCATACACCCTGATGAATTCTTATATATTGATCAGAGGGATCAAGTTCAAATTCAAATTTACTAAAGCTTCTAAAAATGAAATGAGATGATACGACCAATTAGATTCAAGCTATCATTTCTTTATTGCATCCAAGAAAATGATTGACATAATCGGATTGGTTGTTATGAGAAACATCACCTCTTTTCATTTTAAGAAGTTGTAGTAAATTTTCTCCTTAGTAACTAATACCCCTTTCACACCAGCCAAAATTCCTGGGTTGGCCCTGGGAACAAGATGCGACTAGCGCTGGTGTGGAAGGTTCCCGGGCCAAATGATTGGGAAAATTTGCAGAGATTTCAACCCTGCTAGCTAGAAGCTTTGCTCCTGTGACCAGCCCGGGTTACTGGCTGGTGTGAAAGCTACTGACCCAGGCAGCAGGTGTGGTCCAGGGCAGCGGCGGCTGGGAGCTTGTAGTGGTATTTGCCAGGTGGCGGCAGGTGACAGGGGGGGGGGGTTCAAGGGGGAAAACTGTGACGTGCTCCAGCAATCTCAAGGGCCCCAGAGCTTCCATGCCCCATCACGGCCGTTGGCCTGTCAGTGACCCTCGTGGCCAGGCCATCTACTGTGCACCATCTGTGTGTGGCTGACTGACACTGTGTGCCTCTGCTGTCTACTGTGTGTGCACCCTGCCGTTCGGTGCTCAGAGCCATCTACTCTGTGTGTGCACATGGCCTGTGGCCGGAGGTGCACAGCCATACCCGCCGCTGGCACTGCAGCCTCAGTCTCTGGCTCCTGTACTTTATAGCACATGCGCGGGCAGTGGCGTAACAATAGCACCGCAGCCCCCCGCGGTTGGGGTGTTGCTTTAGGATCGGCGGGGGGCGCTTAAATTATAGTTACACCACTGTGCGTGGGTCGTCTGTTCCGTGCCTGCTTGTATTGCTCGGCGTTCTTTTGTGAAAGTGACAGGCCAGCAGAAGGCAGCAGCCAGGAGCCAGCAGGAAGCAGCAGCCAGGAGCCAGCAGGAAGCAGCAGCCAGGAGCCAGGCCAGCAGGACTGAGAATGAGAGAAGTCCGCACCTGAAAGCAGGATCTGGAGCAGCTAAAGGTTAAATGATGCTCGTACAGAAGAGGGTTGTGTGGATTTGGGATTAGGTGGGGGCCCCAGAAATATAACTGTACAGGGCCCCAAGATTTCTGTGGCCAGCCCTGGGTGGCGGGGCAGGAAGCGCTGCTGAATTTGAAAACATATTGGCCAGACGCTCTCAGCCAATCAGCGTCCGGCCAGTCTTTCAAAATGTTTGCAAATTCAGCAGCGCTTCCAGCCCCACCGCCCGGTAAATAGCGATACAAGCTCCCAGCCACTGCTGCCTGGACCCACTGCTGCACATAGGCGCCCTCCAAGCGCTGTCTCTCCCCCCGTCACACCAGAAAATGCAGGGACTAGGCTGGTGTGAATGGAGCCAACCCGGGAATGTCCCTGCTTGATCCCTGGAATGTATTCCCCAGTAAGTCCCTGAATTTCTCTCTCTCCGCACATTACATTTGCATGCTGTGTTTTGCTTCGCCAACAAACAAAGCTGAATCCGGCCCACGCTGCGGTAGTTACAGCCAACATGACATAACCTTTTCCACCTAATCTCAGTAAGTGGTTTTGCAAGCTACACCTGGTTGTTACTCATCACCTGGGACTGGTTGTACTTAGATTATCTTTCATGCAGCGATGAACGGAACTTCCCAGGCTGCTTAGCGCTTGAAATGTGAGCAGAGAAACAAAAGCTCTGTCCATGGAGGTCGAACAAAGGCAGGAAACCATGGTGAGGACATGGTCCTGTGGTACAGTGGCGCAGGAATGGCATGCCTACTGAAGGTTGAACATTACCAACGTGGGTGCCTCGACAGATTTCATTACTGGTTTATTCTGGGCCCTGAGGACAACAAGATATCTAACATGCAGCTTATGTTTCATTAACTATCACTGTCCGGGACTAAGAAGGTATATCCTTCAACAAGTAGCCAAGGCCATTATTTTATGGCATTCACATCACATTAGATGTGGACACTGCAGTTGTTTAAGAACAAACTGGTTATATTGTGTTTTTCGACCTTATCTAGTTTGATAAATTTGAGGCGGTGCACAAAGAGTGAGGTGGTGCACAAAAGAGTGAGGTGGTGCTCAAAAGAATGAGGTGGTGCGCAGAGAATGAGGTGGTGCACAAAAGAGTGAGGTGGTGCACAAAAGAGTGAGGTGGTGCACAAAAGAGTGAGGTGGTGCACAAAAGAGTGGAGTGGTGCTCAAAAGAATGAGGTGGTGCTCAAAAGAATGAGGTGGTGCACCGTCTCCCTTCTCCTCACCATATTACCCCTGGGACCAATCTGCAGCTCTCTATGAGCACACAGCGGTTATGTACAAGTGCAGGTATCTAGCCCTAAAAAATTCTAGTTAAAATCTGATTGGCTGCTATGGGCAACACTTCCACTGTAAGAAGTTTAATAATTCTACCTCCTAATGAAGGTTTTCACAACCACAGTCCTTGGGTCACACTAATAGTCCAGGTTTTAAGGATAGCCGTATTGGAGCACAAGTTTACTAAGATGAGAATTCTACTAAAGATAGGATGTTGCGCATAGTAACAACCCATATTCTATCTATTATCTTCTAGAAGGTGCTAAATAAATAAGTAGAATCTGATTGGTTGCTATGCGCAACATTCCATCTTCACCAGAACTCCCATCTTAGTATATTTACCCCCGAGTGTGGCCGCCGATATATTAGGTCTGACCACAAACATGTGGTGGGGGCTGGAGGAGTCCTCCAGCCCCCACCACATGTTTGTGGTCAGACCTAATATATCAGAACCGTATACTATAGTCCTCAATAATGTACTAAAAATATAAAAATACACCATGGAAACCCAGATCGAGCTTCTAACACAAGGGATAAAAGTGGCCTGAACCAACAGTTCTCTCTGCTTCTGAGGAAGAATGGGAACAGCCATGGGCACCAGCCATGCGCAACACATGGGGAACAGCCATGGGCACCAGATTTGCCTCTAGCTAGACAAACCTGTTCATGGAAAATATGGAGAAGATGTAAAAAAATAATAATACATTGTTATGATCTATACAGCATGTGCATTGTGTTACACACACACACACACACACATCAAAATGTTCAAAGATGACAAAAATACAACATAAGGAAAATATTATAATATCAGATGTAACAAAGTAATTGTTAACCTGTTAATTGTTAGCATACAGTAATTGTTAATTCTCCACAGGACTATGCTACCAGCCCACTGGTCTTACCTAGTCGGATGTGGCACTCAGCTTGTTGAGGTAACATGGGGTGGAGGGCAGTGCAAGTAAATAATTTGCCTTTATATGTCCGATCGGGTTTGAAAACATAGATGTTGGAGGATTCTTTTACGTCTCCGATCTCATTATTATTCCACTCCAGCGTAATGCGGGGCAGTCCACCGGCCCAGTCACAGGTCAGCATGATGAACTCATTCATCTTCGTGGCTACTGCTGAGCAGTTTGGGCTACCTGCTGGCCTGACTGACATGTGGAGACAGATCATGTTATTACATGCTATGTCAAACACTTTTATTATGTCTTACCGAACAGTGAATATGGGAGACACCACATAAAAAAAATATCTTATACCGCTATATACCAGGACAGTTCTTCCCTTCGGTGGCATGAGGATACCCCATCTATGTGCTGTATGGAGATCTTACACTGTACTGGGGGTAGGAGGGCTTCCAGATACACCCAGTTATTAATGTGGAGAAAAGATGGCTCAATTTAAGAGGTGTCATGAAATATCCCATATATATATATATATATTCTTGTGCTCTACCCGTGTTTTCTCCCTGGCACTTACAAGGGTGTCTATTTCTAAAGCAGGATATACCTCCTGAAAGGTTGGTAAGTGATAACAAATTGGACATTGATTGGTCTCACTTCCCACATGGGTATGACCACATACACAGCTGGCAGAGACGTCCCCCTTACACACTAGAAAGGATCCATGTAGGATACCCGTATGAATTCTCTCTGCAGTTAATGCGTTCCATTGATCACTTACCCACGGTAGTAGCGCAGTTGATATCTGCTTTAAGCGCCGGATGGGAAATTGTACAGATGTAAGTGGTACCGTTCAGAATTTCCGTCCCGCTTTTCACCAGGGTTGCATTCGAGTTTGACACAATGACTTTGTTCTTGTCGTTTGATGTTTGCCATTGAAGCTGAGCCAAAGGAAGGCCCCCAACCCATGAACACCAGAGGGCCACGTTCTTGTAGTTATTATGTGGCAGTGCTGTGCAAGTGGGAGATCCCTCTGGTAAATCTGCACAAGACATAGTGAGAAAGCGCCGACAATGCTGCACAATCATTATCTCCGCAGCCATGACACCAAATGACAAACATAAAGGAGTCACAATCATCTCTGACACAGCATTTACTACTCACACTGCCAAGCCGCATCTCTGTGCTGTAGTGCACGCGCTGCCTGTATAGGTGCTTTATATATATATATATATATATATATATATATATGACATATATAGCCACAATGTAACCTCGCTCTGACATCACCAGCACCGCCACCACGTATGTACCCTCATAGGCAGGCCTGCATCTAGGTCCGCCCCTTAATGATACCACGGCCTAACTATGCCCTCTACAGGTGGAAGGTGGTGCACCAACTTAAAGATCTCAGTATATATGCATACATAGTCACTGGTGCCGGTGTGCACTGCGTAGTATGAGAAAGCAGAGGATATATTCTACGGGCGCGATGAATCACTAATATATATATATATATATATATATATATATATATATCTATATCAGAAATCAGCTTTATTGGCCAGGTATACTTGCGTATACTAGGAATTAGATTTTGATTGCTGTGTAACAGTCAGAGTGGGAACAAGTAAACAGTGACAGTTCAGATATAGGACATGTACAGATGTGCACTAGACGTGTCCTGATGAGGGACATGGGGAACACATATATATATATATATATATATATATATATATATATATATATATATATATATATTAAGCAGTACAGCACCCAGGCAGCCATTCAGCGGAGCCACTTGGTGATTGCACCAGATAGATAGGTAAACAGTTAAAAAAAAATACAGATATGGAATACTACAGGGGAGCCATCGGCAGCGTCTTGACTTCGCTACTTCCAAGGTAGCAGTGAAAGGGCTCAAACAGACCATCTCCCCTTCAGCACACCACTGCCAGCATGGATGGATCCAATGGCTGGCCTGCATATCAGGGGCTCTGGCTGGGGGCTGCAGGCTGTTTGTGCCAGCGCAGCCTGGTGTCCTGCCGACCAGGACGTACCTGGTGGTCTTTCCACCTCGGGGGGTCCCGCAGGCTGATGGTGCTCTCTGGGTGCTGCAGCACTGCCTGCCTTCAGCCGGATGTCGCCCCATCCTGCGCCAGAGGACACTTGGTGCTCTCCCTCATGTCACCTAGCCCACATTACACTGTTACATCATAGTTACCCCCCCCCCTGCATTCTGCAGGAGACTCCCTGACATAGCAGCAATCTCCCTCTCTCCCTCATTAGACTAGCAATCTCCCTCATGTCACCTAGCCCACATTACACTGTTACATCATAGTTACCTCCCCCCCTGCATTCTGCAGGAGACTCCCTGACATAGCAGCAATCTCCCTCTCTCCCTCATTAGACTAGCAATCTCCCTCATGTCACCTAGCCCACATTACACTGTTACATCATAGTTACCTCCCTGCATTCTGCAGGAGACTCCCTGACATAGCAGCAATCTCCCTCTCTCCCTCATTAGTCTAACAATCTCCCACATGTCACCTAGCCCACATTACACTGTTACATCATAGTTACCTCCCCTCCTGTAGGAGACTCCCTGACATAGTAGCAATCTCCCTAATGTCACCTAGCCCACATTACACGGTTACATCATAGTTACCTCCCCTCCTGCATTCTGCAGCAGACTCCCTGACATAGCAGCAATCTCCCTCTCTCCCTCATTAGTCTAGCAATCTCCCTCATGTCACTTAGCCCACATTACACTGTTACATCATAGTTACCTCCCCTCCTGCATTCTGCAGATGACTCCGACATAGCTGAAATCTCCCTCTCTCTCTCATTAGTCTAGCAATCTCCCTCATGTCACCTAGCCCACATTACACTGTTACATCATAGTTACCTCCCCTCCTGTAGGAGACTCCCTGACATAGTAGCAATCTCCCTAATTAGTCTAGCAATCTCCCTCATGTCACCTAGCCCACATTACACGGTTACATCATAGTTACCTCCCCTCCTGCATTCTGCAGCAGACTCCCTGACATAGCAGCAATCTCCCTCTCTCCCTCATTAGTCTAGCAATCTCCCTCATGTCACCTAGCCCACATTACACTGTTACATCATAGTTACCTCCCCTCCTGCAGTCTTCAGGAGACTCCCTGACATAGCAGCAATCTCCCTCATGTCACCTAGCCCAAATTACACTGTTACATCATAGTTACCTCCCCTCCTGCATTCTGCGGGAGACTCCCCGACATAGCAGCAATCTCCCTCTCTCCCTCATTAGTCTACCAATCTCCCTCATGTCACCTAGCCCACATTACACTGTTACACTATAGTTACCTCCCCTCCTGCATTCTGCAGGAGACTCCCTGACATAGCAGCAATCTCCCTCTCTCCCTCATTAGTCTAGCAATCTCCCTCATGTCACCTAGCCCGCATTACACTGTTACATCATAGTTACCTCCCCTCCTGCAGTCTTCAGGAGACTCCCTGACATAGCAGCAATCTCCCTCATGTCACCTAGCCCACATTACACTGTTATATCATAGTTACCTCCCCTCCTGCATTCTGCAGGAGACTCCCTGACATAGCAGCAATCTCCCTCTCTCCCTCATTAGTCTACCAATCTCCCTCATGTCACCTAGCCCACATTACACTGTTACACTATAGTTACCTCCCCTCCTGCATTCTGCAGGAGACTCCCTGACATAGCAGCAATCTCCCTCTCTCCCTCATTAGTCTAGCAGTCTCCCTCATGTCACCTAGCCCGCATTACACTGTTACATCATAGTTACCTCCCCTCCTGCATTCTACGGAAGACTCCCCGACATAGCAGCATCACTCGTGTCACCTAGCCCTCATTATGTAGCGGTTACATTTTTTGGGGAAAAAGGAATGACTGATACAATTACATTGAATCATCAGCACCATTTCCCAGCACTTTACCAAGTATAGTAGCTCTTACTAACTGCTTTGGGGATCATCTACATTTGGATATAAGTCATTTCAAAAGATTCCCTCAGATGTAGCAGTACACACCCACGCTTCTAGGTGCCACGTTCACAATCTCTTTTCACAATCTTTCCATATATGGAACTAGACACGCCCTTTAGCTGGAGCATGACACGCCCCCTCAATGGGGCGCTGTGCAAAATTCTATTACCAATTATAATGTATTTATTTCTTTATTATTACAGTTTCTTATATAGCACAGCCTATTCGGTTGCGCTTTACAATTGGAAACAACAGCAATTAAACAAACTGGGTAGATACAAACGGACATGGAGGTAGGAGGGCCCAATCTCCCTGAAACTAGTTTTGAAAAGTAGGCAAGTATGGTGTCACCTGCATTATGCAGGGGTGGATTGGGCCACCGGGAAAGCAGGCCATTTCCCGGTGGGCCGGTCCAGATGTGGCTGCTATTCCCCCCTGGCCGGGCCGCCGCTTCCCCCCGCTGGGCCGCCGCCTGGCTGTGCTGCCCATATAAAATTTGTAACTCCCTGCCCCCGGGGCTGCTCACTTCTCTCCTGCCGACTCCTCCAGTCCCACTCACATGGCGGCGGCAGCAGCAGCGCACACCGGACGATTGCAGCGTTCAGCATCTCCTCCTGTGCAGCAGCTGCAGCACAAAGAGCCCCAGAGATACTTCCGTCCTCCGTCCTCTCACCCTATGCTAAAATTAGCAGCAGCAGCTGTGAGACTATCAGGTACAACCCTAGCGCTACTACCAATCCGCCCCTGGCATTATGTATGATACACAGGTCACTGTGACATCACAGGATACACTGTCACTACAGCATTATGTATGATACACTGGTCACTGTGACATCACAGGATACACTGGTCACTGTGACATCACAGGATACACTGTCACTACAGCATTATGTATGATACACAGGTCACTGTGACATCACAGGATACACTGGTCACTGTGACATCACAGGATACACTGTCACTACAGCATTATGTATGATACACAGGTCACTGTGACATCACAGGATACACTGGTCACTGTGACATCACAGGATACACTGTCACTACAGCATTATGTATGATACACAGGTCACTGTGACATCACAGGATACACTGGTCACTGTGACATCACAGGATACACTGTCACTACAGCATTATGTATGATACACAGGTCACTGTGACATCACAGGATACACTGTCACTACAGCATTATGTATGATACACAGGTCACTGTGACATCACAGGATACACTGTCACTACAGCATTATGTATGATACACAGGTCACTGTGACATCACAGGATACATTGGTCACTGTGACATCACAGGATACACTGTCACTACAGCATTATGTATGATACACAGGTCACTGTGACATCACAGGATACACTGGTCACTGTGACATCACAGGATACACTGTCACTACAGCATTATGTATGATACACAGGTCACTGTGACATCACAGGATACACTGTCACTACAGCATTATGTATGATACACAGGTCACTGTGACATCACAGGATACACTGGTCACTGTGACATCACAGGATACACTGTCACTACAGCATTATGTATGATACACAGGTCACTGTGACATCACAGGATACACTGTCACTACAGCATTATGTATGATACACAGGTCACTGTGACATCACAGGATACACTGTCACTACAGCATTATGTATGATACACAGGTCACTGTGACATCACAGGATACACTGGTCACTGTGACATCACAGGATACACTGTCACTACAGCATTATGTATGATACACAGGTCACTGTGACATCACAGGATACACTGTCACTACAGCATTATGTATGATACACAGGTCACTGTGACATCACAGGATACACTGGTCACTGTAGCATTATGTATGATACACAGCTCACTGTGACATCACAGGATACACTGTCACTACAGCATTATGTATGATACACAGGTCACTGTGACATCACAGGATACACTGTCACTACAGCATTATGTATGATACACAGGTCACTGTGACATCACAGGATACACTGTCACTACAGCATTATGTATGATACACTGGTCACTGTGACATCACAGGATACACTGTCACTACAGCATTATGTATGATACACTGGTCACTGTGACATCACAGGATACACTGTCACTACAGCATTATGTATGATACACTGGTCACTGTGACATCACAGGATACACTGTCACTACAGCATTATGTATGATACACTGGTCACTGTGACATCACAGGATACACTGTCAATACAGCATTATGTATGATACACTGGTCACTGTGACATCACAGGATACACTGTCACTACAGCATTATGTATGATACACAGGTCACTGTGACATCACAGGATACACTGTCACTACAGCATTATGTATGATACACAGGTCACTGTGACATCACAGGATACACTGTCACTACAGCATTATGTATGATACCTAGGTCACTGTGATATCACAGGATACACTGTCACTACAGCATTATGTATGATACACAGGTCACTGTGACATCACAGGATACACTGTCACTACAGCATTATGTATGATACACAGGTCACTGTGACATCACAGGATACACTGTCACTACAGCATTATGTATGATACACTGGTCACTGTGACATCACAGGATACACTGTCACTACAGCATTATGTATGATACACTGGTCACTGTGACATCACAGGATACACTGTCACTGTGACATCACAGGATACACTGTCACTACAGCATTATGTATGATACACAGGTCACTGTGACATCACAGGATACACTGGTCACTGTGACATCACAGGATACACTGTCACTACAGCATTATGTATGATACACAGGTCACTGTGACATCACAGGATACACTGGTCACTGTGACATCACAGGATACACTGTCACTACAGCATTATGTATGATACACAGGTCACTGTGACATCACAGGATACACTGTCACTGTGACATCACAGGATACACTGTCACTACAGCATTATGTATGATACACAGGTCACTGTGACATCACAGGATACACTGTCGCTACAGCATTATGTATGATACACAGGTCACTGTGACATCACAGGATACACTGACACTACAGCATTATGTATGATACACAGGTCACTGTGACATCACAGGATACACTGTCACTACAGCATTATGTATGATACACAGGTCACTGTGACATCACAGGATACACTGTCACTGTGACATCACAGGATACACTGTCACTACAGCATTATGTATGATACACAGGTCACTGTGACATCACAGGATACACTGTCGCTACAGCATTATGTATGATACACAGGTCACTGTGACATCACAGGATACACTGACACTACAGCATTATGTATGATACACAGGTCACTGTGACATCACAGGATACACTGTCACTACAGCATTATGTATGATACACAGGTCACTGTCACATCCCAGGATACACTGTCACTGTGACATCACAGGATACACTGTCACTACAGCATTATGTATGATACACAGGTCACTGTGACATCACAGGATACACTGTCGCTACAGCATTATGTATGATACACAGGTCACTGTGACATCACAGGACACACTGTCACTACAGCATTATGTATGATACACAGGTCACTGTGACATCACAGGATACACTGTCACTACAGCATTATGTACAGTATGATACACAGGTCACTGTGACATCACAGGATACACTGTCACTACAGCATTATGTATGATACACAGGTCACTGTGACATCACAGGATACACTGTCACTACAGCATTATGTATGATACACAGGTCACTGTGACATCACAGGATACACTGTCACTACAGCATTATGTATGATACACAGGTCACTGTGACATCACAGGATACACTGTCACTACAGCATTATGTATGATACACAGGTCACTGTGACATCACCAGATACACTGTCACTACAGCATTATGTATGATACACAGGTCACTGTGACATCACAGGATACACTGTCACTACAGCATTATGTACAGTATGATACACAGGTCACTGTGACATCACAGGATACACTGTCACTACAGCATTATGTATGATACACAGGTCACTGTGACATCACAGGATACACTGTCACTACAGCATTATGTATGATACACAGATCACTGTGACATCACAGGATACACTGGTCACTGTGACATCACAGGATACACTGTCACTACAGCATTATGTATGATACACAGGTCACTGTGACATCACAGGATACACTGGTCACTGTGACATCACAGGATACACTGTCACTACAGCATTATGTATTATACACAGGTCACTGTGACATCACAGGATACACTGTCACTACAGCATTATGTATGATACACAGGTCACTGTGACATCACAGGATACACTGCCACTACAGCATTATGTATGATACCTAGGTCACTGTGACATCACAGGATACACTGTCACTACAGCATTATGTATGATACACAGGTCACTGTGACATCACAGGATACACTGTCACTACAGCATTATGTATGATACACAGGTCACTGTGACATCACAGGATACACTGTCACTACAGCATTATGTATGATACCTACTGTAGGACACTGTGACATCACAGGATACACTGTCAATACAGCATTATGTATGATACACTGGTCACTGTGACATCACAGGATACACTGTCAATACAGCATTATGTATGATACACAGGTCACTGTGACATCACAGGATACACTGTCACTACAGCATTATGTATGATACCTACTGTAGGACACTGTGACATCACAGGATACACTGTCACTACAGCATTATGTATGATACCTACTGTAGGACACTGTGACATCACAGGATACACTGTCAATACAGCATTATGTATGATACATATAATATCACGGTCACCTCACAATCTACAGGTCATTAGCTCAACCACTAAAGGGCGACACAAGAAATATGTCTACATGGATGGGTCGACACAAGCATTAAATCCCCAATGGCAGTAACCATCCCCTGAGGCTCCCATTATCCTTACCTCCCAACATGTGAGGTACGGGAAGAGGCCTTCGATGCGTGCACAGAATTTTGGGGGCGGGACCTAGCTGAAGGGGGCATAGCTTCCACTCACAATGCTCCTGCAGGCTATGCCCCAATTATTGCCATTGTGGGGGCATGACAAGCCCCTCTGTATCCAGGAATAGACGCTGTGCCCAAGCACAAAGCGTGTATTCACCGCAGAGCAGTGCCGGGCAGGGGGAGGGGAGGGGATTCCCAACTGCCTCCCCCTTTGCCCCCCCCCCAAAAAAAATCGGTCCTAAAAAAAACAGAATAGTCCTGCGAAACTCAGGAGAGTTGGAAGGTATCACACCCAGACATCAGTACAGTAACTATTGTCACAATCCTGACCCACTACTCTCACATTATACTCGTTTGTCTTGTGACTTACCCCTGCCACCTGTCCTGCAGGTCAGGATTTCCTGCTGTCTTGTGTGGGATGTTTGCTCAGCACACAAGCTGTAATGCTGTGAGTGTGAGGCTGTGTTACTAATTGCAGCTTCTCTTCCAGGCTGATTGCTCAGCTGTGAGATGTTCTGTGTGTAAGCAGCGTGTTCCTGATTGCAGCGTGTAGCTGATTGCAGCGTGTTCCTGATTGAAGCGTGAAGCTGATTGCAGCGTGTTGCTGATTGCAGCGAGTTGCTGATTGCAGCGTGTTGCTGAGTGCAGCATGTTCCTGATTGCAGCGTGTTGCTGATTGTTCAGCTGTGAGATGATCTGTGTGTAAGCAGCGTGTTCCTGATTGCAGCGTGTTCCTGATTGCAGCGTGTTGCTGATGATTGCAGCGTGTTGCTGATTGCAGCGTGTTGTATTGTAAGTATTGCTGCATCTGAACTGCAGAGATCATGAGCCAGGAATACAATAGACAACAATGTGAGCGATTTGCTGATAACGACAAATAGTTCAAATTGTCCTAATGTCATACCTCCCAACATTGAATTGGAGGGAAGAGGGACGCTTCACACCCCAGAGGTGCGCGCACAAAATTTATGGGTTGTGACCTCGTGACAAGAGGCGTGGTCGATTACCGGGAGGCCACGCACAGTTTTGGCCGCTGTGGGGGCATGGCTAGCGGCTCTGGGAGTGTCTATTCACCGGGGACAGGTCACAGGGGGGGACTCCCATACCCTCCAACATGAACCATTCCATAAGGTACAAAATGCTCTGCGTCTGGACTTCTTCCTGGGACACCGTTATCATCACTGAACTAGTTCAACACAGGTGACTGCAATTATCAATGAAGAAAGAAGTCCAGAACCAGAGCATTGTGTACTTATGGAATGGGTCATGTTGGAGGGTATGGAGTCCCAACTGCACCCAATGCCGCGGGACACTGTCGGTCCCGGGCGGGATGCGGGAACATCCCCAAAAAACTCCAAGTTGGAAGGTATGCTAATGTGCCCCTGATCCTCCTATCGACTTCCGCACCACAGACACCGCCAACAGGGGACCTGGGGTGGCAGCTCCCACACCATACCTCCCAACTGTCCCCCTTTTTGAAGAACCACGTTTTTTGGGACAGTCCCGCGTCTCGTCTGGGGCTGCAGTGCCCCACAGTGTGTGTGTGTGTGTGTGTGGGGGGGGGGAGTTGGGAGTCCGCCAGCCTGAAGGTAATAGACGCTGTGCACATGCGTCTATTCAGTGATGAGGGGAGGAAAATGGGCTTGGCGTGAGAACGCAGCATCCCGCGCCCCTTTTTATAGACCACGTCCCCTTTTTGGAGCATGTGGCAGGGCACCCCTCTTTCATACTAAAAGATGTTGGGAGGTATGCCACACCACCAACAGGGGACCTGGGGTGACGGGGCAGCTCAGATGGGTTACTGCAGCTGCCCTGATTCTCCTGTGGACTCTCAGCATAATAAAAGTAATACCCCGTTCTCACTGCCGCAAAAACCCGGGTAGTTGCCAGGGCGAGCCGTAACTTCCTGTGTCACATCTCTGTGTGAAAGGGTCTTTGTGAAATTCCCGGGTGTTATGCCCCGGGAATTACACACAGGTTTTTTGCAGGGTTTTTCCTGGGTAATACACGGGTGTATGGCCGTGTGAACAGGTTAGACCCGGGTTTTTCTCACAAAATGCAAAAAAAGCAAGTTCATTGCATTGCTCAAAGCTGCTTTTTAAACAGCCAATCAAAGATACTTTTTAAACATCCAATCAAAGCTGCTCCTAGATGCCACACACTTGATGGCAGGCATACCAGGGGAAGCAGTGTGAACGGGGCAGACACAGGAATTTCCCGGATCTAAGGTGCAGCATGAATGGGGTCTATAGAGCTGAGATGCTCTGTGCCCCGCCAAAAACGCGGGAACAAAAATCCGGGATTTTGCAGGGGCGGCAATGAGAACACAGAAAGGAATACTGTGCTCACTGGCTCCTGCTAATTACTACAACTTCTATCTCTGCTTTGTTAATCTCTCTCTATTACTGGCGGTCGGTATAGTAACCGGCGGAGGTGTAAGACCAGGCTGAGTACTTACAGTAGACTGTGAGGCTGATGGACATCTTGGTACCGGTGTTGCGGTATATATTCTTTGCCAGGCACGTGTACTCTCCCGTCTGAGTGCGCGAGATCTTGGGAATGACGTACATCTGGCTGGAGATCATCTCCGAGTTGTTGTAGTACCAGGTGTAATAGGAGGGGGGGTTGGAAGAGGCCGAACAGTTCAGCGTGACTTCTTCCAGCTCATTGGCAGCGAAACCATTCTCACTGATGGCGTAGGGCTTGATGGTGATGACCGGAACATCGGGGCCATCTGCAGGAGGAAATAACGGGCCGTTTCATCGCAGCTGCATACTGACCTTCTCAACAAATATTCACATTCAATTATGTGTGAGGAGAGAAAACCCCTTAGGGCACCTTTCATGCAATTCCGATGCATTGTTGCGACAGATCGATCGCATGAAAAGTGTTATACAGTATTGCAGGTCCCTTTCCTGCATGTTCCTCTGCGCCTTGCATGACAGATCCGATGGGCTGCTCGCCCCTGCGGGGATCGTATATGATACATCGCATGCAAAAGGAGCACACAGGATGTATCGTATGTGATCCAGCCTCCCGGGAGCCGCCGGGTACCGCATGCCATACATCCCACTAGTGCAGGGGCCCTCAAACTACTGCGCTCTGGGACCCCATCCGACAAAAGTAATAATTACAGGGCCCCACTTTGGGGTCAGGACCCACAGTTTGAGAACCTCTGCACTAGTGGATGGGGGCCTTTAGTGATCCTAGGGGGGAATTTCCTAAGATGGGAGTTCTATTTCACATGGGATGTTGCTATAGGCAACCAATTACATTATAGATCTATTATCTACTAGAAGGTGCTAAATAAATAAGCAGTAGATTATGATTGGTTGCTCATAGCATCACCCACCTGAAATGGAACCTCCCATCTTAGTACATTTCCAGGAGACTTCGTATTCTTTCATCATAACCAGTACAATTGGGATATATGTCCTATATGCCCAATGTCAGAGCCTTAACCAAGGAGGAGCCACCAGCTCCCACTGCAGCTGCAGGACAGTCATAGGGAGGCGGAGCCACTGGCTTCCACAGCTGCAGGACAATCATATGGAGGAGGAGCCACCAGCTCCCACTGCAGCTGCAGGACAGTCATAGGGAGGAGGAGCCATAATGGCTTCCACTGCAGCTGCAGGACAGTCCATAGGGAGGAGGAGCCAACAGCACTCACTGCAGCAACAGCATAGTCCATAGGGGGAGGAGCCACCGTATCATTGCAGCAACAGGACAGTGGGAGCTGGGAGGCAGAGCAGGCCAGTCCATAGGGATGCGGAGCCACCAGCTCCCACCTCAGCTGCAGGACAGGCCTCAGCAGACTCTGGAACATGGTAAGCATTAAGCAGGGATGAAGTTGGGAAGGGGACGGAGAGGGAGGTCAATTAGAGATAACCCAGATCACTTCATGGATATAAATAATAACACAATAGGCAATATTCTATCTACAGTAGCTGCACATGTTAGACAAACCTAAGCAATGCACAACAGAGCACCTGCAGGTTCCCCCCTATGGTAATCACAAAGCACAGTCATAGGAAGGTAAGGACAAGGATCACTTACAGATAACATCAAGCTCCAGCCATCCACTTGTCTCTCTATTAACCACATTTCCAACCGTGCAGAAGTAAAAGGCGGTGTGGAACCTGGTGACTGGCATCAGGACAAGAACCTGGTCTGCTCCCTCTTGAATTGTAAAAGTCCCCTCCGTTCTGCTGTACCTCTGCCAGACATAGGTTATTGGTGCTGTCCCAAACTCCACAGTGCACGTCATCTGGACAGACGCTCCTTCCACCGGCTTCTGCTCATCTATCCGCAGACTGGGCTTTACAACAGGCACTGTGAGGCAAACACATAGATGCACTCAATTATTCTCCGTACAAGACCTCCCTAGGCTCTGACCTTCCTTCATCGTGATCCCTGTGGGCCTGATTCACAGCCACACCTATCTAGCCACTCCAACGTTATACTGTCACTTGTAAAAGTAACCATCATCACTATCAGTGCATATCTGTCAATACATCACTGGCGCAAGAGATGTACAATCAGCCAGATCTCTGCATACAGATGTGTCCTCATACAACTATATGCATTTATGTAAAAACAAATAGTACCCCCCCCCCCCCCCTCCAGTGGATTTCCACTTCTGGCATGTGAGCCACACTCTGGAGGAGGTCTGTCACCGTCGCCCAGATATCGTTTCGTGGCCCCCAGGAACCTCCATACCCAGATATGTCAAGGACACACAGGAGATACATATGTGAGACCCCACCAACTTTCATTCCACACCAACAAGGTACAGTACTTTCTGCCCCTGATGCCATGGTTACTTATGGAGATATGATAACTGCTACCTGGGATAACTGCTATCCAGCTCAGACTGCTGGTACAACCGGCCAGGTCACTATAACTTTTTTTTCTCAATTACAGAAATCAAAACAAACAGCCTCAGTACCAAATTTGGAACAAGTTTGATGACCTGGAAAATCGATATCCGGGGGAACAATCTCCATATGCCGGGTCTACCAGAAACCATTGACAGCATTGCTGGACTGTATTAACAATATGTTGCAAACCCTTTTGCATATACAAGATGTGTGTGGACATATGACAATCAACAGAGGTCATCGGTGTGGCCCTCGGTGTACATAGGAGTGCATAGGAGGGTGTACATGGAAGGGTGCCAGACCGAGGGTTGTTCTGTTCCGATGTCTAAATGACCTACATACTGTATAGAAGCCAGTTGGATTGTTTAAACGCTGTGGTTTGTTTTGGGAAATAAGATTTTTCTTATTTCAATACTACTCGGATGAGCTGACAAAAGCTAGAATAGAGTTCCCTGATCTAACAAGGGAAGAGGTTTTATGTGCTAGACACCGCTCATCAGCGACTGTACAATGTCTACTCCTATGTGGATTTCACCGCAGAGGACCATGCCAAGGAGAATTTGGCTGCAGAAATGGCGACAGGTGCATGAAGAGGACTGATTCCTGGTCACCTATTCTCAATCCCCCATTTCACTTATTTATGGCTGCCATTTAACATATGTGGAATACCTATACTACCTATTATACTTATAATTGTTCTTGAGTATGGTGTGCGTGGAGAGAATCACTATGTTTATTGAGTTGTTCCATCGCTTGTTCCTTAGATCAACAGACGTCAGTGTTTACCAGCTGTTTGAATATTGTGTCATTTGTTTCCCCTAGTGAGGCATTACCGGATTGGTTCTGTGGCAATGTACTAACTGCTGTACTGCCTAAAGACCGCCATCCACATTGCTGTGAGGATCGCATGAAAGGTGAAGCATTGAGACGTGTTCCTCTGTGCATTGCAATTGCAGATCAGACGGGCTGCCATAAATATTTATTGCAGCCTGTAGGACCACATAGGATGTATTGTATGCGATGGAGCAGCCTGTTGTATTGCATGCAAGGTACCGATTGAGATACCTAGCCCTAGCGGATGGCGGCCTTAACAGTGTTGTATTTTTATATCCTGTTTGCGTATTTTCCTATACTACTTACTCACTTACTGTTACCTATTGGTGTAGGTTATATGCGGGTCCATGGTGACCTTTTCCAATACAACAAATAGAAATTAGACATAGCGTTTCAACAAGAGACACATTCATCCTCTCATGAGACCCCGCAACTTCACTTGTTGAATAGGAAGGATCTCACCTCTGCCCCCTTCCTCTTCAGGAAAAGAAGTGTGATTAATTTAGTAAAATGTCATATCTCAATACATTTCATCAGGACTGTAATAGATTTAGAAGGTGGACACCTACGTGTGAGGAGAAACCTGCACATCAACATGTTCTTTTCTGTAATGTTTAAGCACCTAACTTTCCAAGTCCTTTTTTCTACAACCCTTCACCAATTTACCTCTTACTGTTATAAATAATTGCCAGATTGGGGTAAACCTCCAACATGTGATATCCCTGTTGTTCTTAAGAAATTACAATGGTTGGATTCTTGGAGAGCACAAAACCCAGAAGAGAAATCATTTTCTTGATTGCCTACTCACAAGTACGTAATGCTGAGTTCTGCGCTCATCCCAACCTTAACTAAAATATAGATTCTCTCTCTACTGGTATCTTTCCTTTACTGTTCAAACATGCAGTGATTACTCCCAATTCAGCAGTGATTACTCCCAATTCTGCAGTGATTACCCCCAATTCTGCAGTGATTACTCCCAATTCTGCAGTGATTACTCCCAATTCTGCAGTGATTACTCCCAATTCTGCAGTGATTACCCCCAATTCTGCAGTGATTACTCCCAATTCTGCAGTGATTACCCCCAATTCTGCAGTGATTACCCCCAATTCTGCAGTGATTACCCCCAATTCTGCAGTGATTACTCTCTTTCTGACCCAAACTTTCTCTCTATCTTCCATCCCATCTCTCAGCTCCCATACCCCTCCAAGCTACTGGAGAGACGTGCCTTGCCTCAGTGACGCAAGTTTGTCACAGTTGCCCGGAGGCAAGATATATATTGGTGCCCCCCCCTCCCCAACCTTATATAATATAATAGTGTATGTGTCTGTTCTGAAATATATGTGTTTTATACACACGCACATATATATTGAGAGAGAGAGAGAAAGAACACATATATTTCAGAAATCAGTTACAGAATGGGTATCAATGGCTTTTAATTAACTGATTTATTAGTTTTTGAAACTAGCAGGGGAGGAGAGGTGCCCCCTTGGGAGCAGGAGCCCGGCAGCAGATGACTCCATTGCCTCCCAAAGTTCTGCCCCTGCCTTGCCTCACACACTTTATTGGACCTACATCAGTCAGGTTTTCCTTCCCAACACTCCACAGAGACAGCTCTGACTAATGATGTGAATGATCTGGTCACTGCTAAATCTAAAGGCCATTTCTCACTTCTTATTCTTCTAGATCTCTCAGCTGCCTTTGACACTGTTGACCACTCTCTTCTCATACAAACACTACAATCCCTAGGTCTTCAGAACACAGTCCTTTCTTGGTTCTCATCCTACCTATCTAACTGCTCCTTCAGTGTTTGCTTCTCTGATTCTACCTCCTCCTCACTACCGCTGTCCGTTGGAGTTCCTCAGGGCTCAGGGCCTTGGCTTTTCTCAGTCTATACCACATCTCTTGGCAAACTCATCAGCTCTTTGGGATTTCAGTATCATCTGTCGGCGGATGAGACTGTTAATAAATAAGTAAATACAACAGATCTGTTGACAGGTTTATTTATTATAGTTTAGGCTGACATTGTTGAGACATAGTTTGCTCCGAGCCTTGTGCTGTTCTTCCTGTGAAGTATTCCTCCCTTCTGTCCTGGTTCATGACGATGGACTGTACTGTAAGCTGATGGATATAGCTGTATCTGGATGTTAACGTACTATTGTTTTGTCATTTCCCCTGAAAAACCAATAAATATATTTTACAAAAACAAGAGACCGCCGACGCTGGCAGTAGAGCTGAACGTGACCTGACGGCTCAATCATAAAAAGTCGCACAAAGATGTACAAATTAATCAGTGTGGTCTCTGGTTGTATCATAGTTCATCGCATTGCGACTCAGATGCATTTTTGGTAAAACAAAAAAAAATACCCAACGATGAGTCTCATGGGAGCAAGTGCGTAGAGTGGCTGCTTGGAGCGATTGCTGCAATGATGTATGAGGACACATCTGTACACTCTGATTAGCCATCAATTTAACCTACAGCCCATAATACACTTTTCCTATGTATGGTACCTCAGGCATAACCACACACCTACAAATAACTGACTCTTCTCCTGATATACTCTGTGCTGCTGGGGGACACTGCTCCTCCCACTATATAACTCTCAGTCTGTGGCTTCCTGCTGCCTCCATTCCCCTCCTCACATCATGTCACACATCTCCTGATATACTCTGTGCTGCTCGGGACCCTGCTCATCCCACTATATAACTCTCAATCTGTGGCTTCCTGCTGCCCCCATTCCCCTCCTCACATCATCTCACTGCCCCTGTCACATGCAGTCCTGTCCTCACTGATACATCACCCATCTCCTGATATACTCTGTGCTGCTGGGGACCCTGCTCCTCCCACTATATAACTCTCAGTCTGTGGCTTCCTGCTGCCTCCATTCCCCTCCTCCTCACATCATGTCACTGCCCCTGTCACATGCAGCCCTGTCCTCACTGGCACATCACTTATCTCCTGATAAACTCTGTGCTGCTGCGGACCCTGCTCCTCCCACTATATAACTCTCAGTCTGTGGCTTCCTGCTGCCCCCATTCCCCTCCTCACATCATGTCACTGCCCCTGTCATATGCAGTCCTGTCCTCACTGACACATCACTCATCTCCTGATATACTCTGTGCTGCTGGGGACCCTGCTCCTCCCACTATATAACTCTCAGTCTGTGGCTTCCTGCTGCCCCCATTCCCCTCCTCACATCATGTCACTGCCCCTGTCACATGCAGCCCTGTCCTCACTGATACATCACCCATCTCCTGATATACTCTGTGCTGCTGGGGACCATGCTCCTCCCACTATATAACTCTCAGTCTGTGGCTTCCTGCTGCCCCCATTCCCCTCCTCACATCATGTCACTGCCCCTGTCACATGCAGTCCTGTCCTCACTGACACATCACTCACCTCCTGATATATTCTGTGCTGCTGGGGACCCTGCTCCTCCCCCTATATAACCCTCAGTCTGTGGCTTCCTGCTGCCTCCATTCCCCTCCTCACATCATGTCACTGCCCCTGTCATATGCAGCCCTGTCCTCACTGACACATCACTCATCTCCTGATATACTCTGTGCTGCTGGGGACCCTGCTCCTCCCACTATATAACTCTCAGTCTGTGGCTTCCTGCTGCCTCCATTCCCCTCCTCACATCATGTCACTGCCCCTGTCACATGCAGCCCTGTCCTCACTGACACATCACTCATCTCCTGATATACTCTGTGCTGCTGGGGACCCTGCTCCTCCCACTATATAACTCTCAGTCTGTGGCTTCCTGCTGCCTCCATCCCCCTCCTCACATCATGTCACTGCTCCTGTCACATGCAGCCCTGTCCTCACTGGCACATCACTCATCTCCTGATAAACTCTGTGCTGCTGCGGACCCTGCTCCTCCCACTATATAACTCTCAGTCTGTGGCTTCCTGCTGCCTCCATTCCCCTCCTCACATCATGTCACTGCCCCTGTCACATGCAGCCCTGTCCTCACTGACACATCACTCATCTCCTGATATACTCTGTGCTGCTGGGGACCCTGCTCCTCCCACTATATAACTCTCAGTCTGTGGCTTCCTGCTGCCCCCATTCCCCTCCTCACATCATGTCAATGCCCCTGTCACATGCAGTCCTGTCCTCACTGACACATCACTCCTCTCCTGATATACTCTGTGCTGCTGGGGACCCTGCTCCTCCCACTGTATAACTCTCAGTCTGTGGCTTCCTGCTGCCTCCATTCCCCTCCTCACATCATGTCACTGCCCCTGTCACATGCAGCTCTGTCCTCACTGACACATCACTCCTCTCCTGATATACTCTGTGCTGCTGGGGACCCTGCTCCTCCCACTATATAACTCTCAGTCTGTGGCTTCCTGCTGCCTCCATTCCCCTCCTCACATCATGTCACTGCCTCTGTCACATGCAGTCCTGTCCTTACTGACACATCACTCATCTCCTGATATACTCTGTGCTGCTGAGGACCCTGCTCCTCCCACTATATAACTCTCAGTCTGTGGCTTCCTGCTGCCTCCATTCCCCTCCTCACATAATGCCAATGCCCCTGTCACATCCAGCTCTGTCCTCACTGACACATCCCTCATCTCCTGATATACTCTGTGCTGCTGAGGACCCTGCTCCTCCCACTATATAACTCTCAGTCTGTGGCTTCCTGCTGCCCCCATTCCCCTCCTCACATCATGCCAATGCCCCTGTCACATGCAGCTCTGTCCTCACTGACACATCCCTCATCTCCTGATATACTCTGTGCTGCTGCGGACCCTGCTCCTCCCACTATATAACTCTCTGTCTGTGGCTTCCTGCTGCCCCCATTCCCCTCCTCACATCATGTCACTGCCCCTGTCACATGCAGCCCTGTCCTCACTGATACATCACCCATCTCCTGATATACTCTGTGCTGCTGGGGACCCTGCTCCTCCCACTATATAACTCTCAGTCTGTGGCTTCCTGCTGCCTCCATTCCCCTCCTCCTCACATCATGTCACTGCCCCTGTCACATGCAGCCCTGTCCTCACTGGCACATCACTTATCTCCTGATAAACTCTGTGCTGCTGCGGACCCTGCTCCTCCCACTATATAACTCTCAGTCTGTGGCTTCCTGCTGCCCCCATTCCCCTCCTCACATCATGTCACTGCCCCTGTCATATGCAGTCCTGTCCTCACTGACACATCACTCATCTCCTGATATACTCTGTGCTGCTGGGGACCCTGCTCCTCCCACTATATAACTCTCAGTCTGTGGCTTCCTGCTGCCCCCATTCCCCTCCTCACATCATGTCACTGCCCCTGTCACATGCAGCCCTGTCCTCACTGATACATCACCCATCTCCTGATATACTCTGTGCTGCTGGGGACCCTGCTCCTCCCACTATATAACTCTCAGTCTGTGGCTTCCTGCTGCCCCCATTCCCCTCCTCACATCATGTCACTGCCCCTGTCACATGCAGTCCTGTCCTCACTGACACATCACTCAGCTCCTGATATATTCTGTGCTGCTGGGGACCCTGCTCCTCCCCCTATATAACCCTCAGTCTGTGGCTTCCTGCTGCCTCCATTCCCCTCCTCACATCATGTCACTGCTCCTGTCACATGCAGCCCTGTCCTCACTGGCACATCACTCATCTCCTGATAAACTCTGTGCTGCTGTGGACCCTGCTCCTCCCACTATATAACTCTCAGTCTGTGGCTTCCTGCTGCCTCCATTCCCCTCCTCACATCATGTCACTGCCCCTGTCATATGCAGCCCTGTCCTCACTGACACATCACTCATCTCCTGATATACTCTGTGCTGCTGGGGACCCTGCTCCTCCCACTATATAACTCTCAGTCTGTGGCTTCCTGCTGCCTCCATTCCCCTCCTCACATCATGTCACTGCCCCTGTCACATGCAGCCCTGTCCTCACTGACACATCACTCACCTCCTGATATATTCTGTGCTGCTGGGGACCCTGCTCCTCCCCCTATATAACCCTCAGTCTGTGGCTTCCTGCTGCCTCCATTCCCCTCCTCACATCATGTCACTGCTCCTGTCACATGCAGCCCTGTCCTCACTGGCACATCACTCATCTCCTGATAAACTCTGTGCTGCTGCGGACCCTGCTCCTCCCACTATATAACTCTCAGTCTGTGGCTTCCTGCTGCCTCCATTCCCCTCCTCACATCATGTCACTGCCCCTGTCACATGCAGCCCTGTCCTCACTGACACATCACTCATCTCCTTATATACTCTGTGCTGCTGGGGACCCTGCTCCTCCCACTATATAACTCTCAGTCTGTGGCTTCCTGCTGCCCCCATTCCCCTCCTCACATCATGTCAATGCCCCTGTCACATGCAGTCCTGTCCTCACTGACACATCACTCCTCTCCTGATATACTCTGTGCTGCTGGGGACCCTGCTCCTCCCACTGTATAACTCTCAGTCTGTGGCTTCCTGCTGCCTCCATTCCCCTCCTCACATCATGCCAATGCCCCTGTCACATGCAGCTCTGTCCTCACTGACACATCCCTCATCTCCTGATATACTCTGTGCTGCTGCGGACCCTGCTCCTCCCACTATATAACTCTCAGTCTGTGGCTTCCTGCTGCCCCCATTCCCCTCCTCACATCATGTCACTGCCCCTGTCACATGCAGTCCTGTCCTTACTGACACATCACTCATCTCCTGATATACTCTGTGCTGCTGAGGACCCTGCTCCTCCCACTATATAACTCTCAGTCTGTGGCTTCCTGCTGCCTCCATTCCCCTCCTCACATAATGCCAATGCCCCTGTCACATCCAGCTCTGTCCTCACTGACACATCCCTCATCTCCTGATATACTCTGTGCTGCTGAGGACCCTGCTCCTCCCACTATATAACTCTCAGTCTGTGGCTTCCTGCTGCCCCCATTCCCCTCCTCACATCATGCCAATGCCCCTGTCACATGCAGCTCTGTCCTCACTGACACATCCCTCATCTCCTGATATACTCTGTGCTGCTGCGGACCCTGCTCCTCCCACTATATAACTCTCTGTCTGTGGCTTCCTGCTGCCCCCATTCCCCTCCTCACATCATGTCACTGCCCCTGTCACATGCAGTCCTGTCCTTACTGACACATCCCTCATCTCCTGATATACTCTGTGCTGCTGAGGACCCTGCTCCTCCCACTATATAACTCTCAGTCTGTGGCTTCCTGCTGCCTCCATTCCCCTCCTCACATAATGCCAATGCCCCTGTCACATCCAGCTCTGTCCTCACTGACACATCCCTCATCTCCTGATATACTCTGTGCTGCTGGGGACCCTGCTCCTCCCACTATATAACTCTCAGTCTGTGACTTCCTGCTGCCCCCATCCCTCTCCTCACATCATGTCACTGCCCCTGTCACATGCAGCCCTGTCCTCACTAACACATCACTCGTCTCCTGATATACTCTGTGCTGCTGGGGACCCTGCTCCTCCCGCTATATAACCCTCAGTCTGTGGCTTCCTGCTGCCCCCATTCCCCTCCTCACATCATGTCACTGCCCCTGTCACATGCAGTCCTGTCCTCACTGACACATCACTCGTCTCCTGATATACTCTGTGCTGCGGGGGACCCTGCTCCCCCAATATATAACTCTCAGTCTGTGGCTTCCTGCTGCCTCCATTCCCCTCCTCACATCATGTCACTGCCCCTGTCACATGCAGCCCTGTCCTCACTGACACATCCCTCATCTCCTGATATACTCTGTGCTGCTGCGGACCCTGCTCCTCCCACTATATAACTCTCAGTCTGTGGCTTCCTGCTGCCCCCATTCCCCTCCTCACATCATGTCACTGCCCCTGTCACATGCAGTCCTGTCCTTACTGACACATCACTCATCTCCTGATATACTCTGTGCTGCTGAGGACCCTGCTCCTCCCACTATATAACTCTCAGTCTGTGGCTTCCTGCTGCCTCCATTCCCCTCCTCACATCATGCCAATGCCCCTGTCACATGCAGCTCTGTCCTCACTGACACATCCCTCATCTCCTGATATACTCTGTGCTGCTGCGGACCCTGCTCCTCCCACTATATAACTCTCAGTCTGTGGCTTCCTGCTGCCCCCATTCCCCTCCTCACATCATGTCACTGCCCCTGTCACATGCAGTCCTGTCCTTACTGACACATCACTCATCTCCTGATATACTCTGTGTTGCTGAGGACCCTGCTCCTCCCACTATATAACTCTCAGTCTGTGGCTTCCTGCTGCCTCCATTCCCCTCCTCACATAATGCCAATGCCCCTGTCACATCCAGCTCTGTCCTCACTGACACATCCCTCATCTCCTGATATACTCTGTGCTGCTGGGGACCCTGCTCCTCCCACTATATAACTCTCAGTCTGTGACTTCCTGCTGCCCCCATCCCTCTCCTCACATCATGTCACTGCCCCTGTCACATGCAGCCCTGTCCTCACTAACACATCACTCGTCTCCTGATATACTCTGTGCTGCTGGGGACCCTGCTCCTCCCGCTATATAACTCTCAGTCTGTGGCTTCCTGCTGCCTCCATTCCCCTCCTCACATCATGTCACTGTCACATGCAGTCCTGTCCTCACTGACACATCACTCGTCTCCAGATATACTCTGTGCTGCTGGGGACCCTGCTCCTCCCACTATATAACTCTCAGTCTGTGGCTTCCTGCTGCCTCCATTCCCCTCCTCACATAATGCCAATGCCCCTGTCACATCCAGCTCTGTCCTCACTGACACATCCCTCATCTCCTGATATACTCTGTGCTGCTGGGGACCCTGCTCCTCCCACTATATAACTCTCAGTCTGTGGCTTTCTGCTGCCCCCATTCCCCTCCTCACATCATGTCACTGCCCCTGTCACATGCAGCCCTGTCCTCACTGACATCTCACTCATCTCCTGAAATACTCTGTGCTGCTGGGGACCCTGCTCCTCCCACTATATAACTCTCAGTCTGTGGCTTCCTGCTGCCTCCATTCCCCTCCTCACATCATGTCACTGCCCCTGTCAAATGCAGCACTGTGCTCACTGACACATCACTCATCTCCTGATATACTCTGTGCTGCTGGGGACCCTGCTACTCCCACTATATAACTCTCAGTCTGTGACTTTCTGCTGCCCCCATTCCTCTCCTCACATCATGTCACTGCCCCTGTCACATACAGCCCTGTCCTCACTGACACATCACTCATCTCCTGATATACTCTGTGCTGCTGGGGACCCTGCTCCTCCCACTATATAACTCTCAGTCTGTGGCTTCCTGCTGCCCCCATTCCCCTCCTCACATCATGTCACTGCCCCTGTCACATGCAGCCCTGACCTCACTGACACATCACTCATCTCCTGTTATACTCTGTGCTGCTAGGGACCCTGCTCCCCCCACTATATAACCCTCAGTCTGTGGCTTCCTGCTGCCCCCATTCCCCTCCTCACATCATGTCAGGTATCTCCAGGTATAGAACACAAGCAATAACAGATGGCACCTTACCTAGAATAGTGAGGTTAATGTAGACTGTAGACGCGGTGATGACCGGTTCCTCCTTGAATGCTATGCACGTGTACTGTCCCTCTGCTTCCAGCTTTAGCTTGTCTATGACCAGGGTGGTGCCCCTCAGGGTAACGCTTCCCAGGCTTGCCGCCTCTACGTAGACGTGATCTTTCCGAGCCACAGGGAAAAAATCCTCGGTTCCATGTAATAGGACTGTCCAGACGAAAATGTACGAAGTATCGACCTCGCCACAGGGAAGTACCACGGACTGATCCAAAACTCCATTTATTGAATGTAAATTTTTCTGGAGACGACCTGGAAAAAAGCACATAAATCCCATAGAAGGGCTTTTAGTGATGAGCATGTGGACCATTGTCTGAGGCTCTTAGAATCAACCCTGTCTAGACCACATAAGGGTATATTTACTAGGGTGGACGATGGTTTTGCATTTCTGACAGTATCCCGGTTTGCTAAATCTAGACTTTACAATACAACACAACAGCAGAGAGGCTGCTGTCTGTGCTATCCGCCCAATCAGAAGGGGAACCACAGTTATATGGGCTGATGAACTAAGTCTTGGAGTGGTTAAGAGTAGATGCAATGGTTGGGAGTAGATACAGTGGTTGGGAGTAGATGCAGTGGTTGGGAGTAGATGCAGTGGTTGGGAGTAGATGCAGTGGTTGGGAGTAGATACAGTGGTTGGGAGTAGATACAGTGGTTAGGAGTAGATACAGTGGTTAGGAGTAGATGCAGTGGTTGGGAGTAGATGCAGTGGTTGGGAGTAGATGCAGTGGTTGGGAGTAGATGCAGTGGTTGGGAGTAGATGCAGTGGTTGGGAGTAGATGCAGTGGTTGGGAGTAGATACAGTGGTTGGGAGTAGATACAGTGGTTGGGAGTAGATACAGTGGTTGGGAGTAGATACAGTGGTTGGGAGTAGATGCAGTGGTTGGGAGTAGATGCAGTGGTTGGAAGTAGAGGCAGTGGTTGGGAGTAGTTGCAGTGTTTAGCAGAAGATGCTTTGGTTGGGAGTAGATGCAGTGGTTGGGAGTAGATACAGTGATTAGGAGTAGATGCAACGGTTGGGAGTAGATGCAGTGGTTAGGTGTAGATGCAACGGTTGGGAGTAGATGCAGTGGTTGGGAGTAGATGCAGTGGTTAGGTGTAGATGCAACGGTTGGGAGTAGATGCAGTGGTTGGGAGTAGATGCAGTGGTTAGGTGTAGATGCAACGGTTGGGAGTAGATGCAGTGGTTGGGAGTAGATGCAGTGGTTGGGAGTAGATACAGTGGTTGGGAGTAGATGCAGTGGTTGGGAGTAGATGCAGTGGTTGGGAGTAGATGCAGTGGTTGGGAGTAGATGCAGTGGTTGGGAGTAGATACAGTGGTTGGGAGTAGATACAGTGGTTGGGAGTAGATACAGTGGTTGGGAGTAGATGCAGTGGTTGGGAGTAGATGCAGTGGTTGGAAGTAGAGGCAGTGGTTGGGAGTAGTTGCAGTGTTTAGCAGAAGATGCTTTGGTTGGGAGTAGATGCAGTGGTTGGGAGTAGATACAGTGATTAGGAGTAGATGCAACGGTTGGGAGTAGATGCAGTGGTTAGGTGTAGATGCAACGGTTGGGAGTAGATGCAGTGGTTGGGAGTAGATGCAGTGGTTAGGTGTAGATGCAATAGTTCAAAGTAGATACAGCGGTAGGGAGTAGATACAGTAGTTGGGAGTAGAGGCAGTGGTTGGGAGTAGAGGCAGGGGTTAGGAGTAGATACAGTGTTTAGTAGTAGATGCTTTGGATGGGAGTAGATACAGTGGTTAGGAGTAGATGCAGTGTTTAGTAGTAGATGCAGTGGTTGGGAGTAGTTGCAGTGTTTAGCAGTAGATGCTTTGGTTGGGAGTAGATGCAGTGGTTAGGAGCAGATGCAGTATTTAGTAGCAGATGCGGTGGTTAGAGGTAGATGCTTTGGTTGGGAGTAGATGCAGTGTTTAGTAGTAAATGCGGTGGTTAGAGGTAGATGCATTGGTTAGGAGTAGATGCAGTGGTTAGGAGCAGATGCAGTGTTTAGTAGTAGATGCAGTGGTTGGGAGTAGTTGCAGTGTTTAGCAGTAGATGCTTTGGTTGGGAGTAGATGCAGTGGTTAGGAGCAGATGCAGTATTTAGTAGCAGATGCGGTGGTTAGAGGTAGATGCTTTGGTTGGGAGTAGATGCAGTGTTTAGTAGTAAATGCGGTGGTTAGAGGTAGATGCATTGGTTAGGAGTAGATGCAGTGGTTAGGAGCAGATGCAGTGTTTAGTAGTAGATGCGGTGGTTAGAGGTAGATGCTTTGGTTGGGAGTAGATGCAGTGTTTAGTAGCAGATGCGGTGGTTAGAGGTAGATGCATTGGTTAGGAGTAGATGCGGTGGTTAGAGGTAGATGCTTTGGTCGGGAGTAGATGCAGTGGTTAGGAGTAGATGCAGTGGTTAGGAGTAGATGCAGTGGTTAGTAGTATATGTGGTGGTTAGAGGTAGATGCTTTGGTCGGGAGTAGATACAGTGGTTAGGAGTAGATGCAGTGGTTAGAAGTAGATGCAGTGTTTAGTAGTAGATGCGGTGGTTAGAGATAGATGCTTTGGTCGGGAGTAGATACAGTGGTTAGGAGTAGATACAGTGGTTAGGAGTAGATGCAGTGTTTTGTAGTAGATGCGGTGGTTAGTGGTAGATGCGGTGGTTAGAGGTAGATGCGGTGGTTAGAGGTAGATGCAGTGGTTAGAGGTAGATGCAGTGGTTAGTAGTAGATGCGGTGGTTAGAGGTAGATGCAGTGGTTAGAGGTAGATGCAGTGGTTAGAGGTAGATGCGGTGGTTAGAGGTTGATGCGGTGGTTAGAGGTTGATGCGGTGGTTAGAGGTAGATGCGGTGGTTAGAGGTAGATGTATTGGTTAGGAGTAGATTTCTGCTCAATGCTTCAGTGGGGGTGCGAGCAGAAAAACCCGCATCCGCAGCACTAACATCCAGGTACCCAAAAACAACTAAATCCGCTCCCAATAGTCTAATGGGGCCTTTACGCGTAGCGATGTGTGTAGATGAGCGTTCTGAGCGATGCCAGATCATCAGCACACAGTGCTGCACAACGATGTGCCATCGATGTGTGCTGAGCGATCTGTCAGTGCCTGTGTTCTCCAGTAACCGATTAATAACCACCGTGCTGGCTATTAATCACCGGGAGATAGCGGCGGGGCGCGGGGCCATGCATCGCTATGGCCCCTACAGACACAGCGATGTAGGGCCGTTTTCTGAGTGATGCAGTAAAATGAAGTAAAATCGCTCAGAAAATTCCGCATATCGCTACATGTGTAGGGCCCATAAGAATCAGAGCACACACCAAGCTCCTCTACCATAATTCAGCTTCCAATGACAGGATCTCGTCTACATACAGAAGGATGAAGAATACAATGAACGGATTAAGCGCCAATAAACACAGGAATTAGCACGTTTAAAAATACAGTGAAAAATAATCACTAACTACAATTCCATCAGCAATGTTTATGTGGAAATGTATATTATGATGGTGAGTTACTGACAATGTGGGGGTACATCTGGCGTAACAGGCATATCGGTGGCAGAGCAGAGAGCGACACCCCAGGCAGGGAGGAATTGCATTTGGATGATTAGCCACTTGCCTGGCGTGATCGTATGCCAGGCTGGGCTTTCCCTGACATGGTCGCCCACTAGGGACTCTCAGAGGGACCCCTTGCCCCTCATTTTCCTTGTTGCCTCCCCGGTGCTCAGCAGGGCCCTCCACCCCATGGCTGTAGACATTAAAAGAAGCAGCCGCTCCCCATCCTTGGCTGCAGAGAGGAAATGTAATCCTGGGAAATGTAAAGGTGTAATAGTCCGATCATCGGTCAGTGCTCCACTATATCGGTCATCAATAGTCAATCCTGTGGGGTTTTTTAAGTTCACATTTTTTTAAAATAAAATAGCATTGGATACTGTTTATATAACTGTTCTTATCTAATTCATTCATTCACAAAAAAATGACAATTTCCTGGTGACTTTTAGAAGAAACGATATGATCTAGTTACATGGTGATGGTACCAGCGATATTCTGGGTTACTTATCTTCTGACCTCAGATGAGGAGTACTACATACGAAGCAGTCCTTGTCTCACACCCACCGGCTCCATGCCAGCACTTCTCACCGATACAGAGCCAAGGAACGCTGCTGGCTGATTGGGCAATTCAGTATACAAGCCCAGCTGGTGAGCGTGGTAATGCGTGCCAGAATCACAGACCTGTGTAGGCATCGGCAAATTGGCAGTGTTCTGCATTACGGTTATGTGGGGTATTTGCTAGGCAGTCACAGAGTACTGGTACCAGCTGGGCAATCACATAAGTACTGGTACCAGCTGGGCAATCACAGAGTAGTGGTACCAGCTGGGCAATCACAGAGTAGTGGTACCAACTAGGCAATCACAGAGTAGTGGTACCAGCTGGGCAATCTCAGAGTAGTGGTACCAACTGGGCAATCACATAAGTACTGGTACCAGATGGGCAATCACAGAGTAGTGGTACCAGCTGGGCAATCACAGAGTAGTGGTACCAGCTGGGCAATCACATAAGTACTGATACCAGCTGGGCAATCACATTAGTACTGGTACCAGCTGGGCAATCACAGAGTAGTGGTACCAGCTGGGCAATCACAGAGTAGTGGTATCAGCTGGGCAATCACAGAGTAGTGGTATCAGCTGGGTAATCACAGAGTAGTGGTACCAGCTGGGCAATCACAGAAGTACTGGTACCAGCTGGGCAATCACAGAGTAGTGGTACCAGCTGGGCAATCACAGAGTAGTGGTACCAGCTGGGCAATCACAGAGTAGTGGTACCAGCTGGGCAATCACAGAAGTACTGGTACCAGCTGGGCAATCACAGAGTAGTGGTACCAGCTGGGCAATCACAGAGTAGTGGTACCAGCTGGGCAATCACAGAGTAGTGGTACCAGCTGGGCAATCACAGAGTAGTGGTATCAGCTGGGCAATCACATTAGTACTGGTACCAGCTGGGCAATCACAGAGTAGTGGTACCAGCTGGGCAATCACAGAGTAGTGGTACCAGCTGGGCAATCACAGAGTAGTGGTACCAGCTGGGCAATCACAGAGTAGTGGTACCAGCTGGGCAATCACAGAGTAGTGGTACCAGCTGGGTAATCACAGAGTAGTGGTACCAGCTGGGCAATCACAGAGTAGTGGTACCAGCTGGGCAATCACATAAGTACTGGTACCAGCTGGGCAAACACAGAAGCACCAGCTGGGCAATCACAGAGTAGTGGTACCAGCTGGGCAATCACAGAAGGACTGATACCAGCTGGGCAATCACAGAAGGACTGATACCAGCTGGGCAATCACAGAAGGACTGATACCAGCTGGGCAATTACTGAGTAGTGGCACCAGCTGGGCAATCACAGAGTAGTGGCACCAGCTGGGCAATCACAGAGTAGTGGTACCAGCTGGGCAATCACAGAGTAGTGGTACCAGCTGGGCAATCACAGAGTAGTGGTACCAGCTGGGCAATCACAGAAGGACTGATACCAGCTGGGCAATCAGAGTAGTGGTATCAGCTGGGCAATCACAGAAGGACTGATACCAGCTGGGCAATCACATAAGTACTGGTACCAGCTGGGCAAACACAGAAGCACCAGCTGGGCAATCACAGAGTAGTGGTACCAGCTGGGCAATCACAGAGTAGTGGTACCAGCTGGGCAATCACAGAGTAGTGGTACCAGCTGGGCAATCACAGAGTAATGGTACCAGCTGGGCAATCACAGAGTAGTGGTACCAGCTGGGCAATCACAGAGTAGTGGTACCAGCTGGGCAATCACAGAGTAGTGGTACCAGCTGGGCAATCACAGAAGGACTGATACCAGCTGGCAGCAATGACGATACCAGCAGTGGTTTGGGGTGACGACACTGGCATTACACAGCTGAGCATGATAACAATTCCCATAAGAGCCCAGAGTAACTATACTATAGTACTGGATAACTAGTGGGGAGCCCCCAGTGTGTGTGCGTGACCCCCCCCCCCTCCCCAACCCCCCACTTCCGGATGGAGTACTGGCTCCTTACTAGAGTACAGTATAGACTGTAGTATGCCCCCACTATATAAGGGGATCTGGTTTGGAAGCTTTGGAGACAACTACAATAACCAGCAGATACCACATACAGTAGTTTATTACTGTTAGCATTCTGTAGTCACACCATTGCCACATACAGTACATCCTACTTATACAGTATTTTAGGGATCACTATCATTACCCCCAAGAGTGACACCATCACCAGTCAGCGCCCACACACAGGAGTACAGCAGCCCAGCAATGCCCACGTGAATTAGCCAGGCACTGCCCCTATACCAAGTGGCATTACCTACAGCATGGGTCCTCAAACTGCGGCCCTCCAGATGTTGTGAAACTACAAATCCCAGCATGCCTTGCCACCGTTTTAACTCTCCCTTATAGCAAAACTGTGGCAAGGCATGCTGGGATTTGTAGTTTCACAACATCTGGAGGGCCGCAGTTTGAGGACCCATGACCTACAGACTCCGTAGCCATACATTACCATCCTACCGACAATCTCTCCCCACCCATGTGCTGATACGCTGCCCTTATGACATGGGGTGAGAGCTTGTGCACCGGCACTGCAGAATAATGGTACAATAATGGTCTGGGAAGGGCCCCACTCTATAACAGGCCCTGCGGTCTTTACATACAGAATGGCGGTTTCCCACAAATTCAGAGGCTGGGACAGTATGATGTGTAAGGGATCACTCACCGAATGACAAGGACTGCAGAAAGCACAGGACTGCGAGGAGTTTCCTAAGCTTACGATTCCTGGTCAGACCATAATCCATTTCCCCATTTCGCTCGTGGATAGGACCTGTGTATTAGGGTTAGGGCGACACCTCGATGGCTGCAATCACTACTGATGGAATGTGCTCAGACTTTCCATATGTCATTTACTCTAATGCACCCTCCACCTGTCTCACGTTACACCCCCACATGAATTATTCACCTGGCTTCTAGTCCTGTTCACGTTACACACTGTTGTCCTATTTTAATGTATAATGCAGAGACAGCGCTTCCTAACCTGACACCGACATTTACAATTCTTTTCTTTGCCTCGGATATTAATATCTACAATTTAAGTAATTACAGTATGTTGGCGAAGTATTTCCAGTTATCCAGAACGTGAGGAAAGACTGACAGTGACGAGTACAATTATTATTGTCAGAGTGGGGAGACCATACAAACTCCACACAGTTAGGACCATGGAGGGAATCAAACCTGTAGCATCAGTGCTGTTAGGTCAGAACAATACAAGGTGTGAGACTGTGGGACAGAAAAGAGTGTCTTGTGCTGGTGCACCTAAGAAACAAGTTAACTCATAATACGTAACTTTTAATGGTTGCGAAATAAAACCAAAACATATAACAAACACAATTTAAAAAGGGGAAAAGAACCCCTCACTCAGTGTGACCCCCTTTCCCACAATCCCTTTTGTGGTTATCTGTATGTACTGTGCGCAACTTAAATTAGTATAGGGGAATAGACACTGTTCCTCCTGATAATATGATACTCTATTTGCCTTTACAGAGTCCTAGCCGTAAAGCTATTCAGGCTGGACAGATATTTTGGGCCTATGAGTTTGTGCACATCAATGTGTGAGTCAGGGAGAGCCAGACGGCACACAGGCAGTGCCGGCAGGCGCAGAACACGGGTAACAGTCCCGCTTCAGCGCTGCCGCTTACTCCTGGAGCCGCTAGTCCCCCTGTCAGCTTGCCGCTGGTGAACTGAATCGGAGGTGTGCAGGAGTGCACCTACCTCTTTCACCCAGCTAAGCAGGCTGTGAGAACACCGGATCTGGCGTCAGACCGCGTCCCTCACAATTGGTCAAGGTGTTAACCGGAGACCTCACTTTGCACAACAGTACAGATCAAAATACAGTGGTATGTGGGGAAGGGAATCCCCCCGTTTAACACACTGAGTGTGTGATCGGTCAGCGTACGCTTCGCAATAACGCTTCCTCAGGACCCTGAGGATACAAGGTGACACGTCCGCACAGGACAGGAGCATCGCCGCCACCTCTTACCACGGTGAGTGGTGTTCTGGCAAATTCTGAAGAACAAAATATTGGTCAGTGGCTTCACCCACTCCCCTCCTGGCTTCAATCAATGCTATGGAGACGGACCACGATAAAATGGCCGCCCCATAAAGCAGACTGTTCTCTGAAACTGTCTGCGGTATGGGGGCGGCCATTTTATCGTGGTCTGTCTGCATAGACAGGTAAGCATGTGGCAATGGGGGGAGGGGGGAGGGGACACGGGCGGCCGGACGGACAGGCGGAGAGGGTGTGGCGCCCCCCCCCATTAACGGCGGGGGGGTGCCCCAAACAAAGCTACGCCGCTGAGGGGTCGGTAAGCATGCAATTGTGGTATGTAGGCAGGGGGAGGTGTGCAGGTTGGGGGGGGGGGGGGGGGCTCAGGCAAGATGTGGTATGCAGGCGGGTTATGGTGTGCCGGTTTGTGGGGGGGGGGTGTATGCAGGAGGCGGTACACAAACAGGTTATGGTATGTCTGCAGGGGTGGTATGCAGGCAGGGGGTGGTATGCAGATGGGGGGGTGGGGGGGTGGGGGTGGAATGCACCCTCTTCTGCATTTGTTAAACTCCTTGCATATCCGCTCCAATCTGAATCCGGTCCTATATCATACTTCCCAACTTTGATCTATTAGTCGCCAGGACCAATGTGCAACAGCTGGGAGGTAGGCCTATGTTAATGTACCAGGTAACACATACCTCTGTATGAAGGAAACCAATTTATTTCATATCTTTGAATATACTAGGATACTGCCCCCCCCTCCCCCCCCATCTCCCAAGCAGTTGGAGTCACTGCGTATGTAGGCCTAGAGAACACCAATTATAAATACGGAATATTATTAAACAAAAACAGACTGAGCGGATTTACTGCACTCATCTTCTATGTACTATTGTTCCCACCACAAATAGTAGGTATCGCTCACTGGTAGCATTCCGCTGCCTTCCTCCGCCCCCATCCTTCTGTCATGTAAGGTTGACAGATCCGTTTACCTGGGAACTGGATATGTGCTTTAAACAGAGGTCTATAGTGTTGCATCCCAGCAACCAGTCAGCGTAATATTTCAGGGAAAGACAGTAAGCACAAATACAGGATCCGGAAGCCAAAGAACCCCGGCAAAAAGAAACATACCAATATTACATTTATGCTGTTAGTGACCACAGAGTGACAGGACGTACGGCGAGGAATGAAGTAGACGCTGCAACATACTGTATAAGCACTGTGATCACAGAGTGACAGGACGTACACCGGGGAATGAAGTAGACGTTGCAACATACTGTATAAGCACTGTGACCACAGAGTGACAGGAAGTAGGGTGGGGAATGAAGTAGACGCTGCAACATACTGTATAGGCACTGTGACCAGAGTGACAGAATATAGGGCGAGGAATGAAGTACACGCTGCAACATACTGTATAAGCACTGTGACCACAGAGTGACAGGAAGTACGCCGGGGAATGAAGTAGACGTTGCAACATACTGTATAAGCACTGTGACCACAGAGTGACAGAACGTAGGGCGAGGAATGAAGTACACGCTGCAACATACTGTATAATCACTGTGAGCACAGAGTGACACGACGTAGGGTGGGGAATGAAGTAGACGCTGCAACGTACTGTATAAGCATTGTGACCACAGAGTGACAGGACGTAGGGCGGGGAATGAAGTAGATGCTGCAACATACTGTATAAGCACTGTGACCACAGAGTGACAGGATGTAGGGCGGGGAATGAAGTACACGCTGCAACATACTGTATAAAGTACTGTGACCACAGAGTGACAGGACGTAGGCCGGGGAATGAAGTACACGCTGCAACATACTGTATAAAGTATTGTGACCACAGAGTGACAGGACGTAGGGCGGGGAATGGAGTACACGCTGCAACATACTGTATAAGCATTGTGACCACAGAGTGACAGAACGTAGGGCGGGAATGAAGTAGATGCTGCAACATACTGTATAAGCACTGTGACCACAGAGTGACAGGACGTAGGGTGGGGAATGAAGTACACGCTGCAACATACTGTATTAACACTGTGACCACAGAGTGTCAGAACGTAGGGCGGGGAATGAAGTAGACGCTGCAACATACTGTATAAGCATTGTGACCACAGAGTGACAGGACGTACCGCGGGGAATGAAGTAGACGCTGCAAAATACTGTATAAGCACTTTGACCACAGAGTGACAGAACGTTGGGCGGGGAATGAAGTAGACACTGCAACATACTGTATAAGTACTGTAACCACAGAGTGACAGGATGTAGGGCGAGGAATGAAGTAGATGCTGCAACATACTGTATAAGCACTGTGACCACAGAGTGACAGGACGTAGGGCGGGGAATGGAGTAGATGCTGCAACATACTGTGTAAGCACTGTGACCACAGAGTGACAGAACGTAGGGGGAGAATGAAGTAGACGCTGCAACATACTGTATAAGCATTGTGACCACAGAGTGACAGGACGTAGGGTGAGAATGAAGTACAGATGCTGTAACATACTGTATAAAGTCACAAGAATACAAAAGCAATTTAGTAATGGTTATGAGTGCGCCAAACCTGACTGCCGCAACTAATATTCCCTTGGGATACCAGCCCCAAAATTCAACACAAGCAAATACAAAGCGGGAATATACTGATGCGCTGTCAGATAAGCAAATGGGGTGAAATCGTCACTCCTTCCTCCTTGGTTCTGGATTCTGTCCAAGGGTTTGTTTAAGAGTTCATGGATAAGAGAGAAAACAGTAGGTAATCAAACCAAACACGATCTCAACGAATTTTTGTTATAATTAAGTTCTTGGGAGAACACTGACCTGTCCCACAGGCCCTATGTGCCCATAAAGGTATCTTTAAAACACCACGTCTTTCCAACTTCCCATATACTTAATGCTCACCTTCTGGCAATGCCCTATGTACACATAAGGGTATCTTTTCTGTTCTTTGGATGTCCAGTGGGACAGGTCAGTGTTCTCCCAAGAACTTAATTATAACAAAAATTCGTTGAGATCGTGTTTGGTTTGATTACCTACTGTTTTCTCTCTTATCCATGATAAGAGTGACAGAACGTAGGGCGAGGAATGAAGTAGACGCTGCAACATACTGTATAAGCACTGTGACCACAGAGTGACAGGAGGTAGGGCGGGGAATGAAGTAGACGCTGCAACATACTGTATAAGCACTGTGACCACAGAGTGACAGGACGTAGGCCAGGGAATGAAGTAGATGCTGCAACATACTGTATAAAGTATTGTGACCACAGAGTGATAGGACGTAGGGCGGGGAATGAAGTAGATGCTGTAACATACTGTATAAAGTACTGTGATCACAGAGTGACAGGACGTAGGGCGGGGAATGAAGTAGACGCTGCAACATACTGTGTAAGCACTGTGACCACAGAGTGACAGGACGTAGGGCGGGGAATGAAGTAGACGCTGCAACATACTGTATAAAGCACTGTGACCACAGAGTGACAGGACGTAGGGTGGGTAATGAAGTATCCGCTGCAACATACTGTATAAGCATCGTGACCACAGAGTGCCAGAACGTAGGGCGGGAATGAAGTAGACGCTGCAAGATACTGTATAGGCACTGTGACCAGAGTGACAGAACGTTGGGCGAGGAATGAAGTAGATGCTGCAACATACTGTATAAGCACTGTGACCACAGAGTGACAGGATGTAGGGCGGGGAATGGAGTACACGCTGCAACATACTGTATAAGCACTGTGACCACAGAGTGACAGGACGTAGGGTGGGGAATGAAGTAGCCGTGCAACATACTGTATAAAGTATTGTGACCACAGAGTGACAGGACGTAGGGCGGGGAATGAAGTAGACGCTGCAACATACTGTATAAGCACTGTGACCACAGAGTGACAGGTCATATGGCGGGGAATGAAGTAGACGCTGCAACATACTGTATAAGCACTGTGACCACAGAGTGACAGGACGTATGGCGGGGAATGAAGTAGACGCTGCAACATACTGTATAAGCACTGTGACCACAGAGTGACAGGATGTAGGGCGGGGAATGGAGTACACGCTGCAACATACTGTATAAGCACTGTGACCACAGAGTGACAGGATGTAGGGCGGGGAATGGAGTACACGCTGCAACATACTGTATAAGCATCGTGACCACAGAATGACAGAACATAGGGCGGGGAATGAAGTAGACCCTGCAACATACTGTATAAGCACTGTGACCACAGAGTGACAGGACGTATGGCGGGGAATGAAGTACACGCTGCAACATACTGTATAAGCACTGTGACCACAGAGTGACAGGATGTAGGGCGGGGAATGGAGTACACGCTGCAACATACTGTATAAGCACTATGACCACAGAGTGACAGGACGTACTGCAAGGAATGGAGTACACGCTGCAACATACTGTATAAGCACTGTGACCACAGAGTGACAGAACGTAGGGCGGGGAATGAAGTACACGCTGCAACATACTGTATAAACACTGTGACCACAGAGTGACAGGATGTAGGGCGGGGAATGGAGTACACGCTGCAACATACTGTATAAGCACTGTGACCACAGAGTGACAGGATGTAGGGCGGGGAATGGAGTACACGCTGCAACATACTGTATAAGCATCGTGACCACAGAATGACAGAACATAGGGCGGGGAATGAAGTAGACCCTGCAACATACTGTATAAGCACTGTGACCACAGAGTGACAGGACGTATGGCGGGGAATGAAGTACACGCTGCAACATACTGTATAAGCACTGTGACCACAGAGTGACAGGATGTAGGGCGGGGAATGGAGTACACGCTGCAACATACTGTATAAGCACTGTGATCACAGAGTGACAGGATGTAGGGCGGGGAATGGAGTACACGCTGCAACATACTGTATAAGCACTATGACCACAGAGTGACAGGACGTACTGCAAGGAATGGAGTACACGCTGCAACATACTGTATAAGCATCGTGACCACAGAATGACAGAACATAGGGCGGGGAATGAAGTAGACCCTGCAACATACTGTATAAGCACTGTGACCACAGAGTGACAGGACGTATGGCGGGGAATGAAGTACACGCTGCAACATACTGTATAAGCACTGTGACCACAGAGTGACAGGATGTAGGGCGGGGAATGGAGTACACGCTGCAACATACTGTATAAGCACTATGACCACAGAGTGACAGGACGTACTGCAAGGAATGGAGTACACGCTGCAACATACTGTATAAGCACTATGACCACAGAGTGACAGGACGTAGGACGGGGAATGGAGTACACGCTGCAACATACTGTATAAGCACTGTGACCACAGAGTGACAGAACGTAGGGCGGGGAATGAAGTACACGCTGCAACATACTGTATAAACACTGTGACCACAGAGTGACAGAACGTAGGACGGGGAATGGAGTACACGCTGCAACATACTGTATAAACACTGTGACCACAGAGTGACAGAGTAGGGCCGGGAATGAAGTATCTGCTGCAATTCTGCTGTGTATAGAGTCACCTCTTGAGGGAACGGACCCTTTGTACAGACCTTGCAGTTTTATTCAATCAGAACAAATGTACAGGAAGCTGCCAGGAAAAAATAATGTGGTGTGGTACAAGGGGGCGGGGGTGGACGGGTGGGGGTGGATCTTGTGAGCACAGTTTCTGACTGACCACTCTCTTTTTACCCTGGGAGTGCCAGCCATTCCCCGCCACACACAGGGCAGTGCCAGCCATTCCCTACACACACATGGCAGTGCCAGCCATTCCCCGCAACACACAGCAATGTCAGCCATTCCCTACACACACACAGCAATGTCAGACATTCCCTACACACACAGGGCAGTGCCATCCATTCCCCTCCACACATGGCAGTGCCAGCCATTCCCCGCCACACACAGGGCAGTGCCAGCCATTCCCCTCCACACATGGCAGTGCCATCCATTCCCCGCCACACACAGGGCAGTGCCAGCCATTCCCCGCCACACACAGGGCAGTGCCAGCCATTCCCCTCCACACATGGCAGTGCCATCCATTCCCCGCCACACACAGGGCAGTGCCATCCATTCCCCGCCACACACAGGGCAGTGCCATCCATTCCCCTCACACACAGCAATGTCAGCCATTCCCTACACACACAGGGCAGTGCCAGCCATTCCCTACACACACAGGGCAGTGCCAGCCATTCCCCGACACACACAGGGCAGTGCCAGCCATTCCCCGCCACACACAGGGCAGTGCCATCCATTCCCCGCCACACACAGGGCAGTGCCAGCCATTCCCCTCACACACACAGGGCAGTGCCAGCCATTCCCCTCCACACATGGCAGTGCCAGCCATTCCCCGTCACACACAGGGCAGTGCCATCCATTCCCCGCCACACACAGGGCAGTGCCAGCCATTCCCCTCCAAACATGGCAGTGCCAACCAATCCCTACACACACAGGGCAGTGCCAGCCATTCCCTATATGCACAGGACAGTGCTACCCATTCCCTCCACACACAGGGCAGTGCCACCCATTCCCTCCACACAGGTTAGTGCCACCCATTCCCTCCACGTACAGGTTAGTGCCAACCATTCTCTACACACACAAGGCAGTGCCACACATTCCCTCCACACAGGGCAGTGCCACCCATTCCCTCCACGCACAGGTTAGTGCCAACCATTCTCTACACACACAGGGCAGTGCCACCCATTCCCTCCACACAGGGCAGTGCCACCCATTCCCTCCACGCACAGGTTAGTGCCACCCATTCCCTACACACACAGGGCAGTGCCACCCATTCCCTCCACGCACAGGGCAGTGCCAGCCATTCCCTACATGCACAGGTCTGTGCCAGCCATTCACTCCACGCACAGGGCAGTGCCACCCATTCCCTACACACACAGGCTAGTGCCTCCCATTCCCTACACACACAGGGCAGTGACAGCTTTCCCCACACACAGGGCAGTGCCAGATATTCCCCACATACACAGGGCAGTGCCAGCCATTCCCCTCCACACACAGGTTAGTGCCACCCATTCCCTACACACACAGGGCAGTGCCAGCCATTCCCCCAACACACAGGGCAGTGCCAGCTATTCCCCACACACACAGGGCAGTGCCAGCCATTCCCCACACACACAGGGCAGTGCCAGCTATTCCCCACACACACAGATTAGTGCCACCCATTCCCCACACACACAGGGCAGTGCCAGCCATTCCCCTCCACACAGGGCAGTGCCAGCTATTCCCTACACACACACACAGGGCAGTGCGAGCCATTCCCCCCACACACAGGGCAGTGCCAGCTATTCCCCACACACACAGATTAGTGCAACCCATTCCCCCCCCCACACACACACACACACACACACACACACACACACACACACACACACACACACACACACACACACACACAGGGCAGTGCCAGCTATTCCCTACACACACACAGGGCAGTGCGAGCCATTCCCCCCACACACAGGGCAGTGCCAGATATTCCCCACACACACAGGGCAGTGCCAGCTATTCCCCACACACACAGGTTAGTCCACCCGTTCCCCACACACACAGGGCAGTGCCAGCTATCCCCCACACACACAGGGCAGTGCCCCACACTACCACCAGTAGGCCCCCTCCTCAGCTGGCACTGATATCTGCCATGGTACAGCGCCACCGCCCGGCCGCACCCCGTACTTCAGTCTCTCGCTCTGTCCGGAGCATGTTAGACGGGTGGAATGACGTCACCCACCCTGCGCAGACGATGTCGGGGGCGGAGTCAGCGTCGCCGATGCCCCGCCCAGGCGCTGACGGAGTACGGTGCTCGCTGTTGCTGTGAGAGACGCGGCGGAGCCATGTTGCGAGGACGCGGGGGAATGAGGCGCGGAAGCGGTGACGGGCTGGACGCTATTGTGTGTGCAGCCCCCACGGCCAATGTAACTATCATACATCTCTATATGGTTCCCTCACCCGCTGCTCGTGGCGCGCTATTTCCAGCAACATAGGCCACACGGCACGCTGTAATGTAATGGATGCACCCAAGGGGTCCCGCGTGTAGCCGCCGTCACTATAGTCCATCACTGTGTAATATATAATGCACCACACTCTGCTGCACCTGTGTACTGTATACCACGTGTGTACTATCCCCCCAGCCCATCTGGGCCTCATGTCCATCACTGTGTAATATATAATGCACCACACTCTGCTGCACCTGTGTACTGTATACCACGTGTGTACTATCCCCCCCAGCCCCTCTGTGCCTCATGTCCATCACTGTGTAATATATACTGCACCACACTCTACTGCACCACACTCTGCTGCACCTGTGTACTGTATACCACGTGTGTACTATCCCCCCAGCCCCTCTGTGCCTCATGCCCTCACTGTGTAATATATAATGCACCACACTCTGCTGCACCTGTGTACTGTATACCATGTGTGTACTATCCCCCCAGCCCCTCTGTGCCTCATGTCCATCACTGTGTAATATATACTGCACCACACTCTGCTGCACCTGTGTACTGTATACCACGTGTGTACTATCCCCCCAGCCCCTCTGTGCCTCATGTCCATCACTGTGTAATATATACTGCACCACACTCTACTGCACCACACTCTGCTGCACCTGTGTACTGTATACCACGTGTGTACTATCCCCCCAGCCCCTCTGTGCCTCATGTCCATCACTGTGTAATATATACTGCACCACACTCTGCTGCACCTGTGTACTGTATACCACGTGTGTACTATCACCCCCAGCCCATCTGTGCCTCATGTCCATCACTGTGTAATATATACTGCACCACACTCTGCTGCACCTGTGTACTGTATACCACGTGTGTACTATCACCCCCAGCCCATCTGTGCCTCATGTCCTCACTGTGTAATATATAATGCACCACACTCTGCTGCACCTGTGTACTGTATACCACGTGTGTACTATCACCCCCAGCCCATCTGTGCCTCATGTCCTCACTGTGTAATATATAATGCACCACACCCTGCTGCACCTGTGTACTGTATACCATGTATGTACTATCCCCCCCAGCCCCTCTGTGCCTCATGTCCATCACTGTGTAATATATAATGCACCACACTCTGCTGCACCTGTGTACTGTATACCATGTGTGTACTATCACCCCAGCCCATCTGTGCCTCATGTCCATCACTGTGTAATATATAATGCACCACACTCTGCTGCACCTGTGTACTGTATACCACGTGTGTACTATCACCCCAGCCCCTCTGTGCCTCATGTCCATCACTGTGTAATATATAATGCACCACACCCTGCTGCACCTGTGTACTGTATACCACGTGTGTACTATCCCCCCAGCACCTCTGTGCCTCATGTCCATCACTGTGTAATATATAATGCACCACACTCTGCTGCACCTGTGTACTGTATACCACGTGTGTACTATCCCCCCAGCCCCTCTGTGCCTCATGTCCATCACTGTGTAATATATAATGCACCACACCCTGCTGCACCTGTGTACTGTATACCACGTATGTACTATCACCCCTAGCCCCTCTGTGCCTCATGTCCATCACTGTGTAATATATAATGCACCACACCCTGCTGCACCTGTGTACTGTATACCACGTGTGTACTATCCCCCCAGCCCATCTGTGCCTCATGTCCATCACTGTGTAATATATAATGCACCACACTCTGCTGCACCTGTGTACTGTATACCACGTGTGTACTATCACCCCAGCCCCTCTGTGCCTCATGTCCTCACTGTGTAATATATAATGCACCACACCCTGCTGCACTTGTGTACTGTATACCACGTGTGCACTATCCCCCCAGCCCATCTGTGCCTCATGTCCATCACTGTGTAATATATAATGCACCACACTCTGCTGCACCTGTGTACTGTATACCACGTGTGTACTATCACCCCAGCCCCTCTGTGCCTCATGTCCTCACTGTGTAATATATAATGCACCACACTCTGCTGCACCTGTGTACTGTATACCATGTGTGTACTATCACCCCAGCCCATCTGTGCCTCATGCCCATCACTGTGTAATATATAATGCACCACACTCTGCTGCACCTGTGTACTGTATACCACGTGTGTACTATCCCCCCAGCCCCTCTGTGCCTCATGTCCATCACTGTGTAATGTATAATGCACCACACTCTGCTGCACCTGTGTACTGTATACCACGTGTGTACTATCCCCCCAGCCCCTCTGTGCCTCATATCCTCACTGTGTAATATATAATGCACCACACTCTGCTGCACCTGTGTACTGTATACCACGTGTGTACTATCCCCCCCAGCCCCTCTGTGCCTCATGTCCATCACTGTGTAATATATAATGCACCACACTCTGCTGCACCTGTGTACTGTATACCATGTGTGTACTATCACCCCAGCCCATCTGTGCCTCATGTCCTCACTGTGTAATATATAATGCACCACACCCTGCTGCACCTGTGTACTGTATACCACGTGTGTACTATCCCCCCCCCCCCCAGCCCATCTGTGCCTCATGTCCATCACTGTGTAATGTATAATGCACCACACTCTGCTGCACCTGTGTACTGTATACCACGTGTGTACTATCACCCCCAGCCCATCTGTGCCTCATGTCCTCACTGTGTAATATATAATGCACCACACTCTGCTGCACCTGTGTACTGTATACCACGTGTGTACTACCCCCCCCCCAGCCCATCTGTGCCTCATGTCCATCACTGTGTAATGTATAATGCACCACACTCTGCTGCACCTGTGTACTGTATACCACGTGTGTACTATCACCCCCAGCCCATCTGTGCCTCATGTCCTCACTGTGTAATATATAATGCACCACACTCTGCTGCACCTGTGTACTGTATACCACGTGTGTACTATCACCCCCAGCCCATCTGTGCCTCATGTCCTCACTGTGTAATATATAATGCACCACACCCTGCTGCACCTGTGTACTGTATACCATGTATGTACTATCCCCCCCAGCCCCTCTGTGCCTCATGTCCATCACTGTGTAATATATAATGCACCACACTCTGCTGCACCTGTGTACTGTATACCATGTGTGTACTATCACCCCAGCCCATCTGTGCCTCATGTCCATCACTGTGTAATATATAATGCACCACACTCTGCTGCACCTGTGTACTGTATACCACGTGTGTACTATCCCCCCAGCCCCTCTGTGCCTCATGTCCATCACTGTGTAATATATAATGCACCACACCCTGCTGCACCTGTGTACTGTATACCATGTATGTACTATCACCCCCAGCCCATCTGTGCCTCATGTCCATCACTGTGTAATATATAATGCACCACACCCTGCTGCACCTGTGTACTGTATACCATGTGTGTACTATCCCCCCAGCCCCTCTGTGCCTCATGTCCTCACTGTGTAATGTATAATGTACCACACTCTGCTGCACCTGTGTACTGTATACCATGTATGTACTATCACCCCCAGCCCATCTGTGCCTCATGTCCATCACTGTGTAATATATAATGCACCACACTCTGCTGCACCTGTGTACTGTATACCACGTGTGTACTATCCCCCCAGCCCCTCTGTGCCTCATGTCCATCACTGTGTAATATATAATGCACCACACCCTGCTGCACCTGTGTACTGTATACCATGTATGTACTATCCCCCCCAGCCCCTCTGTGCCTCATGTCCATCACTGTGTAATATATAATGCACCACACTCTGCTGCACCTGTGTACTGTATACCATGTGTGTACTATCACCCCAGCCCATCTGTGCCTCATGTCCATCACTGTGTAATATATAATGCACCACACTCTGCTGCACCTGTGTACTGTATACCACGTGTGTACTATCCCCCCAGCCCCTCTGTGCCTCATGTCCATCACTGTGTAATATATAATGCACCACACCCTGCTGCACCTGTGTACTGTATACCATGTATGTACTATCACCCCCAGCCCATCTGTGCCTCATGTCCATCACTGTGTAATATATAATGCACCACACCCTGCTGCACTTGTGTACTGTATACCACGTGTGTACTATCACCCCAGCCCCTCTGTGCCTCATGTCCATCACTGTGTAATATATAATGCACCACACCCTGCTGCACCTGTGTACTGTATACCACGTGTGTACTATCCCCCCAGCCCCTCTGTGCCTCATGTCCTCACTGTGTAATATATAATGCACCACACTCTGCTGCACCTGTGTACTGTATACCACGTGTGTACTATCCCCCCAGCCCATCTGGGCCTCATGTCCATCACTGTGTAATATATAATGCACCACACTCTGCTGCACCTGTGTACTGTATACCACGTGTGTACTATCCCCCCAGCCCCTCTGTGCCTCATGTCCATCACTGTGTAATATATACTGCACCACACTCTGCTGCACCTGTGTACTGTATACCACGTGTGTACTATCCCCCCAGCCCCTCTGTGCCTCATGTCCATCACTGTGTAATATATAATGCACCACACCCTGCTGCACCTGTGTACTGTATACCATGTATGTACTATCACCCCCAGCCCATCTGTGCCTCATGTCCATCACTGTGTAATATATAATGCACCACACTCTGCTGCACCTGTGTACTGTATACCACGTGTGTACTATCACCCCAGCCCCTCTGTGCCTCATGTCCTCACTGTGTAATATATAATGCACCACACTCTGCTGCACCTGTGTACTGTATACCATGTGTGTACTATCACCCCAGCCCATCTGTGCCTCATGCCCATCACTGTGTAATATATAATGCACCACACTCTGCTGCACCTGTGTACTGTATACCACGTGTGTACTACCCCCCCCCCAGCCCATCTGTGCCTCATGTCCATCACTGTGTAATGTATAATGCACCACACTCTGCTGCACCTGTGTACTGTATACCACGTGTGTACTATCCCCCCAGCCCCTCTGTGCCTCATATCCTCACTGTGTAATATATAATGCACCACACTCTGCTGCACCTGTGTACTGTATACCATGTGTGTACTATCCCCCTCAGCCCCTCTGTGCCTCATGTCCTCACTGTGTAATATATAATGCACCACACCCTGCTGCACCTGTGTACTGTATACCACGTGTGTACTATCACCCCAGCCCATCTGTGCCTCATGTCCATCACTGTGTAATATATAATGCACCACACTCTGCTGCAACTGTGTACTGTATACCACGTGTGTACTATCCCCCCAGCCCATCTGTGCCTCATGTCCATCACTGTGTAATGTATAATGCACCACACTCTGCTGCACCTGTGTACTGTATACCATGTATGTACTGTCCCCCCAGCCTATCTGTGCCTCATGTCCATCACTGTGTAATATATAATGCACCACACTCTGCTGCACCTGTGTACTGTATACCACGTGTGTACTATCACTCCAGCCCCTCTGTGCCTCATGTCCTCACTGTGTAATATATAATGCACCACACTCTGCTGCACCTGTGTACTGTATACCATGTATGTACTATCACCCCCAGCCCATCTGTGCCTCATGTCCATCACTGTGTAATATATAATGCACCACACTCTGCTGCACCTGTGTACTGTATACCACGTGTGTACTATCACCCCCAGCCCCTCTGTGCCTCATGTCCTCACTGTGTAATATATAATGCACCACACTCTGCTGCACCTGTGTACTGTATACCACGTGTGTACTATCCCCCCAGCCCATCTGTGCCTCATGTCCATCACTGTGTAATATATACTGCACCACACTCTGCTGCACCTGTGTACTGTATACCATGTATGTACTATCACCCCAGCCCATCTGTGCCTCATGTCCATCACTGTGTAATGTATAATGCACCACACTCTGCTGCACCTGTGTACTGTATACCATGTGTGTACTATCCCCCACAGCCCATCTGTGCCTCATGTCCTCACTGTGTAATATATAATGCACCACACCCTGCTGCACCTGTGTACTGTATACAATGTATGTACTATCCCCCCCAGCCCCTCTGTGCCTCATGTCTATCACTGTGTAATATATAATGCACCACACTCTGCTGCACCTGTGTACTGTATACCACGTGTGTACTATCCCCCCAGCTCCTCTGTGCCTCATGTCCATCACTGTGTAATATATAATGCACCACACTCTGCTGCACCTGTGTACTGTATACCACGTGTGTACTATCCCCCCAGCCCCTCTGTGCCTCATGTCCATCACTGTGTAATATATACTGCACCACACTCTGCTGCACCTGTGTACTGTATACCACGTGTGTACTATCACCCCCAGCTCCTCTGTGCCTCATGTCCATCACTGTGTAATATATAATGCACCACACTCTGCTGCACCTGTGTACTGTATACCACGTGTGCACTATCCCCCCAGCCCATCTGTGCCTCATGTCCATCACTGTGTAATATATAATGCACCACACCCTGCTGCACTTGTGTACTGTATACCACGTGTGTACTATCACCCCAGCCCATCTGTGCCTCATGCCCATCACTGTGTAATATATAATGCACCACACTCTGCTGCACCTGTGTACTGTATACCATGTGTGTACTATCCCCCCCAGCCCCTCTGTGCCTCATGTCCTCACTGTGTAATATATAATGCACCACACTCTGCTGCACCTGTGTACTGTATACCACGTGTGTACTATCACCCCCAGACCCTCTGTGCCTCATGTCCATCACTGTGTAATATATAATGCACCACACTCTGCTGCACCTGTGTACTGTATACCATGTGTGTACTATCACCCCAGCCCATCTGTGCCTCATGCCCATCACTGTGTAATATATAATGCACCACACCCTGCTGCACCTGTGTACTGTATACCATGTATGTACTTTCTCCTTCGGGAGACATCAGGGGCCACAGCGTTACAGTGGGTAGTAAGGAGATGGGAGAGCACCAGCACCCTAGAGGTTAAACTTGAACTGCCTCCCAGGCAGCCGGGCTCCTCCCCTCCTCTACCCCGCCTCCAGGCCAGGAAGCTCAGTTTTTTCGGGTGCTGGCAGGAGCCAGATGCACCTAATAGAGGGGCTGCTATTTAGCAGCCTAACTTGATTTTTATATTTTATTTTTCATTTTTCTTTTACACTGACTTGTGTCAGTGACAGAGCAGCAGCACTGGGGGTCTGCACAGACACCTGCGCTGCTGCTCCATCACCCGGGTCCGGAGCTGCATCGCCACTCGAGGGTGGGGACCTGCAGCGGCCCCCGGGCACTGGGGAGCCACAGCCGCCACCGGACGCCGGGGACCTGACAAAGGTAACGCGCTCCCCGCTGGGAGCGCGCGCGATTGCGCTTGCTGGGCATTGCGGCTGCAGCAGTTCGGCGGGGGGGACCGCCGACTGCGCTGACAAGCGGACGGCTGGTTCGCCACCCGCTCCCGCTGGACCACCAGGGAAACGGTTTGTGGGCAGCGGCGCTAGGTATGCGGGGCCGCCCGGTTGCGCCGGACCCCTGCCATTTTTACCTGCGCCGCATGTGGACACCTCCCTGGGGGCCATTTGTCAGCAGGGGGAGAAGGCTCCCCCCACATCAGCCTCTCCACCCGGGGACAGTAGGCAGGGAACTGTGTTTATCACACAGAGAGTTCCCGCCACTGAGATCCCTTCCTGCCTGCCTGCAACATGTGAGGAGGGACACGGAGGAGCTCATAGCCACCCGGAGTTCCACTCCTTCACTGCCAGGTCATTTGGGCATGTCCCCCCTGTACCCCTCCTTCGGGAAACTGTACAGTACTGTGCTCTGAAAGGAGCCTTGTGCCATTAATTGCATTGCCCTTGTATGCTGCATTGTTTGTTAACAGTTTAGCTGCCTGTCAGTTTAATCTGTGTTACACTGTACTATATGGCCATGTATTGCTGGTTAGGTCATGCTGACTTAACATGTGTGGAGGGACACAGAGAGCTTATCAAGCCAGTCTGGGGTTCCACTCCTTCACTGCCTGGGCTCCCCTGTAATAATCTCCTCCAGGAGTCAGGTTACAGAGCAGACAGAGTTCAAACTGTGGGCACAGCAGAGCCAAGTGCAACATTGTATCCTGTGAATTAACACCATCACTGCCTGTCGGAAGCATAAAGGACAGAGCGGATGGTGTAATGGTTAGCATTGCTGCATCACAGTGCAGAGGTCATGGGTTCGATTCCCAACATGACCCAAACTCTGCAGTTATCTGCCTGTCAGATACAAGCTGGCTGTCAGATGCAGACTGCGTTGTCTGTATCATATAGACTGCCAGTATATCCACTGCACCTGTGTATATATAACTGCACTGTATGTCTATATCACTGCTTTGTATGTCTATTACAAGCTGGCTCAGATGCATACTGCATTGTCTGTACCGTATAGACTGCCGGTCTATATCACGGCAGCTGTCTATTGTATGTATATCACTGCACTGTCTATATCACTGCATTGTATGTATATCACAGGCTGGCTGTGCACTGTGTAACACTATCACTGCCTGTCAGAAAGGCTGCCTGCCAATGATTGCTATATCTGCCTAGTACTAGCTTACTGCGTACTGTGGGGGCAGCACAGCTCGGGTCGTGGGTTCAATTCCCACTATGACCCTAACTGTGCAGAGTTTGTACGTTCTCTCCGTGTTTTAGTGGGGTTACTCCGTGAACTCCGGTTTCTTCCCACAATGCAAAATTTAAAACAGAAGTATGCTGTGTTAGCCGTACAAATGGGCCAAATGTCTACGCCACCGCAAGGTATACGTAGTACCAGCTTACGGTGTATGGTTTGAACACTATCTCTGTTGGTCAGAGAATACTGTGTTAGCGGTACCATATAGGCTACCCGCCTATTCTATGGCATTGTATGCCTTCTATACTTGTAGTACATTGTCTTACCTGTGCTTTAGCAGCCGGTTCACAGTGCTATAATACTGCAACGTCTTCCAGGAGTACCAGTCCCAGTGACTCTGGGGCTCCGGCGCGGATGTCTTGTACATCCTGTAATGTTGGCCTATGCCCCCATTACTAGTACAGGACGGCTTATACGCAGGCTGCTACAATGCCTGGGCGATGCCCACAGGTACAGCCTCCTCTAGAAAACAGGAGCCTGCTTGGGCCACGTTCTTTACTCCGTTGCCGGTGCAGCTAGTAGCAGTAGCAGCCTCATCCCTTGGCTGAGTGCTTATCTGCCTCCAGACAAGGTCCCCAGAAATGCCGTCCCCATCCTTGGCGGGTGTAGCTCCCCGCACAGTGGAAGCGCTCTGTACCTGCAGGTAGACGCAGATACCCCCGTCATCCAGACTCCTCCGTCAGCAGACACAGAGAGGAGGACACCTGGGATTAGCATTGTCTAGAGGGGACCGTCGACGACGGTATGGAAGATGGGGGGCCTGTGATAAGGTGAATCCCCCCCACCTCGTCTTGACCTTGGTCTCAGCTGTCAAATAGGTCCTTACCTTAAACGACCCCGCTGAGCCGCCTACACCTTTGGGTGTCTCCCTAGGTGTATTCTGGGCATATTCCGTAAATCAACTCGACTAAGGTCATCAGTTGGGAGATTCCTAACAGGAAGTTTAGCTTGCCATCGGCGGTTTCCCTTCCTTTTACCCCCTTCCACAGGAGGACATAGTCCCCTGGGAGACTGTCCCTAAAGTGGACGCACTCCTGCCCCAGGCATCTGCTTGGGTGGCTAAGGCCTTAGTTGCGTGAGCAACTTCTCTCACAGCGGACGCTGCATAAGGGGTGTCGGAGGAAACCCTGCTGCCTCCTATTGAGTATCAGGTGACACTTTACCTGGGGGTGACGGCTCTGGAAATTACACCAATCGCCTCCAGAGGGTCACCCTCGGCCATAGCTGCACACACATACCAGTGTCTGTGCTCTTGGAAGGCCTGAACTCAAAGTCCCTTTTGAGGGTTCCTTTTTATTTGGGCCAGTGCCAAATATGGGGGCCGGTTTAGATACCATTCGGCAGAGGATATCCCTTCTGGGGGATTGCCATCTGGCTCTACAGTCCAGGATCAGACATCTCTTGTCCCCCTGGCAGGTGTCTGTGCATGCCTGCGTGGGGTCCCTGGGGTTGGTGGATCGGCCTTCGAATTGGCAGAATAGGCTCAGTTCCATACCAACCCTCTACAATACTGTCCAAGGAGCAGCACGGATAGTGTAGTGGTTAACATTACTGCTTCACTGCGCTGAGGTCATGGGTTCGATTCCCACCATGGCCCTAACTGTGCGGAGTTTGTATATTCTCCCCAGACTTGCGTGGGTTTACTCCTGGTACTCCGGTTTCCTCCCACAATATCCATGCCCAGAAGTTCGCCTGGTCTCCAGCAGGGCCCCCCTTTCCTGGGGGCTTCTGGACGGGACCTCGCTACTGGAGCCATGCATGCTAGCCTCCCGTGTTTGGGGGGTGGTCACTTCTCAAAGGTCGTTCCAGGGTCTCTGGACCACTCTAGTGGCCCAGCCCTCCATCATCGTCCTCGAACTAAAGACAATCTTCCGGGCAGTCCGCTTGGCGGAACCCTAACTTAGGGGTTGGCCGGTGCAAGTCCAGTCGGACATTGCGACAAGGGTGGCATATGTTAACCACCAGGGTGGCACTAGTTGTCAGCCCACTATGACAGAAGCATCCGGCATCTTTCAGAGATGATCCCTGCTTTTTCAGAAATTTTTATCCTGGTAGTCCAGAATTGGGTGGCGGTCTTCCTCGGCCGTCAGACCTGTGATGCCGACGACTTGACCCTCCTTAGAGTGATGTTTCAGATGCTGGTACAACGGTGGGGCCCAACCGAGGTGGCCTTGACAGCCTCTCGCCACACCCTCAAACCACCACTGTGCGGGTCCTGGTCTTGCGACCCGGAGGGGGGGGCTTGCCTGGTAGACGCCCTGTCCGCTCCGTGGCCGTCCACACTGATGGCGCCTTTCCACCACTTTCCTCCTTTTGCGAATGTCTCGCAAGCTGAAGCCGGAGGGCGACACATTGATTCTGGTTGCTCCACCTTGGCCTAGACGGATCTGGTTTTCGGATCTGCAGTCAGTAGCCCCTCCTATTCGCTTACCCCTGGACACAGGCATGCTCTCATGGTCCGCCTCTCTCTTTCGGCTTTGAGGCACTTGGCTTTGACGGGGTGGCTGTTGAGACCTCCCGGGTAAGACCCAGCGGGTTTCACTCCACCATGCTCAGGGCGAGGAAACCTCCCTAGATGGGGTGTACCATCGCATATGGAGGGCTTACTTTTCCTGCTGCAAACCCTACGCTTCAGATTCCGGGACTTACTACCTGGCTAGGGTTCTGTCCTACTTGCAGAAGGGTCTGGAGGCTGGGTTGCGTTGATCATCTTTAAAGGTTCGGATTTCAGCCTTGCACATCTTGTTCTGTCGACGGGTGGCCCTGTCGACGGATGTCTGTACATTCCTGCAGGATGTCTTGCATATCCAGCCTCCCTTAGTTACCCCAGTTGCCCCCTGGGATCTCTCTAATCCTGACTTCTTCAGGGCCCACCTTTTGTGCCCTTGCGGTCGGTGGACCTGTGTTGACTCGCCTGGAAGATTGTTTCCTTGTTGGCGATAGCTTTGGCCAGGGGAGTCTCTGACCTGTCAGCTCTGTCCTGTAAGTCCTTGGTTCTTGGTTATAACCGGGCGGTTTTTCCTACCGTCCCTTCTCAACTACCTTAAGTGGTGTCCGGCTTTCAGGTCAACCAGGACATTATTGTTCCGGCATTTAGACAGTCTGTTGTTACTACGGCTTGGTCCTCCTTGGACGTTGTCCGGCCGGGGCGTATTTATGTGCTATGTGCACCGTTCTAGGCTGTTGCACTAGTCAGACTCTCTCTCTCTCTTTGTACTATATGGTGTTCGGATGAGAGGGTGGCCCGCCTCTACGCAAACTACTGCCCGCTAGAGTCGCTCTGGCAGGCATATTTGGACACCTCCCTCCCGGTTCCGGCAGGGATTCAGGCACATTCCGTTAGGTCTGTGGAGGTGTCCTGGGCTGTAAGAGGCGGTGCTAAAGTTGAGCAAATTTGCAGGGCGGCGACTTGGTCGTCCGCCATTACTGTCTTGCGTTTTTACGCTTTTGACACGTTTGCCTCCCAGGACTCGGCCTTTGGCCAGAGTGTGTTGGCTGCGGCACAGGCGCGTCCCCACCCATAGGTGGCTGCTTTAGGACGTCCCACTGTAACGCTGTGGCCCCTGATGTCTCCCGAAGGAGAAAATTAGATTTATGTCTTACCTGGTAAATCTCTTTCTTCGAGGACATCAGGGGCCACAGGGATCCCTCCCTGCCGCGCCTGCTTTACTTCCGTTATGGTTAAGTTATGATTATGTTATATTATCCCTCGGTTGAGGGTACTAACATGTTCAGAATGTGTTTCTGTGCGGTGCTTCTCTTCCTTCTATCTTGTCTCCTGCCTTGGCTTGTTAAAAAAACTGAGCTTCCTGGCCTGGAGGCGGGGTAGAGGAGGGGAGGAGCCCGGCTGCCTGGGAGGCAGTTCAAGTTTAACCTCTAGGGTGCTGGTGCTCTCCCATCTCCTTACTACCCACTGTAACGCTGTGGCCCATGATGTCCTCGAAGAAAGAGATTTACCAGGTAAGACATAAATCTCATTATCACCCCCAGCCCATCTGTGCCTCATGTCCATCACTGTGTAATATATAATGCACCACACTCTGCTGCACCTGTGTACTGTATACCACGTGTGTACTATCACCCCAGCCCCTCTGTGCCTCATGTCCATCACTGTGTAATATATAATGCACCACACTCTGCTGCACCTGTGTACTGTATACCATGTATGTACTATCACCCCCAGCCCATCTGTGCCTCATGTCCATCACTGTGTAATATATAATGCACCACACTCTGCTGCACCTGTGTACTGTATACCACGTGTGTACTATCCCCCCAGCCCCTCTGTGCCTCATGTCCTCACTGTGTAATATATAATGCACCACACTCTGCTGCACCTGTGTACTGTATACCATGTGTGTACTATCACCCCAGCCCATCTGTGCCTCATGCCCATCACTGTGTAATATATAATGCACCACACTCTGCTGCACCTGTGTACTGTATACCACGTGTGTACTACCCCCCCCCCCAGCCCATCTGTGCCTCATGTCCATCACTGTGTAATATATAATGCACCACACTCTGCTGCACCTGTGTACTGTATACCACGTGTGTACTATCCCCCCAGCACCTCTGTGCCTCATGTCCATCACTGTGTAATGTATAATGCACCACACTCTGCTGCACCTGTGTACTGTATACCACGTGTGTACTATCCCCCCAGCCCCTCTGTGCCTCATGTCCTCACTGTGTAATATATAATGCACCACACCCTGCTGCACCTGTGTACTGTATACCATGTATGTACTATCCCCCCCAGCCCCTCTGTGCCTCATGTCCATCACTGTGTAATATATAATGCACCACACTCTGCTGCACCTGTGTACTGTATACCATGTGTGTACTATCCCCCTCAGCCCCTCTGTGCCTCATGTCCATCACTGTGTAATATATAATGCACCACACCCTGCTGCACCTGTGTACTGTATACCACGTGTGTACTATCACCCCCAGCCCATCTGTGCCTCATGTCCATCACTGTGTAATATATACTGCACCACACTCTGCTGCACCTGTGTACTGTATACCATGTGTGTACTATCCCCCCAGCCCCTCTGTGCCTCATGTCTATCACTGTGCAATATATAATGCACCACACTCTGCTGCACCTGTGTACTGTATACCACGTGTGTACTATCCCCCCAGCCCCTCTGTGCCTCATGTCCATCACTGTGTAATATATAATGCACCACACTCTGCTGCACCTGTGTACTGTATACCATGTGTGTACTATCCCCCCCAGCCCCTCTGTGCCTCATGTCCTCACTGTGTAATATATAATGCACCACACTCTGCTGCACCTGTGTACTGTATACCATGTGTGTACTATCACCCCCAGACCCTCTGTGCCTCATGTCCATCACTGTGTAATATATAATGCACCACACTCTGCTGCACCTGTGTACTGTATACCATGTGTGTACTATCACCCCAGCCCATCTGTGCCTCATGCCCATCACTGTGTAATGTATAATGTACCACACTCTGCTGCACCTGTGTACTGTATACCATGTATGTACTATCCCCCCCCAGCCCCTCTGTGCCTCATGTCCATCACTGTGTAATATATAATGCACCACACTCTGCTGCACCTGTGTACTGTATACCATGTGTGTACTATCCCCCCCAGCCCCTCTGTGCCTCATGTCCTCACTGTGTAATATATAATGCACCACACTCTGCTGCACCTGTGTACTGTATACCATGTGTGTACTATCACCCCCAGACCCTCTGTGCCTCATGTCCATCACTGTGTAATATATAATGCACCACACTCTGCTGCACCTGTGTACTGTATACCATGTGTGTACTATCACCCCAGCCCATCTGTGCCTCATGCCCATCACTGTGTAATGTATAATGTACCACACTCTGCTGCACCTGTGAACTGTATACCATGTATGTATTATCACCCCCAGCCCATCTGTGCCTCATGTCCATCACTGTGTAATATATAATGCACCACACTCTGCTGCACCTGTGTACTGTATACCATGTGTGTACTATCACCCCAGCCCCGCGTGTGTACTATCAGCCCCAGCCCCTCTGTGCCTCATGCCCATCACTGTGTAATGTATAATGCACCACACTCTGCTGCACCTGTGTACTGTATACCACGTGGGTACTATCACCCCCGCCCCCACAACCCCCCCGCTCCTTCACTCTCCCTGCCCCCCCCCACCTCGCCGTGGAGTGTAGCGGCGGACGCTTCAACCCCACCCCTCCCGTGGAGCGAGTGAGCGCCGGGGCACACCACGCCTGGGGCGCTCCGGTGCCTTGCACCGACTCTGTGTGTAGCGAAGCACTCGCACCATAGCAATGTGGTCACAAACTCTAGCATGGCCTTGTCCCATGCTTGCATGCCCCTCATAAAACTACAACTGAAGCTGAATTAGGCCCAGCCAGTGGCGTGTGATATTGGGGATGATACTAAATAACAACATTTAAATCAGCACTTAAAGTAATTTTGTGTGTATGTATGTATGTATGTATGTATGTATGTATGTATGTGTGTATGTATGTGTGTATGTATGTGTGTGTGTGTGTGTGTGTGTATGTGTGTGTATGTATGTATGTCTGTGTGTGTGTGTGTGTATGTATGTGTGTGTGTGTGTGTGTGTGGGTATGTCTGTGTATGTATGTATGTTTGTATGTATGTATGTATGTATGTATGTGTGTATATGTATGTATGTATTTGTCTGAATGCATGTGTCTATGTATGTATGTATGTATGTGTGTGTGTTTGTATGTATGTGTGTGTATGTATGTTTGTATGTCTATGTATTTATGTATGTATGTGTGTGTATGTATGTATATGTATGCAGAGGCGCTGGAACGTTTTTAGGTTGGGGGGGCAAGATATAATCTCATTTTGGCGCCCCCTAAATTGCTATATGTTACCCCCGGGCACTATACACACTGGCAGCTGCATATATGCGTGGGCATTATACACAGGGCAGCGGCATATATGCGTGGGCATTATACACAAGGCAGCGGCATTTACGCATGGGCATTATACACAGGGCAGCGGCATATACACGTGGGCATTATACACCGGGCAGCGGCATATACATGTGGCCAGAGACACCAGGACTGACATTAATCCAGGGGTTGTCATTTACTCGTAAAAAGTGGAAAAAGTGGCAGTGTCACCCCCAAACAGATTTATGTGATTATGTCTGATTATGATAATCAGACATAATTACATAAACCTGTTTGGGTGTGAATCCAGGGGTAAATGACAACCCCTGGATGTGTCAGTCACTGGGGAAGGGAGGGTGAGAGAAGCAGCATTGGCGGGCGCACATCTTCCCTGCCACCCGCCCGGCTATATTACTGATTAATCAGCTGCCCACCCGCCCGCCAGGCTATATAACTGATTTATTATCAGCCGCCCGCCCCTATATTACTTATGTATTATCCAGTGGTGTAGCTAGGTGCCACGGTGCCCGGAGCAAGGGCATGTTTCTCGCCCCCCCCCCCCCCAATTTGTAGTAGGTGAGGCGCCTGCTCCGTGAAAAGTGGGCACGGCCCAACATTATACCACACACTGTAATGCCCATTGCACATTTTAGCAAACTTTGTAATACCAATTACACATAAAGCCACATGCCATAATGACAATTACACATAAGGCCACACATGATGCCAATTGCATACTATAGAACACACCGCAATGCCCGTCGCATACTAACACACCGCAATGCCCGTCGCATACTAACACACCGCAATGCCCATCGCACACTATTTAACAAATCGTAATGTCCATTACACATTTAACACATAAGTGCCACTTACCTACATGCTCGGTGCCAGGGGCTTCATGCTCGATGCCATGGGCTTCATGCTCGATGCCAAGGGGGACTGAAATTGCTCGTTGCCAAGGGGGACTGAAATTTGCTCGCAGGGCGGGAAGGTGTGAGTAAATGATAGTGCAGAGCAGGGAGGGCGGGAGTGATAGTGCACAGCAGGGTGGGTGGGTGAGTGAGTGAGGATAGAGTGCACAGCAGGGTGGGTGGGTGGGTGAGGATAGAGTGCACAGCAGGGTGGGTGGGTGGGTGAGGATAGAGTGCACAGCAGGGTGGGTGGGTGGGTGAGGATAGAGTGCACAGCAGGGTGGGTGGGTGGGTGAGGATAGTGCACAGCAGGGTGGGTGGGTGGGTGAGGATAGTGCACAGCAGGGTGGGTGGGTGGGTGAGGATAGTGCACAGCAGGGTGGGTGAGGATAGTGCACAGCAGGGTGAGTGAGGATAGTACACAGCAGGGTAGGTGGGTGAGGATAGTGCACAGGTGGGTGAGGATAGTGCACAGCAGGGTGGGTGGGTGGGTGAGGATAGTGCACAGCAGGGTGGGTGGGTGGGTGAGGATAGTGCACAGCAGGGTGGGTGAGGATAGTGCACAGCAGGGTGAGTGAGGATAGTACACAGCAGGGTAGGTGGGTGAGGATAGTGCACAGGTGGGTGAGGATAGTGCACAGCAGGGTGGGTGGGTGAGGATAGTGCATGGGTGGGTGGGTGTTGGAGGATAGTGCACAGCAGGGTGGGTGGGTGGGCGAGGATAGTGCACAGCAGGGTGGGTGGGTGGGCGAGGATAGTGCACAGCAGGGTGGGTGGGTGGGCGAGGATAGTGCAGAGATTAGTGCACCCCACCCCACCCACAGTCGGCAAAGCAGCAGCGGTGCTTTCCGCGCACCCCCTCCCCCCTGTCGCCGGGGTTGCCCGCTCCCGGCTCCCTGCTGTGCACAGTGCTGCTATTCAAAAGTCACTCACATCTCCCGCTGGACCGCGCTAGCCAATAGGCGCTTGCGGTCCAGCAGGCAATCAACTGGTGGCTACTGGACCGCGAGCGCCTATTGGCTAGCGCGGTCCAGCGGGAGATGTGAGTGACTTTTAAATATACCACGTCTCCTGGGGGCAGCGGGCAGCCGGCGGGGGAGCCGCACTGACTTGGGCACCTGAGCGGGCGTGATGGCTACGCCTCTGGTATTATCATCCGCCCGCCCGCCCTCCTATATTACATACCAGGCGCCGTGGATGGCTGCTGCTGCTGCCGCCGGGGAGATGTGTAGAAGACGCGCCCGCCAATCACAGTGTATGTGGAGGGGATGCGCCGGCAGTGATTGGCTGGCGCGTCTTATGCACATCTCCCCGGCGGCAGCAGCAGCAGCCATCCCCGGCGCCTGGTATGAAATATAGGCGGCCGGGCGGATAATACTTCTTTAATATAGGCGGCTGTAATATAGGCGGGCGGGCCGGACATACTGGCGCCTCAGTAATTTTGGGGGGGGCAAGCTGCCCCCTCGCCCCCCCCGTTCCGGCGCCACTGTATGTATGTATGTATGTATGTCTATGTATTTATGTATGTATGTATGTATGTGTATGTATGTATTTATGTGTGCGTATGTATGTATGTCTATGTATGTGTGTGTGTGTGTATGTATGTATGTCTATGTATTTATGTATGTATGCATGTTTGTGTATGTGTGTATGTATACTGTATGTATATATAATGCTAATTATAATAAACTTTTCTATTTCTTTATTGTTTTTCTGATGACAGACGTCCGATTTCCGTATTCCCAAGCAACGCAGAGAAGACGCAGGTAAGATTTTTCTCTGTGCACAGTAATAAGGTCACTCAGGGCATGTATGTATGAATGACTAGTTGCTATGGGTTACTGCACCATCCTGAATAAGGAAATGCAGATTAGCTTTCTGTGTAATTTCGCTTGCTGTAGTGTATCATTTTATGCCAATTACACAATGCACCTAAAACTATATAATAATTGTGTGTGTCGACAGTGTCCTAGGCTGACAGGCAATAGATAGACATGTACTAGGTCCACATGGACCAAAGGTCGCCACAGAGTGCCGAGAGCAGTGGTAGGGGAGCAGCAGTAGGGGAACAGCGGTAGGGGAGCAGTTGTAAGGAGCAGCGGTAGGGGAGCAGTGGTAGGGAGAAGCAGTAGGGAGCAGTGGTAGGGGAGCAGCAGTAGGGGAGCAGCGGTAGGGGAGCAGTTGTAAGGAGCAGCGGTAGGGGAGCAGTGGTAGGGGAGCGGCGGTAGGGGAGCAGCGGTAGGGGAGCAATGGTAGGGAGAAGCGGTAGGGGAGCAGTTGTAGGGGAGCAGCGGTAGGGGAGCAGTTGTAAGGAGCAGCGGTAGGGGAGCAGTTGTAGGGGAGCAGCGATAGGGGAGCAGCAGTAGGGGAGCAGCGGTAGGGGAGCAGTTGTAAGGAGCAGCGGTAGGGGAGCAGTGGTAGGGGAGCGGCGGTAGGGGAGCAGCGGTAGGGGAGCAATGGTAGGGAGAAGCGGTAGGGGAGCAGTTGTAGGGGAGCAGCGGTAGGGGAGCAGTTGTAAGGAGCAGCGGTAGGGGAGCAGTTGTAGGGGAGCAGCGATAGGGGAGCAGTTGTAGGGGAGCAGCGGTAGGGGAGCAGTTGTAGGGGAGCAGTTGTAGGGGAGCAGCGGTAGGGGAGCAGTGGTAGGGGAGCAGTGGTAGGGGAGCAGCGGTAGGGGAGCAGCGGTAGGGGAGCAGCGGTAGGGGAGCAGTTGTAAGGAACAGCGGTAGGGGAGCAGTGGTAGGGGAGCAGCGGTAGGGGAGCAGTTGTAAGGAGCAGCGGTAGGGGAGCAGTGGTAGGGGAGCAGTTGTAGGGGAGCAGCGGTAGGGGTACCTGTAATTCCACATACAATAGTATCTTCCACACAAACAGTCGGCAGGTGTATGCAGTGCGACAGAGTCATCTGGAATTGGGGGGGATAAACAGTTTCCGACTACATCGTCAACGGTGAGAGGGTTAGGCAGAATTGCCCTAGTGCCTACCCATGGGCGATACTGATGAACAGCCCCGCAGTGTCTTTAACGCCCGACCAAATAGACAGGCAATAGTATTTCTCTAGAAAAAGTGGGGGGTAGAGGTCTGCGCTACAGCCGATATGTGTAGTTGCTGCTGAGTAGAGGTATGCTACAAATACCTTATACAGGGGATAAAGGATGGAGCAATGACTAAACATATGCCAACAAAACAAACTATACTGCTTAAAGTATTTTTAGATAATATCAGTTTTATTTTATAAATAGATATAACAGTTCAAAATCAGTGATAAAATTCAATAGACATTTAACTAATACCGGTATACACACTGGGGAATGGTTTGACAATACAGGACAAACATACATAGAACATCAATTTTCAAGCAGCGGGGTAAAATACCTCCTTTCCAAAGTAATGGGTGCAAGTGTCCTTTGGGGGTTGTTCGTTTCCCGCATAACTTCACAGGTATACGCGTCCCCTCATGGGGCGCACTGCGCTCGCCACGCTTCAGGTTCGGTTGCTCGCTGCGCTCGCCACACTATATAAAATCAACTCCACGCGGACGTGGATAGTGGGGGGTATGAAAAGGTCGTAGGACGCGTACCGCCGCCGCTCGCCACGCTTTCGGTTCACGTTTATAGTGGGGGGGTGGCGTGGGGGTGCATTTTACATTGTAAGCACCCATTAGGGTGCTTGTACAATTTTTAATCGAATAGTCGTGTAAAATCGCGTCGCATCGTATGTCATCGGTTGTATGGCATACAATGCGATAAAAACATTGCACGACCAACATCGGGGGCGCCGCTATAATACACAAGTACCGAACTTTGTGCACCAAAGGACCCAAGGTTAAACTAACCCACAAAAGGGGAAACGAACAACCCCCAAAGGACACTTGCACCCATTACTTTGGAAAGGAGGTATTTTACCCCGCTGCTTGAAAATTGATGTTCTATGTATGTTTGTCCTGTATTGTCAAACCATTCCCCAGTGTGTATACCGGTATTAGTTAAATGTCTATTGAATTTTATCACTGATTTTGAACTGTTATATCTATTTATAAAATAAAACTGATATTATCTAAAAATACTTTAAGCAGTATAGTGTGTTTTGTTGGCATATGTTTAGTCATGCGCAGAGTACAACACATTGCTCCATCCAATAGTATTTCTCTAGATGCCACCTGCGCTGTATATTTGGCCGGATGTAGTTAGCTGTCTAATCTTTGACAGCTTACTACATCTTGATTACACATGGGGCTCAGTCCAAATTGCCAGAACTGAATCCCATCTGTACACCCTTAAAGGTGCCCATACAATTGTCCGACTTGTCCTAAGGAGAAGTCGGAAACAATTCTCCTGTGAGCCACCTGGCAGCTCCCCGGGAGGCCCACATAGGAGTTGGCACTCGGTGCCATTTTTTACATGTGATAAATCGCATGCAATTTATCACATGTAACTGGGGAGCTGCAGCGGGCGGTGAGGATAGTGGGGCAGGCGGCGGTTGCTGAGCTGCAGCAGGCGGTGTGGAGCAGTGGGGTGGGCGGCTGGTGCTGAGCAGCTATCAGTGATCAGCGGGACAGGCACGCCAGGCCGCAGCGGGTATTAGAATTTTTAAAAGCTCTCAGCCAATCAGAGGCCAGCTAGTCATTTGACACTGCTGCCCGGCATACCCGTCCCTCTGATTACTGCCCTCCCCACTGCTCCTTCCCTCCTGTCCCCGCTCAGACGCTGGCCCGGAGGTAGGACACATCAGAATTGGACGGGATACATTGCGATGTGCCACTGATGGGTTCGATCTGACAGATTGAACCTGCTGCAGGTCCCGTGCGCATCGGGTAATCATTATGTCAAGCACATTCAAGCATGTCAATCAATCATGTCAAGCACATTCGATTTGGGCCGTTTTTTCACCTCGATCCGTCGGAATCGGGCAAAATCGGATCGTGTATGGGAGCCTTAAGGCTTGATACATCGGGGGAAATTTACTAAGAATACGAATACGAAAAATCGTATTCGTATTCTTACTACGAATGAATACAACTGTGTAGTCATATTTTCATTCGTATTCCGCAGGATAATTTACTAATCAGTCGTATCTGACTGATTCATATTATCCAATGGCGTACTGAATCGTATTTTTAAATACAAATTCATATTGGCAGCCTGCACGGATCAGTCAGATCCATACAGGCTTCAGTGTCTAAATAAATTAAATAAATAAAACAGCGTGGGTTCCCCCCAAGGCTATAACTAGCACCAGGCTCAGGGGAAATTGAGTAGGGCTCTGCTGATTTTTTAAAACCAGCTCCAGGGCCGGATCTGGTTCCCAAAATACAGGGTACAAAATTAATAGGGCTCCCCCGTATTTTAAGAACCAGCCAGAGGCCCAACCAGCCAGCAGGGTAATGCCACAGCCGGGGGGAGACTTTTTATACAAGTCCCCCCCGTGCCAAAGCATTCATCCCTACCGACCAGTCAGCCTGGGCAGGGGTCCTGGGACCCCCCCCCCAACCTCCAGAACTTACCTGCCCAGGCGGCTGAAGCCTGGTGCTGTCCCCAGTACCCCTGGGCTGTGGGTACCAGGCTGATTAAAGTGTAAAAAATAGGCAAAACTATTGGGTTTTGCTGTGGAACTATTAGTCTAAGCTAGCCTGGAACGCATACTGCGACTTGGAGAACCACAAGTCCCAGCATGAGGCCCATTAATGGCCTTCCTGGGACTCTTAGTTCCACAGCACGTCCTCTTCTCTCCTGCATAGATCACGTCCTCTTCTCTCCTGCGTAGATCACGTCCTCTTCTCTCCTGCGTAGATCACGTCCTCTTCTCTCCTGCGTAGATCACATCCTCTTCTCTCCGGCGTAGATCACGTCCTCTTCTCTCCGGCATAGATCACGTCCTCTTCTCTCCGGCATAGATCACGTCCTCTTCTCTCCTGCATAGATCACGTCCTCTTCTCTCCTGCATAGATCACGTCCTCTTCTCTCCGGAGTAGATCATGTCCTCTTCTCTCCGGCATAGATCACGTCCTCTTCTCTCGTGCATAGATCACGTCCTCTTCTCTCCTGCATAGATCACGTCCTCTTCTCTCCGGCATAGATCACGACCTTTTCTCTCCTGCATAGATCACGTCCTCTTCTCTCCTGCATAGATCACGTCCTCTTCTCTCCGGCATAGATCACGTCCTCTTCTCTCCTGCATAGATCATGTCCTCTTCTCTCCGGCATAGATCACGTCCTCTTCTCTCGTTCATAGATCACATCCTCTTCTCTCCTGCGTAGATCACGTCCTCTTCTCTCCTGCATAGATCACGTCCTCTTCTCTCCTGCATAGATCACGTCCTCTTCTCTCCTGCATAGATCACGTCCTCTTCTCTCGTGCATAGATCACGTCCTCTTCTCTCCTGCATAGATCACATCCTCTTCTCTCCTGCATAGATCACGTCCTCTTCTTTCCTGCATAGATCACGTCCTCTTCTCTCCTGCATAGATCACGTCCTTTTCTCTCCTGCATAGATCACGTCCTCTTCTCTCTGGCGTAGATCACGTCCTCTTCTCTCCTGCATAGATCACGTCCTCTTCTCTCCGGCGTAGATCATTTCCTCTTCTCTCCTGCATAGATCACGTCCTCTTCTCTCCGGAGTAGATCATGTCCTCTTCTCTCCGGAGTAGATCACATCCTCTTCTCTCCGGCATAGATCACGTCCTCTTCTCTCCGGCATAGATCACGTCCTCTTCTCTCCGGCATAGATCACGTCCTCTTCTCTCCTGCATAGATCACGTCCTCTTCTCTCCTGCATAGATCACGTCCTCTTCTCTCCTGCATAGATCACGTCCTCTTCTCTCCTGCATAGATCACGTCCTCTTCTCTCCGGCATAGATCACGTCCTCTTCTCTCCTGCATAGATCACGTCCTCTTCTCTCCGGCGTAGATCATTTCCTCTTCTCTGCTGCATAGATCATGTCCTCTTCTCTCCGGAGTAGATCACGTCCTCTTCTCTCCGGCATAGATCACGTCCTCTTCTCTCCGGCATAGATCACGTCCTCTTCTCTCTGGCGTAGATCACGTCCTCTTCTCTCCTGCATAGATCACGTCCTCTTCTCTCCTGCATAGATCACGTCCTCTTCTCTCCTGCATAGATCACGTCCTCTTCTCTCCTGCGTAGATCACGTCCTCTTCTCTCCTGCATAGATCACGTCCTCTTCTCTCCTGCGTAGATCACGTCCTCTTCTCTCCAGCGTAGATCACGTCCTCTTCTCTCCTGCATAGATCACGTCCTCTTCTCTCCTGCGTAGATCACGTCCTCTTCTCTCCTGCGTAGATCACGTCCTCTTCTCTCCTGCGTAGATCACGTCCTCTTCTCTCCTGCATAGATCACGTCCTCTTCTCTCCTGCATAGATCACGTCCTCTTCTCTCCTGCATAGATCACGTCCTCTTCTCTCCTGCATAGATCACGTTCTCTTCTCTCCTGCATAGATCACGTCCTCTTCTCTCCAGCGTAGATCATGTCCTCTTCTCTCCTGCATAGATCACATCCTCTTCTCTCCTGCGTAGATCACGTCCTCTTCTCTCCTGCATAGATCACGTCCTCTTCTCTCCTGCAGTAGTCCAGCGTACTTGGCAAAAAAACCCGAACACCCGGCACCATCGCTACAGTGAAAAGCGCTGAATGTTTACATTCCGAATGTATGAATGTTTGCACTCCGAAGGACACTATTGGCCGCTAGGCTGCGCCTAGTGGCCAATCAGGAGACGCTAGGCATTCGGAGTCCCTGTAGCGATGGTGCCGGGTGTTTTTTTTGCCAAGTATGCTGGACTACTGCAGAAGAGAAGAGGACGTGATCTACGCCGGAGGAGACCCGTGAGTATAATTTCCTTCCACAGGTCCCCTATGGATTTAGTCGGACACCAGACCCGGGGACCTACCTAAGGGCTCAAGATAGGTAAGTATCAGTATGTATGGGCCCTGGGTGTATTAAAGTTTTATTTCTCCATCATCCACTAGGTGTCACTGGAGTTACACTGGGGAATAGAAGGCGACCACAGGGAGCATGGGCACTTTAAATATAAAATTAGTGTGACCTTCTTTTCCACGAGTCTTCCATCAGACCTGGAAAAGCACAAAGCGTTAGAATAAGCAGTTCAACGTTTGCTTCAAGCAGGAGTCATCATACCCGTCCCCTGGGCCTCTTCCTGGTCAGGAAACCAAACGGTTCCTACAGGCCCATACTCAACTTAAAGAAGCTGAACAAGTTTGTACGTGTTCCAAAGTTCAGGATGGAGACTCTGCGCTCCATTGTCCTGGCCCTTCAGCCAGGGGACTTCATGGCATCCTTGGACATACAGGATGCGTACTTACACATCCCCATCCGTCTGGAACATCAGCGGTTTCTGCGCTTTGCCATCCTGGACCAACATTTCCAGTTCAGGGCACTACCATTTGGTCCATCCACTGCCCCCCGTGTGTTCACAAAGGTGATGGCAGTGATGGGCAGCAGTCTGCGCAGCCAGGGTATCCGGATACTCCCATATCTGGAAGACCTGTTGATTCTCGCACCTTCTGCAGACCTTCTCCGGGACCACCTGACTCTGGTGATACAGCTCCTGGAACGACATGGCTGGATCATCAATTGGGAAAAGTCCTCACTGATTCCGGCACAATCGATGGTTCACCTGGGGGCCAGGTTGGACACCATCCATCAGAGGATCTACCTGCCGGAGGACCGTCGGCTGACTCTGCAGTCCCGAATTCGTCGGCTCCTCTATCCCCGACGGGTGTCCATGCATGCTTGCATGAAGGTACTGGGTTCCATGGTGTCGACCTTCGACATGGCGGAATATGCCCAGTTCCACTCCCGCCCACTTCAGAAGGAGATCCTCTCCAAGTGGTCAGGATCCTATCTCTCTCTCCGATCTCAGGTGATAACCTTATCGCCGGTAACCCATCTCTCTCTCTTGTGGTGGCTCCTAGACCAGAACCTTATGATGGGACGGCCATTTTGGATCCACCAATGGACCCTTCTCACCACGGATGCCAGTCTCCGCGGTTGGGGAGCGGTCACTTGCCAGAGGTCATTCCAAGGCCTTTGGTCTACATCGGAGGCCAAGCTTCAAATCAATGTCCTCGAACTGAGGGCGGTCTTCCGAGGTCTTTGCCTGGCAAAACCCTGGCTGAGGGGTCATCCGGTGCAGGTCCAGTCGGACAATGCGACCACGGTGGCTTATATCAACCACCAGGGTGGCACCCGCAGCCGGGCAGCAATGGTGGAAACATCCCGCATCTTTCAGTGGGCGGAGAAGAAGATTCCTGCTCTATCAGCGGTCTTTATCCCAGGAGTCCAGAATTGGGAAGCGGACTTCCTAAGCCGTCAAACACTGAATGCCGGCGAATGGTCCCTCCATCAGGAGGTGTTCCAGATGCTGGTACGTCGGTGGGGCTTACCCGAAGTGGACTTGATGGCCTCTCAACACAACCACAAGGTTCCCCTTTACGGATCCAGGGCTCGCGACCCGGCCGCCATCTTGGTGGACGCCCTGTCCGCTCCGTGGCCGTTCAGGCTGATGTACGCCTTTCCACCATTCTCCCTTCTATTGCGACTGATTCGCAAGCTGAAGGCGGAGGGGGGCACATTGATCCTGGTGGCCCCGCATTGGCCCAGACGAGTCTGGTTCTTAGATCTTCATGCTCTGTCGGTGGCCCCCCCGATTCGTCTGCCATTGCGCCCGGACCTTCTCTCACAGGGTCCGTGTCTGCATCCAGATCTGAGGTGCCTGGCTTTGACGGGGTGGCTATTGAAACCTCCTTCTTGAGATCTAGGGGGTTTAATGCGCGAGTAATCTCCACCATGCTTAGAGCGAGGAAGGCTTCCTCGGCGAGGGCTTATCATCGTGTCTGGAGGGCCTACTTTATTTGGTGTAGGACTCGCCACTTCAATCCTAAGTCTTACCGCCTGGCTCGGATTCTATCTTTCTTACAGAAGGGCCTGGAGGCTGGATTGCGCTTATCTACCTTGAAGGTTCAAGTCTCGGCTTTGTCCATCTTGTTTCGCCGAAGATTAGCACTTTTGCGGGATGTCCGCACATTCCTGCAGGGGGTTTTGCACATCCAGCCTCCCTTTGTTCCCCCGGTTGCTCCTTGGGACCTTTCACTTGTGCTATCTGCGCTTCGGAAACCACCATTCGAGCCTTTGCGGTCAGTGGACCTGTGTTGGCTCACCTGGAAAACGGTTTTCTTATTGGCAATAGCATCAACTCGGAGGGTGTCCGATCTGTCTGCCCTGTCTTGTAAGTCGAACTGAAAAAAAAAAAGGAAAGTCTGGAGATGACTTAAAGGGAACCCGACAAGGTTTTTTGGGGCACACTTGTAAATAATAATATGCGTTTGATATGGTGTCTATTGATTAAAACATAACTTTTAATTTTTAAACACTTCCTGTCTTGTAAGTCCCCTTTCCTGGTTTTACATAATGACCGGGCGGTTCTTCGTACCGTCCCATCTCACTTACCAAAGGTGGTGTCCAGTTTCCACGTTAACCAGGAAATCGTGGTTCCGGCCTTTCAGGGGTCAGATGCGTCTCCGGATCAATCCTCCTTGGATGTTGTCCGGGCGTTGCGCAAGTCGGACTCTCTCTTTGTGCTGTATGGCTTTCAAAAGACGGGATGGCCGGCCACTAAACAGACTATTGCCCGCTGGCTTCGTTCTGTCATCAGGCAGGCATACCTGGGCGCCTCCCTTCCGGTTCCGGCTGGTATCCGGGCACATTCCACCAGGTCTGTGGGGGCGTCTTGGGCTGTTCGGGGCGGTGCAACAGCTGAGCAAATTTGCAGAGCTGCGACATGGTCGTCAGCTGCTACTTTCTTGCGTTTTTACGCTTTTGATACGTTTGCCTCCCAGGACTCAGCCTTTGGGCAGAGTGTGTTGGCTGCGGCACAGGCGCATCCCCACCCATAGATGGCTGCTTTAGGACGTCCCACTGTAAAGCTGTGGCCCCTGATGTCTCCCGAAGGAGAAAAAAGAGATTTATGTCTTACCTGGTAAATCTCTTTCTTCGAGGACATCAGGGGCCACAGCTTTACAGTGGGTAATAGGAGTGGGAGAGAGCTCCAGCACCCTAGAGGATAACTTTAACTGCCTCCCAGGCAGCCAGGCTCCTCCCCTCCTATACCCCGCCTCCAGTCCAAGGACCTCAGTTTTTTTAACAAGCCATGGCAGGAGACAAGAGAGAAGAGAAGCACCACACAGAGACACATTCTGAAACATGTTAGTACCCTCAACAGAGGAGTAATATAACCAGTGAAACGTAACTGAAGCAGGCGCAGCAGGGAGGGATCCCTGTGGCCCCTGATGTCCTCGAAGAAAGAGATTTACCAGGTAAGACATAAATCTCATTTTTTTACACTGAGGCCTGCATGGTTCTGACTGATCCGTGCAGGCTTCTGCTAATCACGCCAGGAAGATGAAGTCTATTTTCCTCGCGTATTTGGCTGGCAATTACGGCAGTTTGCCAATATTTAACGGTCATATTTTAATACGGCTGCTTAGTAAATTAGGAATCACCATTCTTTTGAATGGTGATTCCTATTCGTATTCTATCGATGGTGTATAGATTCGTATTTGTAAATACAAATACGATTATGCCATCAATACGAATACGAATTGGCTTATTTTCGGGATAGTAAATCCCGAAAATACGAATGTGTAAAAAATAGGTGTATTTCTGTATACGAATACACCTATTTTTTACGATTTTGGCTGTGTAAATTTCCCCCATCGCCTCCTTATTGCTCATCCCCCCTGGAACCTGCTAGATAAAACAGACAAGCACATTTATTTACGCATTAGGAGCCAGATTGTCTAGAAACGGTCCTATTTACTAAACTAAAAACATTACAGCTTTCTGTTCATTTTATGATTGTTTTTAATCACCATGTGCACAATGCCATACAATATATAGCACTATAATTATAGGGGACTTGGCAGAAATATCTCTGCTGAACAAGCTGGTGCAGAAGTCTGTGGTGGAATCTTCTCACAATGTGGAAGTGCAGCAGAATGATCCCTCATCGCCGCTGTTCTCGGTGAAGACGTTTGAGGAGCTGCGACTGTAAGTAACTGTACTGACCCGCCGTAAGTGCCGGGGTCATAGCCGGTCATTCCGAAGGCGTTTCCTCATTCCTGTCACCGATGGAAGCTTGGACACGGTTCCATCTCCCAAGTATCTTGTAAATAGGATTTGTAGGTGACTTATTCCGTGACAGTGACTCTTCTCCCTGCAGGAAGCCGGAGCTGATCCGGGGAATCTACGCGATGGGATTCAGCAGACCTTCCAAAATCCAGGGAACGGCTCTTCCCATGATGCTGGCAGATCCGTAAGGGCGATAGAACAGGACATGATGTACATGCATTGTGACCCAGAGTCCAGCAACTGTTGTCTCCCATCGTTAATATTATTAATGACTTTCAGAAGTTTGTTGTGTATTGAGGATGTGCTGATATAATTACTAGTGCAGCCAGGGATTCCTACTCCTTCACCATTAACAGATAGAAACTAGTTATCCTGCCACTTCTTAGAACAATTCTCTATTACTTACATACCACTCTCCTCCTCCCCGCACTACTAGCAGAGTACAACTTCCCGGAGACCGCTCTCCTCCTCCCTGCACTACTGGCAGGGTACAATTTCCCGGAGACCACTCTCCTCCTCCCCGCACTACTGGCAGGGTACAACTTCCCGGAGACCACTCTCCTCCTCCCCGCACTACTGGCAGAGTACAATTTACCGGAGACCACTCTCCTCCTCCCCACACTACTGACAGGGTACAACTTCCCAGAGACCACTCTCCTCCTCCCCGCACTACTGGCATAGTACAACTTCCCAGAGACCACTCTCCTCCTCCCCGCACTACTGGCAGGGTACAACTTCCCGGAGACCACTCTCCTCCTCCCCGCACTACTGGCAGGGTACAACTTCCCGGAGACCACTCTCCTCCTCCCTGCACTACTGGCAGGGTACAACTTCCCAGAGACCACTCTCCTCCTCCCCGCACTACTGGCAGAGTACAACTTCCCAGAGACCACTCTCCTCCTCCCCGCACTACTGGCAGGGTACAACTTCCCGGAGACCACTCTCCTCCTCCCCGCACTACTGGCAGGGTACAACTTCCCGGAGACCACTCTCCTCCTCCCTGCACTGCTGGCAGGGTACAACTTCCCGGAGACCACTCTCCTCCTCCCCGCACTACTGGCAGGGTACAACTTCCCGGAGACCACTCACCTCCTCCCCGCACTACTGGCAGGGTACAACTTCCCGGAGACCACTCTCCTCCTCCCTGCACTACTGGCAGGGTACAACTTCCCGGAGACCACTCTCCTCCTCCCTGCACTACTGGCAGAGTACAACTTCCCAGAGACCACTCTCCTGCTCCCCGCACTACTGGCAGGGTACAACTTCCCGGAGACCACTCTCCTCCTCCCCGCACTACTGGCAGAGTACAACTTCCCGGAGACCACTCTCCTCCTCCCCGCACTATTAGCAGAGTACAACTTCCCGGAGACCACTCTCCTCCTCCCCGCATTACTAGCAGAGTACAACTTCCTGGAGACCCCTCACCTCCTCCCCACACTACTGGCAGAGTACATCTTCCCAAATCCACAACCCCCTCTCCTTGCTGGCAGGGAACAGAGGAGAAAAGTGGCCTTTGCGGAGTTTTACACTGCCGGTGGGGAGGAGTAGTAGGGCAGTGGCCTCAGGGAAGTTGCATGGAGTAGCTACATACTGTATATACTTACCTGAATGCACGCTGCTTACAGTGGCATTGACCCATTATAGAGAGTTGAAGGAGAACAGGAATGAGCGGGCAATAATAATTCAGTAATACAATTTACCAATAGGTGTGTTCAGACCCCTCCAATAAGCTGCTGCTTGGGTGAGGTGTAGAGTCACACACCTCAAATACATACAATAGAACAAAAAGGAAAAAGCAGCGCTGGGTATTTAACAGTAAATGTCATATATAAACAAGCCGGACGTCTACATATAAATGGACATTTTATTATTAAAATCATTAATAACACTTAAAATGTAGCAAGAAAAAGAATTACTATGTTAGCATAAAATCTGAATTAAGCAGCACATTGGCATGGGGGGGGGGGGGGGGGGGCAGAATTTGGCAGAATAGTTATTCCTCAGTTTTGCCTCTTTTTGTTCATTTATAATTCAGTGCTTGTCTGTCTATGACCTCTCTGATCCACGTTCGCAGCCCCCAGAATCTGATCGCTCAGAGCCAGTCTGGAACTGGGAAAACAGCCGCATTCGTCCTCGCCATGCTCAGCCGTGTCAATGCCCAGAAAAAATACCCACAGGTGACTTTCTGACCCACTTTATGCCACTTTGGACTACCTGTAACGGAATCTAATGGCAGGAGCAGCGATGTCACAGCAGCTCAATTAACTGCCATCTCACTTTGGTGTTTTTGCTAAATAATTTTTATTTGTAAAGCGCAACGGAATATGCTGCGCTATATAAGAAACTGATAATAAATATTAAAGGTTTTGTTCCGTTACACACGGAAAGGGGTGGGGGGTAAAAACCAACATACTTTGGTTTATATATAAATAGCATAAATGCTGTAAGGCATAGTAATAACACATATGACAGATGTGTGAACAAAGCCAACAATAAGATTCAGTTATAATAGAGGGAATAAACCAGGTAGTTTCTTCAGTAAATTAGGCCATGCCAAATAATAGGGTTGCCCCTTCTGTCAAAGTTATATACTTCCGCCAACATGACCATGCCATCACTGGGGAAGTAGGTTTGGGGGAGGAGGGTAGACCCATTGTTTACATTTGGAACGAGTGGTGGATTTTCCTGATAATTTTGCAAAATGGGGGGACGAGAGGGGTTTTTCCAGTCTTGGGCTATTGCAGCCCAGGTGGCTATGAAAAAATGGTCTAATACGTAACATTTGGGCTGTGGAATGTCTGGTGGGTAGACATGGAGCAACGCCTGAAATGGGGATTTGTGAATTGGGACTCCAGGGACTCTGGAAGCAAGGTGGAAGACCCTTCCAGAGTAGTCTTATTTTCCAACAGGCCCAGGAGATGTGGTAGGCGTCTCCAGTCTCCAACAAAGGTCAGAGATTGGGGGCCAGATCTATGCAGCTTAGCAGGGGTAAAGTATACGTCATGTAAGAAGTGCATCTCTTAGTGGGTGCTACATTTAGATATCTTATGTGATGCAAGGTAGATTTTTTCCCATTGAAGGCGGGAGATGGGGCGCGTCATGTCCCATTATTATTACATTAGTCTTGGTAATATTAGTCTTGGTAATATTGACATTTTAAAAGCTGCAATCCTACCAGGCCAACATATTTCCAGGCTGAACCAAGCTTTTAATAATGCATCAATCTGGGAAATCAGAGGAGGGAAGTTTCAGTCTGTGACCGTGGGTAAGGAGTTGGGGATATACAATGTCATCCTTCTTCCAATTATATGTGTATTGCATTTTAAATGCAGAGATTTTCTCTACACTTAGGTTGAATGGCAAGGCCTCCGTCCTGGTCGTATTGAGGTTATAGAATGACGCTGCGCTAAAGCGGCCGATAATGTCATGTAGGGCAGGTAATGAGGTGTCAGGTTTTGTTGCCAAGAGAAGGATGTCATCGGCAATCATGCTTATCTTATGAGTAGATGAGCCCACACTTACACCTGGGAAGGCTAAGGACTGACGTATCGTCATCGCAATACGTATAGCTAACACATACATGATGGGAGACAGGGGGCCCCCTGCCTGGTTCCGTTGCAGATCTTAAATGTTACGGTTCTCGCCTGGGCTCTGGGTGATACGACAGCTGGCAGGAGGAAAAAGGTCAGGCGTGAGCCCGCAGCTGGGACCGCTGTTTAGAACGGCCACAGCGAAACCTACACTGACTCTGAGTCCCCCGGGCAGATGGAATACCCCTGCAAGTGCTAGGCTTCGCCTGTAGCCGCCGCGTTCGACAGAGCCAGTTAGGCCGGCTCTGACCCCGATGCAGCCAGGTGTTAGGTAATGACAAGGGCTGAGCAATCGCCAGGGGGTAGCTCAAAAGGATGATCTGGCTAAAGGACCTAGCTGGAAAAAGACCCCTGACTACCGGCACCAGGCCAAGGACGGGAGTTGCGACCCAGTCGCAGACACAAGAGATACAATAGGGAATCTCGGAACAGGGGCACACCAAGGCAAGTGATTCCCCAAAACCGGTTGCAGATGGAAAGGGAAACACCCCTGCCTGATGGAAGATAGGGTGACAGACAATAACAAAACAGGAGGAACAGCTGGAAAAATGACATAAAGGAATAACGACGGACCCACAGCGGGGAACAGCCACGGCGGGCAAATGAATAATAAAAGATAGAACCACCGGGCTCCAAAGGAGCACTTACGTGACCCACAGGGAGAAGAGGGAAGTGGATCAGGCGCAGGCTCTGGCCCAGGACTGGATGACACACCAAGCAGACTTGGAAGCAGGAAACCAGGAGAGCACTGGAATTTCCAAAGGTGAACAGCAGGAACCAGAAAGCTCCGGGGTCCGGGTATACAGGCTGATGCTACAGTGAGCAATGAGCTGCAGAGGATAAATCCTGAGATCCAAACAGCAGACGGAACAGGGAACCAGGTAGCGAAGCTGAGAGCTGACAGAGTTCTCTCCACAGGAAGCAGGAACTAAACAAAGGTTAACAGAAAGCTATCACTGGCAGAGTACTGCAGGTGAGCCTGCCCTATAAAGGGCTCAGGTGATTAATTACACCTGAAGATTCAGGGAGCTCCCAGGCTAGTGCTTGATTAGCTTAATATCTCACAGCCTAGTGGATAAATTAAGCTCCCAGAACACAAAGCTGTAATGGCAACAGACCTGCCACTGGAGGCCACCAGTGAGTCAAAATGCCAAACAGAAACTGACAGAAAAACAGACTGGTTCCTGACAGTACCCCCCCCCCCTTGAGGAGGGGTCAACAGACCCCAAAATCCAGACCTCCAAAAATTAAATGTATCTGGATTCTGGATAACGGGGCAAAGGCAACAGAAAGGTGAACACAAGCTAAAACCACGGCTTGTCTCAGTGCCCCCCCTAGAGGGTGACCACAGGGCACAACCAAAAAGACAAAGATGATCCAGGAAAGCGGAAAAAGATTAATGCTTCTTCTTTTTCTTTTTCCTAGATTTTGATGGAATCAGCAGTTTAAGGCCCCACACATTATCAGATCTGATGGTACCTTCTATCAAATCACAGCTATGGGTTACCAAATCAGAGTTGAAGTCTCGATCTGAGGAGATCATGAGAGTCTTTTTAACAGATGGAATCTCAGAAAGGGAAGAATGTCTTAATTGGCCATAGGCAGAACTCTTATTGGATTCCCCAGACCCAGAATTACAGGTACCAGATGTGTCCAAAAAATTTTTGTCAGGAGTCAGTGAGACAAAACCAATAGCTAAACTCCTGGATTCCGGACCAAGCGATGAGGCAGAAGAATGAACAAACAGAGACTGTTAGTCTCCAGAAGCCAGGTCCTTAAGCCCCTGGCTTATGCTGGGCACCACATTTCCAGGAGCTGGTGGAACCCCATCCTTTTTGGGACTGAACTTCTTAATAACTGCATCACAGAAAGAAGATAGATCTCGGATACAAGGGTCACCAGAATTGATCCGCTCGTAGGCCCATGTCTGAGGTCTACCCCTAAAGGCAGAAATGATGAGGTCCACAATGTTAGCCTAAGTGACCCCTGAAGATGGTTCTGATTTAAACAGGGAAACATAGTGTCCAACCAGGGCAATAAAATGGGCAAGATCTCCATCAAATACGATGGACATAGGGACATCCACCTCTGGGACCTTAGAACTGGAATTCTCTGTGTGAACGACCCCACTAGAAGTTAAAACTTCAGAAGTCTCCCTGGAAGCTGGCCTGACCGAGACCCCAACTGGGTTTATGGCTCTCAAGTCCTTTGCTGAGGCTGTGGTCTTTGGGACCTCAGCCAAGGAGATGGCCGCCCTTTCCAGGGATTCAGCCTCAAAGGTACCTCTTGGGGAAAAATGGACTGAGCCCCCCTCAGGGACCGGACTGGCAGAGTCCCCCTCAGGGACCGGACTGGCAGAGTCCCCCTCAGGGACCGGACTGGCAGAGTCCCCCTCAGGGACCGGACTGGCAGAGTCCCCCTCAGGGACCGGACTGGCAGAGTCCCCCTCAGGGACCGGACTGGCAGAGTCCCCCTCAGGGACCGGACTGGCAGAGTCCCCCTCAGGGACCGGACTGGCAGAGTCCCCCTCAGGGACCGGACTGGCAGAGTCCCCCTCAGGGACCGGACTGGCAGAGTCCCCCTCAGGGACCGGACTGGCAGAGTCCCCCTCAGGGACCGGACTGGCAGAGTCCCCCTCAGGGACCGGACAGACTTGCCCACCTTCTGGGGCGAAACAGACTTGCCCACCTTCTGGGGCGAAACAGACTTGCCCACCTTCTGGGGCGAAACAGACTTGCCCACCTTCTGGGGCGAAACAGACCTTTGGGCCCCCACTCTGGGCTACGGCCTTTGGGCCCCCACTCGGGGCTACGGCCTTTGGGCCCCCACTCGGGGCTACGGCCTTTGGGCCCCCACTCGGGGCTATGGCCTTTGGGCCCCCACTCGGGGCTATGGCCTTTGGGCCCCCACTCGGGGCTACGGCCTTTGGGCCCCCACTCGGGGCTACGGCCTTTGGGCCCCCACTCGGGGCTACGGCCTTTTGGCTGAACACTTTCCGCACGGTTTTTAGGAAACCCGGAAGATCCCTTAGGATGGGATCGTCAGCCTCTATGAGAGGTTTAACCCACTCCAAAGCCCTTCCTCTAAAGCATGATAAGAGATAACGGACAGCAGAAGTAGGAGTTATCTTCATATTATGTGAGAAGTCCATTTTAGCGAGGAATTGCTGAGCAATTGGTCGGAGCTGGGCCAAAATCTCCATCGAAGTATGGAGTATCATCAGACACGCCCGGCGGGCCTTGGGCATCAAATTGGCTTGACTGACCTCGAGCACCACAAACGTTCAATGAGCCCCAAGCGCCCTTGCCGCTAGATGAGCCCCCGGCATCGGACTCGCCTAAGGAGACCGGGACTCCTGGATCCACAACCTCAGAGGCAACTCCGAGAACCCCAAGATCGGGGAAGATGTCACTAGAAATCCCGGCTGAGACTGATGTCAGGGATTCTTTTTTCGGAGTTATGCCTCCCAAGGCCTCCTCAGGAGCAATGACCTCCATAACTCCATGTGGGGTTAAGTTCCCCAAGACCCTCTTAGGGGTGACTGCTTCAAGGACCCCCTCTGGGATTATGCCGCTTGAAGCCCCTTTTGAGGGAAAAACCTGATACTCCTCTACGGGACTTAACAGTTCCAATGTTGAAAGAGCGTTGATCTCCCTGACTGGAAGATTAGTATCTAACGTCTTTCTGTCTGGAATCTTTGTGGATGAATTCCACATTCCCGTCTGATTCCATACCTCAACATGGGGCGCTCTAGTCTTAGGACCCCAGTTGTAAGTCGGAGCGTTACGTATGTGGGGTGTGTGGTCAGGCTCATCCTGCTTAGAGGAGATAGGCATAGATGTAATCTCCTGATACCACTTGGATTGAGGAAAATCCTTCCCAGTACCACCACCAGGTCTGCGCAATTCGCAATACTGGAGAAAGTGGCCTGATTCCCCACAATACAGACATAGGTTAAAGTATTTACGCCGTCGCCGCTCTTCTGGTGTGAGCCTTGGCCGTAAAAAACTTCTATGTCGAAACATTCACCAATTACACATCTGACCCAACCCCTGAGAACTTAAACACATATAAACAAGCACGCCATACACTGGAAGACTTTCTTCTTACCAGAGCTAAACATAGCCTGGAGATCTCTAAACATAAATATTACCGTTGGGGCAACAAAGCCGGACGCCTATTAGCCTCTATAGCCAAGTCACGGAAACATAAAAGCCATATCACGACAATCCTTAATCCAACCACGAAATCCCCAGCCTCAGACCCACAAATTATTCTATCCTTATTCGACACTTATTACTCTACACTTTATTCCTCCCAATCTGTTGACACTGACAAACAGAAATCATTGCTGGACGAGGCGCGTTTACCCAAACTTACCCAGGAACAACGTGACTTTTTAGACTCCGAAATTACAGAACAAGAACTTCTCGACACTATTAAGAACCTCCCCTCCCATAAGGCCCCTGGCCCTGATGGGTTTTCGGGAGAGTATTACAAAATTCTCCAAAGAGACCATTCTTCACTTCTGTTAGACTTATTTAGGCATATTCACCGTACCTCCCCCTCACTCCCATTTTTCAACTCTTCACATACAATCCTCCTACCCAAACCAGGTAAAGACCCCCTACTCTTAGGTTCATACCGCCCTATCACTCTGTTAAACACAGATTTTAAAATCTTAGCAAAGATTATGGCTACTCGCTTGCAACAGATCTTACCCACGCTCTTGACAGAGCACCAGCTAGGATTTGTTGCAGGGAGACACTCCGTGAAAGGCATACGCACGGCCTTAGCCGCCATAATTGCCTCCTCCAAAGATCCCCAGGCCCATAACATGCTACTTAGTTTGGATACGCACAAGGCATTTGATACCATCCTATGGTCCCATTTGTTTGAGGTCCTTTCCCGCAGAGAATTTGCCCCGGACTTTACTAGATTATTACATTTCTTTTACCACTCCCCCACTACATCCCTATTGATTAATGGTATGCGCGGCCAACCTATAAATCTGAAGAGAGGCACACGGCAGGGATGCCCCCTTTCTCCCCTCCTTTTCAACCTCGCCATAGACCCACTTCTTCGCATACTACACCAGTGGCCTTCCTTTCAGGGAGTTAAGGTAGGAACACGTCACATTAAACTCACTGTATATGCAGATGACATTCTTTTATACATAAGCGACCCTCAAAACACATTACCCCTGATACTGGAGAAATTTGAGAGCTTTGGCAGTATCTCCGGACTACACATAAATGCAGACAAATCAAGGGCAATGTATCTCCACCCTACAATTAATACCCCCTACTGGAGTTCATCCTTTCCATTTACCTGGGCTCCCTCACATTTAGAATATCTGGGCATTCTTCTGCCTAGAAACCCAGCTCTCTTATATGATATAAATGTCTCACGGATCATTAAATCAATCGGAGAGGAGCTCAGGGGATGGAAACATATGACTCTCTCATACTTAGGCAGAGCTGCTCTTATTAAAATGATGACCTTTCCACGTCTCCTATATATTTTGCAGGCACTACCCATCCTTCTTACTAAGAAAGACGTACAACAGATAAACAAGTTGTTCCGGTCATTCCTCTGGAAGGGTGGCAGAGCCCGTATTAGCCTTAGAAAATTGTGTCAACTCAGATCTAATGGGGGTGTAAACTTTCCTAATATTACTGACTATAACCACGCTTCTCTAATGAGATTTTTATCTGACTGGTTGCAGAACCAAGGAGTTTACGCCAACATTCCCATTGAATCACAATTTTTACCCTCAATGGCTCTTACGTCCTTCCTCCACATTCATGACCAAGAGGTCCCAGAGGAGGTCCGGGACAATCCTTTGCTTATGACAACTAGGCGTCTCTGGCACATCTTGCGGCATAAAAACTGTCTTAATGCACATAAATCGATTCACCTTCCATTCATACGGAACCCGGAATTCCAAAATGGATTGGCAACTTACCCCTTTGATGTGTGGAGGGTGGGAGGTATGCACGACATACGTCACCTGATTGACTTCGTCGCAAGACGGCCCCTGACGTTCCTTGAGGCAACTGCTAAATTTGAGACTATACAGGCATACCCTTTGGCTTTCTTACAGGCCCAACATTACATTTCCTCAGTAATAAGAACCTTTTCTGAAAAGGACTGGGATAATCCTCTTGACCGTTGTCTCTCTAAACCAACCCCCCAAAGTAAAGCTATGTCCGTGTACCATAACTTTTTACATGAGAACATAGACCACGACCTTATTAGTCAGGGAATGCGCCAATGGTTGACTCAATTTCCATCCCTCACTACACCTGATTTGTTAAAAGGTTTATTAAGATCTCGTACTTTACTAACGGCTAGTACATATAACGAACTCTTCTTAAATATTTACCACAGGACCTACCTATCCCCCCATAGGCGATTCAGAATGGGCCTATCTGATAGCCACATATGCCCCAGATGTGCCGGGGAAGAGGCGGATCTCTTCCATTGCCTCTGGGAATGCCCGGTGGTCCAAGGGTTCTGGAGACTGGTTAAGAGAGACGCTGAAGCCCACCTGACCAGTTTTGTGCCATTAACTCCCGAATGGGCAATACTGGGCATCCTCCCGAGGGGACAGAGATTCACCCCTGGCTGCAGAAAACTGCTGCTAGCAATTAGCGCTGCAGCTAAAAAAACCATCCTGCAAGACTGGATCCAACCAACCCCTGTAAACTTCCGTCTATATAAAGAAAAACTCAACTTTATCTTCCGCATGGATTGGGTGGAAACCATGTTTGATAAGGAAAAGAAGGCTGCCTCCTTTTTTAATACATGGGAAAGTTTCATTGCAACTTTACCTACTCCAATCCAGTCTCAGATTCATAATTCTATGCGATTAACACAATGGTACGAGCACCGTGTCCTAATTGGCGACCCGCCAATCGAACTGCCCAATAGGTGAGCGCCAGACACTTTTCTTTCCTTTTAATTACTACGTTATTGTTATTATATTTCCTGAGCATAGCTTCTTATGGTACTTTCTGTATGCCAAATATACAACCCGTATCTATGTAATTGATGTAAATTTAAAGAACAGACATTATTTTGTATCACAACTTTATTCTGTCAAAATTGTGCGGAAACCTTATGGTTATTTGTGCTGTGCTCAATTCACTTGTGCATTCTGTATGTCTATACCTCTGCTTCAATAAATAAAATATATAAAAAAAAAAAAAAAAACTTCTATGTCCCTTCTGAATCTCCTGATCTGAAGTTTGATTGACTACCCCCTTAGCCAGGTTCTCCCTAGGAGCTGGTTGAGCCCCAAAAACCTCAGACAGATCCAGGAAAATTTGGGTTAACAGATCTTGCAATTGCAGAAATGACTGCTGCAGACCCTTAACCCGCTCAGGTTTTAATTCTGTAAAGGCCGTATTTAAGGCCATCAAGGAAGCTTGCAAGGCCTGCATGATTAAGTACAGCAATGAAACAAACACCAGACCACCTGGGCAAACTGAATAAAGCAAAACCCTGTAACGGGCAAAATGCGGGAAGAAAAAAAAATCTTAATATGGACAAATCAATAAGTCCCGCAACTAATCAAAAACACCCAAATCACCTTGAAGCAAAATTTTATATATGCATGTATACCTATGACTACTGTGAACACATGCATATATCGGTATGGCCAGTGATAATGTTACGGTTCTCGCCTGGGCTCTGGGTGATACGACAGCTGGCAGGAGGAAAAAGGTCAGGCGTGAGCCCGCAGCTGGGACCGCTGTTTAGAACGGCCACAGCGAAACCTACACTGACTCTGAGTCCCCCGGGCAGATGGAATACCCCTGCAAGTGCTAGGCTTCGCCTGTAGCCGCCGCGTTCGACAGAGCCAGTTAGGCCGGCTCTGACCCCGATGCAGCCAGGTGTTAGGTAATGACAAGGGGTGAGCAATCGCCAGGGGGTAGCTCAAAAGGAATGATCTGGCTAAAGGACCTAGCTGGAAAAAAGACCCCTGACTACCGGCACCAGGCCAAGGACGGGAGTTGCGACCCAGTCGCAGACACAAGAGATACAATAGGGAATCTCGGAACAGGGGCACACCAAGGCAAGTGATTCCCCAAAACCGGTTGCAGATGGAAAGGGAAACACCCCTGCCTGATGGAAGCTAGGGTGACAGACAATAACAAAACAGGAGGAACAGCTGGAAAAATGACATAAAGGAATAACGACGGACCCACAGCGGGGAACAGCCACGGCGGGCAAATGAATAATAAAAGATAGAACCACCAGGCTCCAAAGGAGCACTTACGTGACCCACAGGGAGAAGAGGGAAGTGGATCAGGCGCAGGCTCTGGCCCAGGACTGGGATGACACACCAAGCAGACTTGGAAGCAGGAAACCAGGAGAGCACTGGAATTTCCAAAGGTGAACAGCAGGAACCAGAAAGCTCCGGGTTCCGGGTATACAGGCTGATGCTACAGTGAGCAATGAGCTGCAGAGGATAAATCCTGAGATCCAAACAGCAGACGGAACAGGGAACCAGGTAGCGAAGCTGAGAGCTGACAGAGTTCTCTCCACAGGAAGCAGGAACTAAACAAAAGTTAACAGAAAGCTATCACTGGCAGAGTACTGCAGGTGAGCCTGCCCTATAAAGGGCTCAGGTGATTAATTACACCTGAAGATTCAGGGAGCTCCCAGGCTAGTGCTTGATTAGCTTAATATCTCACAGCCTAGTGGATAAATTAAGCTCCCAGAACACAAAGCTGTAATGGCAACAGACCTGCCACTGGAGGCCACCAGTGAGTCAAAATGCCAAACAGAAACTGACAGAAAAAACAGACTGGTTCCTGACATTAAAGGGGAGTGAAGTAAAACCATTACTATACACTACCGCGCTGGGAGAGCTATAAAGGGCCGGTATGGAGGAAAGGATTGGACCCAGAAGGCCAAACCTTATCAAGGGTTCGGTGAGAGAGCCCCAATGCAGCCTATCAAAGGCCTTCTCGGCATCTAGAAATAGGAAGATTGCTTCATCTCCTTTGCGAGGGATGTGTTCCGCTAGGACAATACTCTTCTAGTATTATCTGTCACTTGGTGACCTCTAACGAAACCTACTTGATCCGATTGATGGATCAGATTGGGAATGAGGGGGGCCAATCTGTGTGCGATTAATTTAGAGAAAATCTTCATGTCAGTGTTAAGCAGGGCGATTGGTCTTTTCCCTGTTTATGGATGGTAATAATGCGGGCTTGTAACATTTCATCCGGAAGGACGCCTGCTTCAGTGGCATAGTTAAACAAGGATGAAGGGGCAAGTTCGTTTAAGTATTATTTATAAAATGCATTGGAAAACCCATCCGGGCCTGTGGCTTTCGCTCGGGGCAGGGATTTAATTACTTGTACAATTTCTTCCACTGACCATTTTGTGGTAAGTGAAGCTAAATCTTCCGAGGGCACTTTGGGGAAATTTAGGGTTTCTAGAAAGGAAGCTATTAAAGTAGGGGTGGGTTGCGGAGTGTTAGGGTCCGAATTGAGGTTGTAGAGATTGTCGTAAAATTTAGCAAATGCATCCACTATGTCAGAGGGATTTAACAGTTTCTGCCCTCCTTGTGTCTGCATTTAATTCTGTTCCTAGTTTGGCGAAGGCGGAGTTTATGGGCTAAAAATGTGCCTGATTTATTACCCAGGGAGTAACATTTCTGTTGGAGTTCAGCATACTGCATACGGGATAAGAAGAGTTTTTGAAGTTGGTTTCTAATTGATGCAATTTCTCGCTTCAAGATGCGCGAGGGTCGGGATCCATTAAGGGACTCAGTTTGGGGAAGGTTCAGCTCCAATTCCTCCTGCATTTTCTATCGTTGCTTCTTCAATCTGGCTACAGTTTGGATGATAACCCCCCCCCCCCCCCCCCCTAAGGACTGCTTCTAAGGCACACCAGTGGGTAGGGATTGAAGTGTCAGATGCCGAGTTAAGTTCTAGGTATGTAGAAAGGGTGTTTGTGATAAGTGCTGAGGCCTAGCGGGAGTCTAAAATGTAATCCGGAAGTCTCCATGGTTTGGTGCCACCTCACATTGTGACCTCTGTGAATCCCATATCACCCTGTGCTAATTACATGGGAGGACCTATTGCTGTCTGTTAGCGAGTAGAGGAGGAATTACTATACTTCATAACAGCGCTGTGGCAGAATATCTGGACAATGGATATTACCTTCATGATATCCGTTTTGGAGAGTAATAATGCATTAGTATGTAGCTGTAATGAAGTATATAACGTGTCTCTATATCCTCCCCGCAGTGCATCTGTCTCAGTCCTACGTTCGAATTGGCGCTGCAGACGGGAAAAGTGATCGAACAGATGGGGCAGTTCTGTGACGGCGTTGATGTGACCTATGCTATACGAGGGAACAGACGTAAGTATCTGTGTTATGTGTGACATACTGACTGGTGGGGGGTGCAGCTAGTTCCTTAGGGGCCCATTTAACAGAGGATTGCATATGCAATGCGATCTGGGTATCATTGCACTATGCAATCCTTTTTCCCAAATGTAAATCCCTGCAAGGAGAGGGGTTCCGAAAGGAGCCTGTCCCTGCGATCTGGTTCACCAATAGCCAGGGGGTGGCCCACCGGCATGGGGACGCCCAGTGTTTCCTGCCTGGTGCTGACGTCACACGCCCTCACCCTAATACAGGTATATCCGTCTGGGAGCTGACGTCACACACCCTCCCCTAAAACGCTTGGACACACCTGCTTTTTCTCTGACACTCCCAGTAGGCGTGGGGGTGGTAACCGGCCATTTCATGTGAACGCAGGCGTGCCCAAATGTTTCAGCTGAATCCTCGGTTAGGCTGAAGTCCAGAGTTACGTTGCACTTGTGATTGGTGGTAACCAGTGGATAAATCAATCAATGGTGAGCGGCTAACAAATAGTATTGGGCATAGTCGCTTGGATGTGAATTATTTGCCACTTACACCGCTACCTGTAAATACATGTTCTGCTCTCTCGTACAGTATCATTTATTCCATCTGCCCCAATCTGCAGAGTTCAGTAGCAAATACAAATACGTAGCATCAGTATCTCGCTTTTATCACTAACAAAGGGAAGGAAAGAGAAAAGCGTGGCAGATATTTACATTAATATGTCAGTAACTCAGTCCCTCCAAGCTACTGATTACATCCTCTTATTGCTCAGCATCCAGAGGTAGCAGGACTGGGGGGTTGGGGGGCAGGACAGGGGTGTGGTGGGGCAGGATTGGGGTGTGGGGGGGGGGATACGGGGTTGGGGACAGACTGTGGTGCCGGGTCCTGTTACCAGTGCACACAAAGCAGGGATGAGATTATACAGTCCCTCCAAGCTACTGATTACATCCTCTTATTGCTCAGCATCCAGAGGTAGCAGGACTGGGGGGTTGGGGGGCAGGACAGGGTGTGGTGGGGGGGGGGGGGGGGGTACGGGGTTGGGGGTAGACTGTGGTGCCAGGTCCTGTTACCAGTGCACACATAAGGCAGGGATGAGATTATACAGTCCCTCCAAGCTACTGATTACATCCTCTTATTGCTCAGCATCCAGAGGTAGCAGGACTGGGGGGTTGGGGGGCAGGACAGGGGTGTGGTGTGTGTGTGTGTGGGGGGGGGGAAGGACTGGTGTGTGGGGGGGCAGGACAGGGGTGTGTGGGGGGGGGGGGGTACGGGGTTGGGGGTAGACTGTGGTGCCAGGTCCTGTTACCAGTGCACACATAAGGCAGGGATGAGATTATACAGTCCCTCCAAGCTACTGATTACATCCTTTTATTGCTCAGCATCCAGAGGTAGCCGGACTGGGGGGTTGGGGGGCAGGACAGGGGTGTGGTGGTGGTGGTGGTGGTGGTGGTGGGGGGGGGGGGGCAGGACTGGTGGGGGTGGGGGGGTGGGGGGGGGGGCAGGACTGGTGGGGGGGGGTGGGGCAGGATTGGGGTGTGGGGGGGGGGGGGTACGGGGTTGGGGGCAGACTGTGGTGCCAGGTCCTGTTACCAGTGCACACAAGGCAGGGAAGAGATTATACAGTCCCTCCAAGCTACTGATTACATCCTCTTATTGCTCAGCATCCAGAGGTAGCCGGATCGAGGCTCAGATCATCATCGGGACCCCGGGAACAGTAATGGATTGGTGCCTTAAGCAGAGGCTGTTTGACCTGGAGAAGATCCGTGTGTTGGTTTTGGATGAAGCTGATGTGATGATTGCAGTTCATGGCTATTGTGACCACAGTGTACGAGTGAAGAGGTAAGTCCCCATAGACCCGGTACCCCTGTGTTACCTTCTGTCTGTATCTACTCCCGACGGTAGCAGGCGGGGGCTCAGCTCAGCCACACAGAAAGTTGCAATTATGCGATCCCTCCGCTATATAGCAAAGCTCAAGCGTAGCAGCCCCCCAATCACATGTTTCGTGTGGCAGCGGCTGCGTGAGTCGGCACACAGCCGCCACTCAAACGGTCTGGGCATGCCTGCTTTGTCAGACCATACTGCCCCTCTCAGGCCCAGTGACGCCAGATCGCGCATACGCAGATTGCTGAGCATCATCAAACAGGGATTTCGTTAATCTCTGTAAGAACCTGAATTACGCCCAATGTTCCTTATGGTGCTACTACATATTTAAGATAGAAAAACAACTATGAGGTAAATTTACTACATTGGGTTTCAATATCTGATAGTAAAATGAAAACCTATATTGTGGCCGTATAGCCCGTCCAACGTGGTTAAAATGGCTGCTGCAGCACTGGAGGGGTTAACCACGGCGCTGTTACATCAAATGTAAAAGAACCTACAGGCGCTAAGTGTTGTTTTTTTATTTTATGTAAATTGATATGTTTGCGAAGTTCCCCGGCCCCGGACCCTCATCTGGCGGCTGCAGCAATGACGCTTGTTAACCCCACCACCAGCAGCATCGTCTAACGGTTTGTTCCTTTCACAGAGCGATGCCGCCGGACTGCCAGATGCTTCTGTTCTCCGCTACGTTTGACGAGTTCGTGTGGAACTTTTCAGGGAAGATTGTGCCGAACCCGAACATCATAAAACTGAGGAAAGAAGAGCTGACGCTTGATAATATTCAGCAGTTTTATGAAGCTTGCGAAGTGAAGGAAAACAAATATCAGTCGCTGTGTAACATCTATGCCACGGTGACAATCGCGCAGGCCATTATCTTCTGTCAGGTATTACTTTGATTTAAGCTGTTATTGGGCTTTTCCCGTCTCTATGAGATGGCTTATATCCAGACAGGTGGTGAGGGAGAGCCATGCCAAGTGCCGCACCCTCTCCCGCCCTCTCTATATACCTGCAGGCGGTGTAAAAGCAAGCATTTGAAATGCCCCGGGTCCTGAGACCCGGCATTTGTACCCGGGTAGCGAGCAGGGTTGAACACAGGACACTGTGCAGTGTAAACGGCTAACCCGGGTCGATGCGACCCAGGACCCGTTCACTGCAATTAAAAAGCCGGCTCTGCAAGATGCTCTCATCTCCCACCATCGGCCCAGGACCCGCCTCTGGTGACGTCAACTGCCCTGCATTATGCCGGGTGGGGAGCGCAGCGGGTGCGACGCGGCTTGTTGGTATAAAAGGTTAATGTGTTGATCAATGAATATTTGTATATTACACAGCAATGTTTTATTAGCACATAGCAATCTATGTTTGTGTGTATATATGTATGTATGATGACTATTGTTGTATGTGGCTTTAGAACCATGGCTTAGAACGCCCCCCCCCCTCCCCGCCTTTTTCTTTCTCTTTCTCTCATGTGTTACTTGTTTCTGACCAGACTCGGCATACAGCCAGCTGGCTGTCACATGAGATGGCTAAATCCGGACACTGTGTGGTGCTGCTGAGCGGAGAGCTCCCAGTGGAAGATCGCGCCAAAATTATTCGAAGATTTCGCGATGGCATGGAGAAAGTCCTCATCACTACGAACGTCTGTGCCCGAGGTAACAGCTGCTCCTGTATCTCTCTGGGCTCTGGAAAAGGGAAATTGTGACCTTCTTTAATGATGCCAATAGGACTGGCCAAATGCAAGTTCCCCAACTTGTTTCTAAAGAGGCCCTCCTTCTGTTACAGTATGCAGAAAAGCAAAAGTTATACCCTTAGGTGTGTTCCTCAGGGGCGGGGATTGGTGGGTATGGAGAGTCACCTATTTCTCCTTCGGGAGACATCAGGGGCCACAGCGTTACAGTGGGTAGTAAAGAGATGGGAGAGCACCAGCACCCTAGAGGTTAAACTTGAACTGCCTCCCAGGCAGCCGGGCTCCTCCCCTCCTCTACCCCGCCTCCAGGCCAGGAAGCTCAGTTTTTTCGGGTGCTGGCAGGAGCCAGATGCACCTAATAGAGGGGCTGCTATTTAGCAGCCTAACTTGATTTTTATATTGTATTTTTCATTTTTAATTTTACACTGACTTCTGTCAGTGACAGAGCAGCAGCACTGGGGGTCTGCACAGACACCTGCGCTGCTGCTCCATCACCCGGGTCCGGAGCTGCATCGCCACTCGAGGGTGGGGACCTGCAGCGGCCCCCGGGCACTGGGGAGCCACAGCCGCCACCGGACACCGGGGACCTGACAAAAGGTAACGCGCTCCCCGCTTGGAGCGCGCGCGATTGCGCTTGCTGGGCATTGCGGCTGCAGCAGTTCGGCGGGAGGGACCGCCGACTGCGCTGACAAGCGGACGGCTGATCCGCCACCCGCTCCCGCTGGACCACCAGGGAAACGGTTTGTGGGCAGCGGCGCCAGGTATGCGGACCCCTGCCATTTTTACTGGCGCCGCACGTGGACACCTCCCTGGGGGCCATTTGTCAGCAGGGGGAGAAGGCTCCCCCCACATCAGCCTCTCCACCCGGGGACAGTAGGCAGGGAACTGTGTTTAACACACAGAGAGTTCCCGCCACTGAGATCCCTTCCTGCCTGCGACATGTGAGGAGGGACACGGAGGAGCTCATAGCCACCCGGAGTTCCACTCCTTCACTGCCAGGTCATTTGGGCATGTCCCCCCTGTACCCCTCCTTTGGGACACGGTACAGTACTGTGCTCTGAGAGGAGCCTTGTGCCATTAATTGCATTGCCCTTGTATGCTGCATTGTTTGTTAACAGTTTAGCTGCCTGTCAGTTTAATCTGTGTTACACTGTACTATATGGCCATGTATTGCTGGTTATGTCATGCTGACTTAACATGTGTGGAGGGACACAGAGAGCTTATCAAGCCAGTCTGGGGTTCCACTCCTTCACTGCCTGTCAGTTTAATCTGTGTTACACTGTACTATATGGCCATGTATTGCTGGTTATGTCATGCTGACTAAACATGTGTGGAGGGACACAGAGAGCTTATCAAGCCAGTCTGGGGTTCCACTCCTTCACTGCCTGGGCTCCCCTGTAATAATCTCCTCCAGGAGTCAGGTTACAGAGCAGACAGAGTTCAAACTGTGGGCACAGCAGAGCCAAGTGCAACATTGTATCCTGTGAATTAACACCATCACTGCCTGTCGGAAGCATAAAGGACAGAGCCGATGGTGTAATGGTTAGCATTGCTGCATCACAGTGCAGAGGTCATGGGTTCGATTCCCAACATGACCCAAACTGTGCAGTTATCTGCCTGTCAGATTCAAGCTGGCTGTCAGATGCAGACTGCGTTGTCTGTATCATATAGACTGCCAGTATATCCACTGCACCTGTATATATAACTGCACTGTATGTCTATATCACTGCTTTGTATGTCTATTACAAGCTGGCTCAGATGCTTACGGCATTGTCTGTACCGTATAGACTGCCGGTCTATATCACTGCAGCTGTCTATTGTATGTATATCACTGCATTGTATGTATATCACAGGCTGGCTGTGCACTGTGTAACACTATCACTGCCTGTCAGAAAGGCTGCCTGAGGCGCAGCGAGCTCGCCCCACACAGGCAGAGAACCGCAATGATTGCTATATGTGCCTAGTAGCTTACTGTGTACTGTAGGGGCAGCACAGATGGTGTGATGGTCATTTCCCAAATATGACTCTGGCTGTGCGGGGTTTGTGTGTTCCCCCCCGTGTTTGAGTGGGTTTACTCCGGGTACTCCGGTTTTCTCCCACAATCCAAAATATGAAACAGAAGTATGAAACTGTGTTAGCCGTACATATGGGCTAAATGTCTACGCCACCACATGGTGTACATAGTACCAGCTTACTGTGTATAGCTTGAACACTATCTCTGTTGGTCAGAGAATACTGTGTTAGCGGTACCATATAGGCTACCCGCCTATTCTATGGCATTGTATGCCTTCTATACTTGTAGTACATTGTCTGACCTGTGCCTTTAGCTGCCGGTTCACAGTGCTATAATACTGCAACGTCTTCCAGGGGTACCAGTCCCAGTGACTGGGGCTCTGGCGGTGATGTCTTGTACATCCTGTAATGCTGGCCTATGCCCGCATTAGACTAGTACAGGACGGCTTATGCACAGGCTGCTACAATGCGTGGGCGTTGCCCACAGGTACAGCCTCCTCTCAGGAGACTACTTGGGGTTGCCGGTGCAGATAGTAGACAAGTTCTTATCTGCACCGCCCCTGCAGCCTTGGATTGGCATCATCCCTTGGGTGAGTGCTTATCTGCCTCCGGACAAGGTCCCCAGAAAAGCCGTCCCCAACCTTGGCGGGTGTAGCTCTCCGCACAGTGGAAGCGCTCCGTACCCGCAGCTAGACGCGGATACCCCCGTCATCCACACTCCTCCGTCAGCAACAAAGGAGGACACCTAGGATTAGTATCCTCTAGAGGGGACTGCCGACGACGGTATGGAAGATGGGGGGCCTGTGATAAGGTGAATCCCCCACTTCATCTTGAAGTGCCGACCTTGGTCTTGGCTCTCAACTAGGTCCTTACCTTAAATGACCCCGCTGAGCCGCCTATACCTTTGGGAGTCTCCCTAGGTGTATTCTGGGTTTATTCCGTAAATCAGTGAACTTGACTAAGGTCATTAGTTTAGAGTTTTCTAACTGGAAGTTTAGCTTGCCATCGGCAGTTTCCCTTCCTTTTACCCCGTTCCACAGGAGGACATAGTCCCCTGGGAGACTGTCCCTAAAGTGGACGCACTCCTGCCCCAGGCATCTGTTTGGGTGGCTAAGGCCTTAGTTGCGTGAGCAACTTCTCTCACAGCGGACGCTGCATAAGGGGTGCCAGAGAAAACCCTGCTGCCTCCATTGAGCATCACGTGACACTTTACCTGGGGGTGGCGGCTCTGGAAATTACACCACTCACCTCCAGAGGGTCACCTTCAGCCATAGCTGCACACACAGACCGGTGTCTGCGCTTTTGGAAGGTCCAAACTCAAAGTCCCTTTAAGGGTTCCTTCTTATTTGGGCCAGAGCCAGATATGAGGGCCGGTTTAGATTCTATTCGGCAGAGGATATACCTTCTGGGGGATTGCCATCTGGCTCTACAGTCCAGGATCAGACATCTCTTCTTCCCCTGGTGGGTGTCTGTGCATGCCTGCAGGGGGACCCTGGGGTTGGTGGTATCGGCCTTCGCATTGGCCGAATAGGCCCAGTTCCATTCCCGCCCTGTACAGGGGAATATACTCTCCAGGGGGTTGGGACCCTATCACAATATCTGGGCCCAGAAGTTTGCCTGGTCTCCAGCAGCCCCCCCCCCCCCTTTTCCTGGTGGCGCCAGGACGGGACCTCACTACTGGATCCACTAGTAGACACTCATAGCCACGCATGCTAGCCCTCCGTGTTTGGAGGGTGGTCACTTCCTAGAGGTCGTTCCATGGTATCTGGACCACTCTGGTGGCCCAGCTCTTCATCATCGTCCTCAAAATGAGGACAATCTTCCGGGCAATCTGCCTGGCGGAACCCTAACTTAGGGGTTGCCCGGTGCAGGTCCAGTCGGACATTGCTACAAGGGTGGCTTAGATTAACCACCAGGGTGACACTCGTTGTCAGCCCACTATGGCGGAAACATCCTGCATCTTTCAGAGATGATCCCTGCTCTTTCAGCAATCCTTATCTCGGTAGTCCTGAATTGGGTGGCGGTCTTCCTTGGCCGTCAGACCCTGGATGCCGACGATTTGACCCTCCATCGGGAGGTGTTTCAGATGATGGAACAATGGTGGGGCCCAACCGACGTGGCCTTGATGGCCTCTCGCCATACCCTCAAACCACCACTGTGCGGGTTTAGAGTGGGGCTTGCCTGGTAGATGCCCTGGCGCTCCGTGGCCGTACACACTGATGGCGCCTTTCCGACCCTTTTCCTCCTTTTGCGAATGTATCGCAAACTGAAGCCGGAGGGCGGCACGATGAGTCTGGTTACTCCACCTTGGCCCAGACGAATCGGGTGTTCGGATCAGCAGTCCTTGTCAGTAGCCCCTCCTATTCGCTTACCCCTGGGCACAGGCCGGCTCTCTCAGGGTCCGCCTCTCTCTCTCGACTTTGAGGCACCTGGCTTGACGGGATGGCTGTTGAGACCTCCCGGGTAAAAGGCCCAGTGGGTTTCACTCAAGAGTGACCTCCACTATGCACAGGGCGAGGAAACCTTTCTAGACGGGGGTGTACCATCGCCTATGGAGGGCTTACTTTTCCTGGTGCGAATGCTACGATTCAGATTCCGGGACTTACTGCCTGGCTAGGGTTCTGCCCTTCTTGCAGAAGGGTCTGGAGGCTGGGTTGCATTTCTCATCTTTAAAGGTTCAGATTTCGGCCTTGTACAGAGTGGCCCTGTCGACGGATGTCTGCACATTCCTGCAAGGTGTCTTCCATATCCAGCCTCCCTTTGTTACCCCGGTTGCCCCAGGGGATCTCTCTAATCCTGTCGGCTTCAGGGCCCACCTGTTGTGCCCTTGCGGTCGGTGGACCTGTGTTGACTCGCCTGGAAGATCATTTTCTTTTGGCGATAGATTTGGCCAGGGGAGTCTCTGACACGTCAGCTCTGTCCCGTAAGTCCTTTATTCTTGGTCTTTCGTTCTAACCTGGCGGTTCTTCCTACCGTTACTTCTCACCTACATTAGGTGGTGTCCAGCTTTCAGGTGAACCAGGACATTATGATTCCGGCATTTGGACAGTCTGTTGTTACAACGGCTTGGTCCTCCTTGGACGTTGTCCGGCCGGGGCGCATCTATGTGCACCGTTCTAGGCTGTTGCACTAGTCAGACTCTCTCTCTCTCTTTGTACTATATGGTGTTCGGATGAGAGGGTGGCCCGCCTCTACGCAAACTACTGCCCGCTGGAGTCGCTCTGGCGGGCGTATTTGGACACCTCCCTCCCGGTTCCGGCGGGGACTCGGGCACATTCCGTTAGGTCTGTGGAGGTGTCCTGGGCTGTAAGAGGCAGTGCTAAAGTTGAGCAAATTTGCAGGGCGGCGACTTGGTCGTCCGCCATTACTGTCTTGCGTTTTTGCGCTTTTGACACGTTTGCCTCCCAGGACTCGGCCTTCGGCCAGAGTGTGTTGGCTGCGGCACAGGCGCGTCCCCACCCATAGGTGGCTGCTTTAGGACGTCCCACTGTAACGCTGTGGCCCCTGATGTCTCCCGAAGGAGAAAATGAGATTTATGTCTTACCTGGTAAATCTCTTTCTTCGAGGACATCAGGGGCCACAGGGATCCCTCCCTGCCGCGCCTGCTTTACTTCCGTTACGGTTAAGTTATGATTATGTTATATTATCCCTCGGTTGAGGGTACTAACATGTTCAGAATGTGTTTCTGTGCGGTGCTTCTCTTCCTTCTATCTTGTCTCCTGCCATGGCTTGTTAAAAAAACTGAGCTTCCTGGCCTGGAGGCGGGGTAGAGGAGGGGAGGAGCCCGGCTGCCTGGGAGGCAGTTCAAGTTTAACCTCTAGGGTGCTGGTGCTCTCCCATCTCCTTACTACCCACTGTAACGCTGTGGCCCCTGATGTCCTCGAAGAAAGAGATTTACCAGGTAAGACATAAATCTCATTATCTCAGGCAGTGCAGAATGAGGTAGTGTGAGAGAGTCTGTGTCCTGGGGGAGTGTAGCACAGGCCACCTTTGTCCCAGTGAGGTAGACTATAGTTATACCCTTAGATGTGTTCCTCAGGGGCGGGGATTGGTGGGTATGGAGAGTCACCTATATTTCAGGCAGTGCAGAATGAGGTAGTGGGAGAGAGTCTGTGTCCTGGGGGAGGGTAGCATGGGCCCAGCTTTGTCCCAGTGAGGTAGACTATAGTTATACCCTTATATCCCAGTGAGGTAGACTATAGTTATACCCTTATATCCCAGGGAGGTAGATTTAGGGCCATATTCAATGAGAAAAATTTGCCGTGCATGGCGAGAGATTGTTTCTCTAGCCATGCACTCGCCCTGTTCCGGAGGGCTCGCTGCCACTCCTGCTCCCACTATTCAATGTGGTTAAGACTTGCCGCCACTCGCGGCGAGTCTTAACCCCTGCAGCGGACGAGCGTCCGCGGCAGGGAGCTGGCAGGGAGGCGGGGGACGGTGGCAGCCAGAGAGATTAAAGTCTCCCTGGCTGCCCCAGAACATATGTGGAGGGGAGGTGGGCTCCCCGGGTGCCAGGCAGCACAAGCTGCCCCCCCCCCCCCTATAGCCAGCGGGGGACCCAGTATTCACTGCACCCGATTGTGCATATGTAATGATCGGGTGCAGTGAATATATGAATATCTAATGAGCGGCTCGAGAGCCCTGGCCCCCTGCTGGCTGCTGTGTAAAAAAAATAAAATTAAAAAAATATTTTTTTCAAAATTCAATATATATTCATGTGCTATAAGCACATGAATAAAAATAACATGCCCCTTCACAGAAAAAAAATCCAGATTTTTTTACACCAAAAAAAAAAACCTTTTAGTTTCAAAGTTCACATTCCAGTTCTCCATGAAAAGATGGAGAATTGCTACACGGGGAGAGACGGCGAAAATCACTTAGAAAGACGGCGAAAATATCACATTGAATAGGGTGGTTCACTTTTGGAGAGCAAAATTCTCCTTCCAACGCGGGAAAAGCACAAACTCGCCATAAACAAGGCGAATTTTTCTCATTGAATATGGCCCAAAGTGTACAGCCTATGTCATGGCAGATTGGATCCTCAAAAGATTACCTAGAGAAAACAGACTAAAGAAAACCACTGGGCATCATCGGGCGCAGTGCATAGAGACATCAAGTGCGGGGAGGGAGCGGCGACACCTGCCATGCCACAAACGGTACAGAAACAAAATAACTCACCCAAATCTACCTCTCTCTGCACATGTTACATCTGCCCCACCTGCAGTGCACATGGTTTTGTCCATTTGAGAAGGAATTTGCCTTTTTGAGTGAACCAGAATAAGGGCCATTGTGCATATCAGGCAGCGTTTATGCCCGATTGCGTGATTCAATGGGTCTCATCCAATAGACCTTGCTACACAGCGAACCAGAAGATATGGTGTACGCAGCCATGCTGCCAAGTACAGCATGGTGCCCTACATTGCACATGGTGCACAATTGTGATTCCAATTGAGATGTAAAAAACAGCTAGTAACTGTGCACCTGAGCAGCACCATATTGCACTGTAGGTGGAGCACCCGAAACCTGGGTAGAGTTCTGAATTTGTGTGGTGCACACGGGGAGAGCCTCTATTGGCAGCCAAACATCTCCTGGAGTGCTGGACACACCTATAGAGTGCTGAAACAGGGGCATGTCGTGAGGCATGCCTCCTCTCAGTGAAGTCACGCCCCATTTTATGTTCTGGGTCCAGATTTGGAAAGCTAAGATGTACAGATGGGGCAGGCTACATCCTGGCTGGTGGATCGCCAGAACGTCCCCGCTGGCGATCCGCCAGCAGCCTCGCCATCCATCAGACTAAGATGCGCGTGCGTCTCACGCGCGTCTCCGTCGGCGGGGTGACGGAAACCCTGTCCATCTCCGCCTCAGGGAGACGGACAGGGTTAGGGGGGAGGGGGGTGCGGGCAGGCGGCGGGGACCCAGGGTTACCGCCGACAAGCCGGCGGGGACCCGGGGGAGCGGATGGAAGCGCTGTCGGAAGGGGACGCGCGTGCCTCTCGTGCGCGCGTCCCCTTCTCGCCATCGATATGGTGCTGGCGGGGGATGGCGGCTGGCGTCGCCAGCGCTATCCCCTGCCAGGATGGGACTTGCTCCATCTGTAGGGAGGTATTAAATGAGAACATAGCTACCCAGCATTTGTGAGCTGCATGCAAAAGCAGCCGATATTTTCTGTGCACAGAAACAATTTAAATGCCTTGCATAGCAACATGGTTTGCTTCTCTGTCCGTGGTTCCCGGACGTCCGCCTCTCCCAGCATGCACTGCTCCGTGCCAGGAAGGAGACTGATGTTGGGCAGAATTTCTACTTACTTCCTGTAGGAGTGCTGCAGTAATTAGGCAATTTGTTTTGTGCAGCGCTAATGAAGCTATTACAGAATTATCGGACTTTGCTGTAATGACAAGAAACCCAGGAATCAACGAGTCCAGTAACTTTATTCTTTGCTTTTCTATAGGAATCGATGTGGAACAAGTGTCAATTGTAGTCAATTTTGACCTTCCGCTGACTTTGGGGGGCTACGTTAACTATGAGACGTACCTGCATCGAATTGGCCGCACCGGCAGATTTGGCAAGAAGGGCGTGGCTATCAATCTGGTGGAGAAATGCTGCCTGTACATGCTGCGGGACATTGAGGAGCATTTTAGTGAGTACAACTTTGTACTGTAATTTATTCAGGAAACTGGTATATACCCCGTGGGTATGGTAGGTGACAGTACTGTAATGTATTCAGGAAACTGGTATACACCACGTGGGTATGGTAGGTGGCGGTACTGTAATATATTCAGGAAACTGGTATATACCACGTGGGTATGGTAGGTGGCGGTACTGTAATATATTCAGGAAACTGGTATATACCACGTGGGTATAGAAGGTGGTGGTACTGTAATATATTCAGGAAATTGGTATACACCCCGTGGGTATGGTAGGTGGCGGTACTGTAATATATTCAGGAAACTGGTATATACCACGTGGGTATAGAAGGTGGTGGTACTGTAATATATTCAGGAAACTGGTATACACCCCGTGGGTATGGTAGGTGGCGGTACTGTAATATATTCAGGAAACTGGTATATACCACGTGGGTATAGAAGGTGGCGGTACTGTAATATATTCAGGAAACTGGTATATACCAAGGTGGGTATGGTAGGTGGCGGTACTGTAATATATTCAGGAAACTGGTATATACCACGTGGGTATGGTAGGTGGCGGTACTGTAATATATTCAGGAAACTGGTATATACCATGTGGGTATGGTAGGTGGCGGTACTGTAGTATATTCAGGAACTGGTATATATCATGTGGGTATGGTAGGTGGGGGTACTGTAATATATTCAGGAAACTGGTGTATATCATGTGGGTATGGTAGGTGGTGGTACTGTATATATTCAGGAAACTGGTATATACCACGTGGGTATGGTAGGTGGCGGTACTGTAATATATTCAGGAACTGGTATATACCACGTGGGTATGGTAGGTGGCGGTACTGTAATATATTCAGGAAACTGGTATGTACCATGTGGGTATGGTAGGTGGCGGTACTGTAATATATTCAGGAAACTGGTATACACCACGTGGGTATGGTAGGTGGCGGTACTGTAATATATTCAGGAAACTGGTATACACCCCGTGGGTATGGTAGGTGGCGGTACTGTAATATATTCAGGAAACTGGTATATACCACGTGGGTATAGAAGGTGGTGGTACTGTAATATATTCAGGAAACTGGTATACACCCCGTGGGTATGGTAGGTGGCGGTACTGTAATATATTCAGGAAACTGGTATATACCACGTGGGTATAGAAGGTGGTGGTACTGTAATATATTTAGGAAACTGGTATATACCAAGGTGGGTATGGTAGGTGGCGGTACTGTAATATATTCAGGAAACTGGTATATACCACGTGGGTATGGTAGGTGGCGGTACTGTAATATATTCAGGAAACTGGTATATACCACATGGGTATGGTAGGTGGCGGTACTGTAATATATTCAGGAACTGGTATATATCATGTGGGTATGGTAGGTGGGGGTACTGTAATATATTCAGGAAACTGGTGTATATCATGTGGGTATGGTAGGTGGTGGTACTGTAATATATTCAGGAAACTGGTATATACCACGTGGGTATGGTAGGTGGCGGTACTGTAATATATTCAGGAAACTGGTATGTACCATGTGGGTATGGTAGGTGGCGGTACTGTAATATATTCAGGAAACTGGTATGTACCATGTGGGTATGGTAGGTGGCGGTACTTTAATATATTCAGGAACTGATATATACCACGTGGGTATGGTAGGTGGTGGTACTGTAATATATTCAGGAACTGGTATATACCATGTGGGTATGGTAGGTGGCGGTACTGTAATATATTCAGGAAACTGGTATATACCACGTGGGTTTGGTAGGTGGCGGTACTGTATTATACTCAGGAAACTGGTATATACCACGTGGGTATGGTAGGTGGTGGTACTGTAATATATTCAGGAACTGGTATATACCACGTGGGTATGGTAGGTGGCGGTACTGTAATATATTCAGGAACTGGTGTATACCACGTGGGTATGGTAGGTGACGGTACTGTAATATATTCAGGAAACTGGTATATACCAAGTGGGTATGGTAGGTGGCGGTACTGTAATATATTCAGGAACTGGTATATACCACGTGGGTATGGTAGGTGGCGGTACTTTAATATATTCAGGAACTGGTATATACCACGTGGGTATGGTAGGTGGCGGTACTTTAATATATTCAGGAACTGATATATACCACGTGGGTATGGTAGATGGCGGTACTGTAATATATTCAGGAAACTGGTATATACCATGTGGGTATGGTAGGTGGCGGTACTGTAATATATTCAGGAACTGGTGTATATCACGTGGGTATGGTAGGTGGCGGTACTGTAATATATTCAGGAACTGGTATATACCACGTGGGTATGGTAGGTGGCAGTACTGTAATATATTCAGGAAACGTATATACCACGTGGGTATGGTAGGTGGCGGTACTGTAATATATTCAGGAAACTTATATACCATGTGGGTATGGTAGGTGGCGGTACTGTAATATATTCAGGAACTGGTGTATATCACGTGGGTATGGTAGGTGGCGGTACTGTAATATATTCAGGAACTGGTATATACCACGTGGGTATGGTAGGTGGCAGTACTGTAATATATTCAGGAACTGGTATATACCACGTGGGTATGGTAGGTGGCGGTACTGTAATATATTCAGGAACTGGTATACACCACATGGGTATGGTAGGTGGCGGTACTGTTATATATTCAGGAACTGGTATATGGGTATGGTAGGTGGCGGTACTGTAATATATTCAGGAACTGGTATATACCACGTGGGTATGGTAGGTGGCTCTTTGACAGAATCTGCTTCAGCCAGCAGCTGCTTGGGGTCCAGGATAGTCCGTCCCAGAATAAATGCAACCAAAGAAATATGGAGTAGCAGCGCCATGGTCGTTTATCCTTATAAAAACAGTTGGACTGATGTTACAATATAAACATTTAATAAGCAAAATAAAATAAAGAATACATATGTGTGACCAATATTTAATACCACATGGATTGCAAGGTGTGTATGAGTTTAAACAAAGAGAATTGCCTAGATTGTGCTTTGTGAGAATGGGACTGTCCGTTCCTTAGTCCGCCCCACCATGTATAGAGGCCGATGCTTCCGGTTACCTCCTATTGCAGGTGGGCAGGCTGTTTTGCAGTCCTGACTGGTAGTCCTCATTACCGTAGCACTTTCGGCATGAGGGACCAAGCGGGGTGGTGGAAGATTCCCTTCCAGGCGCTTTATGAATGGTGTCGTCTGGGGTTTGTTCGGATCAGTTGTAGGCAGAAGGCGCGAACACGGTGCAGCTAGCCAGTAATGTGCGAGTGCTTTGGTGTGGAGCGAAGAGCTTGCACTTCAGCGAGATGCCCAGCATGCTACGCCTACCCCTATGAATCAGGCCTAATTTGCTATATTATACAGTGACAATGACGTCTGTGCAGCAAAATAACAGGTTGTTTTCTTTTCAGACACGAAAATCAAGAAACTGAACACAGGCAACATGGACGAGATGGAGAAATTATGTCACTAAGGAAATAATCTCTGTATGATTCATAAACTCTGCTCTACAAGTTGGATGTTAATGCTGAACATGTATGTAACTAATACCCCTTTCAGACATATGCAAAAATCCCGGGTTTGTCACATGAACAACCCGGGACTAGCGTATGTCTGAAAGGGTCTTCCCGAGATTTCATTTCCAGATCCTGAGCATCTGCAATCAACCGGGGTCACTAAAATCCCGGGATCGTACCCGCGATTGAAATACCAGATATTCTGTCTGAAGGGTTACACGACATAGTATCTGTATATTGCATAAAATGTGGTTTTTTGTTTAGTGTTACTGTTAGAAATAAAAGTGTTTTAACACTGTGGGCTGCCACCAATGTGTCCTGTGTGTGTGTGTGATCTGTGTGTGTAATCGGTAATTACCAGGTACCACCAATGTGTCCTGTGTGTAATCTGTATGTAACCAGATGTCGCCCAATAACCAGTAATATACCGGCTGTGCCAGGCACCTGCTCCGTGTGCTGTACTGTAGGGCCTGTCACCCAATAACCAGTCATATACCGGCTATGCCAGGCACCTGCTCCGTGTGCTGTACTGCAGAGACTGTCACCCAATAACCAGTCATATACCGGCTATGCCAGGCACCTGCTCTGTGTGCTGTACTGCAGGGACTGTCACCCAATAACCAGTAATATACCAGCTGTGCCAGGCACCTGCTCCGTGTGCTGTACTGCAGGGACTGTCACCCAATAACCAGTAATATACCAGCTGTGCCAGGCACCTGCTCTGTGTGCTGTACTGCAGGGACTCACCCAATAACCAGTCATATACCGGCTATGCCAGGCACCTGCTCGTGTGCTGTACTGCAGGGACTAACACCCTATAACCAGTGATATACCAGCTGTGCCAGGCACCTGCTCCATGTGCTGTACTGCAGGGACTAACACCCTATAACCAGTGATATACCAGCTGTGTCAGGCACCTGCTCCGTGTGCTGTACTGCAGGGACTAACACCCTATAACCAGTGATATACCAGCTGTGCCAGGCACCTGCTCCGTGTGCTGTACTGCAGGGACTAACACCCTATAACCAGTGATATACCAGCTGTGCCAGGCACATGCTCCGTGTGCTGTACTGCAGGGACTAACACCCTATAACCAGTAATATACCAGCTGTGCCAGGCACCTGCTCCGTGTGCTGTACTGCAGGGACTGTCACCCAATAACCAGTAATATACCAGCTGTGCCAGGCACCTGCTCCGTGTGCTGTACTGCAGGGACTAACACCCAATAACCAGTAATATACCAGCTGTGCCAGGCACCTGCTCCGTGTGCTGTACTGCAGGGACTAACACCCTATAACCAGTGATATACCAGCTGTGCCAGGCACCTGCTCCGTGTGCTGTACTGCAGGGACTAACACCCTATAACCAGTGATATACCAGCTGTGCCAGGCACCTGCTCCGTGTGCTGTACTGCAGGGACTAACACCCTATAACCAGTGATATACCAGCTGTGCCAGGCACCTGCTCTGTGTGCTGTACTGCAGGGACTCGCCCAATAACCAGTCATATACCAGCTGTGCCAGGCACCTGCTCCGTGTGCTGTACTGCAGGGACTAACACCCTATAACCAGTGATATACCAGCTGTGCCAGGCACCTGCTCCATGTGCTGTACTGCAGGGACTAACACCCTATAACCAGTGATATACCAGCTGTGCCAGGCACCTGCTCCGTGTGCTGTACTGCAGGGACTAACACCCTATGACCAGTAATATACCAGCTGTGCCGGGCACCTGCTCCGTGTGCTGTACTGCAGGGACTAACACCCTATAACCAGTGATATACCAGCTGTGCCAGGCACCTGCTTCATGTGCTGTACTGCGGGGACTAACATCCAATAACCATTAATATGTCAGGTATGTATCAGCGCCACATTCAGGTAGCCATGTATCAGAGGCACCTCCAGGTAACCATGCATCAGTTCCATCGCCTGATAGCTATGTATCAGCACCACCTCTAGGTAGCCATGTAACAGCGCAACCACCAGGTAGCCATATATCAGCACCACCTCCTGGTAGCCATGTAACAGTGCCACTTCCCGGCTGTAACGTCACAGCGCCACATCCAGGTAGCCATGTATCAGTACCACCTCCAGATAGCAATGTAACTGGGCCAAATCCAAATAGCCATGTATCAGCACCACCTCTCGGTACACATGTAACAGAGCCACCTCCAGGTAGCCATGTATCAGCGCCACTTCCTGGCTGTAATGTCACAGCGCCACGTTCAGGTAACCATGTATCTGCCACCTTAAGGTAGGCATGTATCAGGGAACCTCCAGGTAGCCCTGTAACAGTGCCACCTACCGGCTGTGATGTCACAGTGCCACCTACCGGCTGTGATGTCACAGTGCCACCTACCGGCTGTGATGTCACAGTGCCACTGCCTGACTGGCACCAGACTGGCATAGCTGTGTAACAGTGTTTACTACAGGTAGCCATGTATCAGCACCATCTCCAGGTAGCCATGTATCAGCGCCACCTCCAGGTAACCATGTATCAGTGCCACCTCCCGGCTGCAATGTCACAGCACCAACTCCAGGTAGCCACGTAACTGACACCTTCAAATAGCCATGTATCACCACCACATCTAGATAGGCATGTAACAGCGCCACCACCAGGTAGCGATGTATCAGTGAACCTCCTGGTAGCCATGTAACAGCACTACCCCCTGGTAGCTATGTATCAGTGCCACCGGTACTTCTTTACTTTCACGGCGCCAGCGTCTGAGTCCCCTTGCGGGGCTCGCTTCACTCGCCCACGCTGCGGGCTCGGTGGCTCGCTACGCTCGCCACACTATTTAAAATCAACTCCATGCCAACATGTATAGTGGAGGTATGAACTATCCATGTTGGCATGGCGTTAAGTTCCTTTATTTTACATAGTTTGTGGCGAGCGTAGAAGCCAGAAGTAGCACGGCGCCATGCTGGCGCCGTGAAAGTAAAGAAGTACCGTGCCACCTTCAGGTAGCCATGCAGCAGGCCCACTTCCAGGTAGCCATGTAGCAGGCCCACCTCCAGGTAGCCATATAACAGCGCCACCTCTCAGTAAACATGTAACAGCCACGTCCAGGTAGCCATGTAACTATGCTGCCTCTCAGACCGGTACACATGTAACAGAGCCATGTCCAGGTAGCCATGTACTGTAGCAGTGCAGCCTCCCGGCTGTAATGTCACAGCGCACCTCCCTATAGCCATGTATCAGCGCACCTCCCTATAGCCATGTATCAGCGCCACCTCCCAATAGCCATGTATCAATGCCACCTCCCGGCTGCAATGTCACAGCACCAACTCCAGATAGCCACGTAACAGCGCCGCCGCCAAGTAGCCATGTTACAGCGCTGCCACCAAGTAGCCATGTAACAGTGCCGCCTCCAGGTAGCCATGTAACAGCACCACCACCAGGTAGCCATGTAACAGCGCTGCCACCAAGTAGCCATGTAGCATTGCCACCTCTAGGTAGCCATGTATCAGTGCCACCTCCCGGTAGCCATGTAACAGTGCCACCACCAGGTAGCCATGTATCAGCGAACCTCCAGTTAGCCATGTAACAGTGTCACCACAAGGTAGCCATGTATCAGCACCACCAGGTAGCCATGTATCAGCGCCACCTCAAGGTAGCCATGTAGCAGTGCAAGCTCCCGGCTGTAATGTCACAGCGCCACCTCCATGTAGCCATCTAACAACGACACCTCTCAGTAACATGTAACAAAGCCACGTCCAGGGAGTCAGGTATTAGCCCTACCTCTCGGTACACATGTAACAGAGCCACGTCCAAGTAGTCATGTATCAGTGCCACCTCCTGGCTGTAATGTCACAGTGCCACATCCAAGTTGCCATGTATCAGCACCACCTCCAGGTAGCCATGTAACTGTGCCACCTCCAAATAGCCATGTAACAGCGCCACCTCCAGGTAGCCATCATGTATCAGTGCCACCTCCAGATAGCCATGTATCAGCGAACCTTCAGGTAGCCATGTAACAGCGCCACCTCCAGGTAGCCATGTAACAGTGACACCACCAGGTCTCCATGTAACAGTGCTACCACCAGGTAGCCATGTATCAGCGCCACCTCTCAGTACACTTGTAACAGAGCCACGTCTAGGTAGTCATGTATTAGCGCCACGTCCAGGTAGCCATGTAACTACGCTGCCTCTCAGACCGGTACACATGTAACAGAGCCATGTCCACGGTAGTGTCTAGATCCCATGCAGTTTAGGTAATTTTCCCATCATGCCCTGGGTCCACGTATACCTGGAGGGGGAATATAAATCTGTGGCGAGCGAAGCGAGCCACCGTGCCCGAAGCGTGCGAGCGTAGCGAGCCCGCGAGGGTACAATGCTGCAAAAATAAAACAAAATAAACGACACCTACATGAATTACACATAAATTTAAAAACGTTGTGAGGGCATCTAACAACTTCCGCCCTCACTGAACGTCACTTCCTGTAAGCTATACTGCATGGGAACTAGTCTCTACCATGTCCAGGTAGCCATGTACTGTAGCAGTGCAGCCTCCCGGCTGTAATGTCACAGCGCCACCTCCCGGCTGTAATGTAACAGCGCCACCTCCCGGCTGTAATGTAACAGCGCCACCTTCTGTCCAGTCCCTACGTGTGTTTACAGCAGGCTTTGCCAACCACGGTCCTCATGGCACACCAACAGTGCAGGTTTTAGTGATATCCAGGCTTGAGCACAGGTGACTTAATTAGTATCTGAGGGATTCTGATTAAGCCATCTGTGCTGAAGCCTGGATATCACTACAGGACCGTGGTTGGGAATGCCGGGTTTGCAGAGTGCCTGTCGTAGGTAGCAGCTGCGCTGCGAGGGGCGGAGTCAGGGTTGGATGCCCCTCCCAGGCGCTGGAAGGGAGGGACAGCTGAAGTTAAATGGCCGGTGGCGCACTGTGCATGGTTGGCGTGGAGTGGACTGGACGCGAGAGACAATGCGTCGTGGACGTGGGGTTATGGCGGTGGTTTCACCCGCCCTGCGTAGGCCCTGTCACCTGGAGCCCACGGACCTGCAGAATAACAATGTAACTATAGACATGTAGTGTGCTGGTGTTACATGTCACATGTATGTAATATGCCCTCCCCATAATACCTACTACACCTGTGTGCCGATGTCACATGTCACATGTATGTAATACGCCCTCCCCATTATACCTACTACACCGGTGTGCTGATGTCACATGTATGTAATATGCTCTCCCCATTATACCTACTACACCTGTGTGCTGATGTCACATGTATGTAATATGCTCTCCCCATTATACCTACTACACCTGTGTGCTGATGTCACATGTATGTAATATGCTCTCCCCATTATACCTACTACACCTGTGTGCTGATGTCACATGTATGTAATATGCCCTCCCCATTATACCTACTACACCTGTGTGCTGATGTCACATGTATGTAATATGCTCTCCCCATTATACCTACTACACCTGTGTGCTGATGTCACATGTATGTAATATGCCCTCCCCATTATACCTACTACACCTGTGTGCTGATGTCACATGTATGTAATATGCCCTCCCCATTATACCTACTACACCTGTGTGCTGATGTCACATGTATGTAATATGCCCTCCCCATTATACCTACTACACCTGTGTGCTGATGTTACATGTCACATGTATGGAATATGCCCTCCCCATTATACCTACTACACCTGTGTGCTGATGATACATGTCACATGTATGGAATATGCCCTCCCCATTATACCTACTACACCTGTGTGCTGATGTCACATGTATATAATATGCCCTCCCCCTTATATCTACTACACCTGTGTGCTGATGTCACATGTATGCAATATGCCCTCCCCATTATACCTACTACACCTGTGTGCTGTGTCAAATGTATGTAATATGCCCTCCCCATTATACCTACTACACCTGTGTGCTGATGTGTCACATGTATGTATTATGCCCTTCCCATTATACCTACTACACCTGTGTGCCCATGTCACATGTATGTAATATGCCCTCCCCCCCCCCCCATTATACAGTAAGTAATGAGTACACCTGTGCACCTGCTGGGTGATCTGGAAAATGTGTCCAGCCAGGGCTACAGTACACGCCCACCATCCCCCATTACTCTAAAGCCACCATCACTCCCGCACCCCCCCCCCCCGGACACCCGCGACCCCCCTCCCATGATTTACGGACGCAAGCCCCCTCCCGCTATTCACGGTACCCCCCGCGGACCCCCTCCTGCGATTTGCGCCCCCCTCCCGTGATTTGCAAACCCCCGCCCCCTCCCGTGATTCACGGCACCCCCCCCCCCCTCCTGCGATTCACTGCAACCCCTCCTGCGATTTGCAGACCCCCTCCCGCGATTCACGGAACCCCACAGCACCTTCGGCGCCCCCTCCCACGATTCACGGCACCCCCCCTCCCGCGATTCGCGGCACCCCACGACATGACCCCCCCCCCCCTCCCTTCATTTACGGCACTCCGCACGCCCCTCCCGCGATTCACGGACCCCCACAACCCCCCCCCCTCAATTTGCAGACCCCCGCTCCCTCCCGCTAATCGCAGATCCCCGTGACCCCGCTCCTGCATTTCACATACCCCCATGAGAATGGGGGATCCTGTACTGCCACAAGCAGGTGCCGCCCCTAGGCGGGAAATCCAGCCCTGGCTGCTGCGCTGCAGGTTCCCCCACTGCCAGAAGTGAGGTCATGGGTTCTACCCCCACCATGTGTTATATATACGGGGCAGCACGGACGGTGTAATGGTTAGCATTACTGCTTCACAGCACTGAGGTCATGGGTTCTATCCCCACCATGTGATATATATACGGGCAGTACGGATGGTGTAATGGTTAGCATTACTGCCTCACAGCGCTGAGGTCATGGGTTCTATCCCCACCATGTGTTATATATACGGAGCAGTACGTACGGACGGTGTAATGGTTAGCATTACTGCCTCACAGCGCTGAGGTCATGGGTTCTATCCCCACCATGTGTTATACATACGGAGCAGTACGGACGGTGTAATGGTTAGCATTACTGCCTCACAGCGCTGAGGTCATGGGTTCTATCCCCCATGTGATATATATGTACGAGGCAGTACGGACGGTGTAATGGTTACATTACTGCCTCACAGCACTGAGGTCATGGGTTCTATCCCCACCATGTGTTATATATACGGGGCAGTACGGATGGTGTAATGGTTATATTACTGCCTCACAGCGCTGAGGTCATGGGTTCTATTCCCACCATGTGTTATATATACGGGGCAGTACGGATGGTGTAATGGTTATATTACTGCCTCACAGCACTGAGGTCATGGGTTCTATCCCCACCATGTGTTATATATACCGGCAGTACGGATGGTGTAATGGTTACATTACTGCCTTACAGCACTGAGGTCATGGGTTCTATCCCCACCACGTGTTATATATATACGGGGCAGCACGGATGGTGTAATGGTTATATTACTGCCTCACAGCACTGAGGTCATGGGTTCTATCCCCACCACGTGTTATATATATACGGGGCAGCACGGATGGTGTAATGGTTAGCATTACTGCCTCACAGCACTGAGGTCATGGGTTCTATCCCCACCATGTGCTATATATACGGGGCAGCACGGACGGTGTAATGGTTAGCATTACTGCCTCTCAGCGCTGAGGTCATGGGTTCTATCCCCACCATGTGTTATATATACGGGGCAGTACGGATGGTGTAATGGTTAGCATTACTGCCTCTCAGCGCTGAGGTCATGGGTTCTATCCCCACCATGTGTTATATATACAGGGCAGTACGGATGGTGTAATGGTTACATTACTGCCTCACAGCACTGAGGTCATGGGTTCTATCCCCACCATGTGTTATATATACGGGGCAGTACGGATGGTGTAATGGTTACATTACTGCCTCACAGCGCTGAGGTCATGGGTTCTATCCCCACCATGTGTTATATATACAGGGCAGTACGGATGGTGTAATGGTTACATTACTGCCTCACAGCGCTGAGGTCATGGGTTCTATCCCCACCATGTGTTATATATACGGGGCAGTACGGACGGTGTAATGGTTAGTATTACTGCCTCACAGCGCTGAGGTCATGGGTTCTATCCCCACCATGTGTTATATATACGGGGCAGTACGGACGGTGTAATGGTTAGCATTACTGCCTCACAGCACTGAGGTCATGGGTTCTATCCCCACATGTGTTATATATACGGGGCAGTACGGATGGTGTAATGGTTAGCATTACTGCCTCACAGCACTGAGGTCATGGGTTCTATCCCCACCACGTGTTATATATACGGGGCAGCACGGATGGTGTAATGGTTACATTACCACCTCACAGCGCTGAGGTCATGGGTTCTATCCCCTCGCGTGCTTCACAGGTATCCGCGTCGCCACACTTTCTATTCTCAACACCATGCCGACGTGGATAGTGGGGGTAGGAAAAGGTCGTAGGACGCGTACAGTCGCCCCTCGCGGGCTCGCTACGCTCGCCACGCTTCGGGTTCACGTTAATAGTGGGGGGGGGGGGGGTGGCGTGGCGTGGCGTGGCGTGGCGTGGGGGTGCATTTAACATTGTGAGCACGGGCCTGTGAGCGCCAAATGTATGAAATTGCATCCATCGCATACATTGTATGTATGTTTAAGAATATACAATGCATGCGATTTACAATGCCCAAGATAAAAAAATACTTTCATCGCATGCATCTTATGACATTAAAACAGTACGACCGATGCGATAAAAATGGATACTATGAAAAAATCACTGTAGTCGCAAGCATCGCATGCATCTTATGGTGCAGAAACACATAAGATGCTTGCGATTAATGCGATGCTTATCGTGGGCGCCGTGCTAGGAAAGCAGTACCTATGTGTGCGCTATATAATAACTGGTAATAATAATCTCTGTACAGCGCTGTGGAATATGTGTGCGCTATATAATAACTGGTAATAATAGTCTCTGTACAGTGCTGCGGAATATGTGTGCGCTATATAATAACTGGTAATAATAGTCTCTGTATAGTGCTGCGGAATGTGTGCGCTATATAATAACTGGTAATAATAGTCTCTCTGTACAGAGCTGCGGAATATGTGTGCGCTATATAATAACTGGTAATAATAGTCTCTGTACAGCGCTGCGGAATGTGTGCGCTATATAATAACTGGTAATAACAATCTCTGTACATCACTGCGGAATGTGTGCTCTATATAATAATAGTCTCTGTACAGCGCTGCAGAATATGTGTGCGCTATATAAGAAACTGTTATAAATAATGAATGTTCTGTTTGTTATGACAGGTTCTTGATTCCAGGATTCGGGATAAGTGCGGACAACACGCCGGTAAGACTTCACCTTGTGCTTCTCATTCCATGTAGTGAGGACGCTTTGGCCATGTCTGAATATTGCTGCGCAGGAATCTGCTTGCTGTGGGTTACAGAACTTTCTTCAGTAGTCACATTCCGTTTTATTTCTGAAACCATGTACACAAGTTTGAGCTATAGATTTTGTGCCACATCCATATATTTCACTCCCGTCTCCCCGTAACAGCGTGATAGGATCTTCATGTTGTCTTGGTGCTTATGGAGGGCTGTGCCCCCATCACTGTCTGTGGCTTCCTGCTGCCCCCATTCCCCTCCTCACATCATGTCACTGCCCCTGTCACATGCAGCCCTGTCCTCACTGACACATCACTCATCTCCTGATATACTCTGTGCTGCTGGGGACCCTGCTCCTCCCACTATATAACTCTCAGGCTGTGGCTTCCTGCTGCCCCCATTCCCCTCCTCACATCATGTCACTGCCCCTGTCACATGCAGCCCTGTCCTCACTGACACATCACTCATCTCCTGATATACTCTGTGCTGCTGGGGACCCTGCTCCTCCCAATATATAACTCTCAGTCTGTGGCTTCCTGCTGCCTCCATTCCCCTCCTCACATCATGTCACTGCCCCTGTCACATGCAGCCCTGTACTCATTGACACATCACCCATCTCCTGATATACTCTGTGCTGCTGGGGACCCTGCTCCTCCCACTATATAACTCTCAGTCTGTGGCTTCCTGGTGCCTCCATTCCCCTCCTCACATCATGTCACTGCCCCTGTCACATGCAGCCCTGTCCTCACTGACACATCACTCATCTCCTGATATACTCTGTGCTGCTGTGGACCCTGCTCCTCCCACTATATAACTCTCAGTCTGTGGCTCCCTGCTGCCCCCATTCCCCTCCTCACATCATGTCACTGCCCCTGTCACATGCAGCCCTGTCCTCACTGACACATCACTCATCTCCTGATATACTCTGTGCTGCTGGGGACCCTGCTCCTCCCACTATATAACTCCCAGTCTGTGGCTTCCTGCTGCCCCCATTCCCCTCCTCACATCATGTCACTGCCCTGTCACATGCAGCCCTGTCCTCACTGACACATCACTCATCTCCTGATATACTCTGTGCTGCTGGGGACACTGCTCCTCCCACTATATAACTCTCAGTCTGTGGCTTCCTGCTGCCCCCATTCCCCTCCTCACATCATGTCACTGCCCCTGTCACATGCAGCCCTGTCCTCACTGACACATCACTCATCTCCTGATATACTCTGTGCTGCTGTGGACCCTGCTCCTCCCACTATATAACTCTCAGTCTGTGGCTCCCTGCTGCCCCCATTCCCCTCCTCACATCATGTCACTGCCCCTGTCACATGCAGCCCTGTCCTCACTGACACATCACTCATCTCCTGATATACTCTGTGCTGCTGGGGACCCTGCTCCTCCCACTATATAACTATCAGTCTGTGGCTTCCTGCTGCCCCCATTCCCCTCCTCACATCATGTCACTGCCACCGTCACATGCAGCCCTGTCCTCACTGACACATCACTCATCTCCTGATATACTCTGTGCTGCTGGGGACCCTGCTCCTCCCAATATATAACTCTCAGTCTGTGGCTTCCTGCTGCCTCCATTCCCCTCCTCACATCATGTCACTGCCCCTGTCACATGCAGCCCTGTCCTCACTGACACATCACCCATCTCTTGATATACTCTGTGCTGCTGGGGACCCTGCTCCTCCCACTATATAACTCAGTCTGTGGCTTCCTGCTGCCTCCATTCCCCTCACATCATGTCACTGCCCCGGTCACATGCAGCCCTGTCCTCACTGACACATCACTCATCTCCTTATATACTCTGTGCTGCTGGGGACCCTGCTCCTCCCACTATATAACTCTCAGTCTGTGGCTTCCTGCTGCCTCCATTCCCCTCCTCACATCATGTCACTGCCCCTGTCACATGCAGCCCTGTCCTCACTGACACATCACTCATCTCCTGATATACTCTGTGCTGCTGGGGACCCTGCCCCTCCCACTATATAACTCTCAGTCTGTGGCTTCCTGCTGCCCCCATTCCCCTCCTCACATCATGTCACTGCCCCTGTCACATGCAGCCCTGTCCTCACTGACACATCACTCATCTCCTGATATACTCTGTGCTGCTGTGGACCCTGCTCCTCCCACTATATAACTCTCAGTCTGTGGCTCCCTGCTGCCCCCATTCCCCTCCTCACATCATGTCACTGCCCTGTCACATGCAGCCCTGTCCTCACTGACACATCACTCATCTCCTGATATACTCTGTGCTGCTGGGGACACTGCTCCTCCCACTATATAACTCTCAGTCTGTGGCTTCCTGCTGCCCCCATTCCCCTCCTCACATCATGTCACTGCCCCTGTCACATGCAGCCCTGTCCTCACTGACACATCACTCATCTCCTGATATACTCTGTGCTGCTGGGGACCCTGCTCCTCCCACTATATAACTCTCAGTCTGTGGCTCCCTGCTGCCCCCATTCCCCTCCTCACATCATGTCACTGCCCCTGTCACATGCAGCCCTGTCCTCACTGACACATCACTCATCTCCTGATATACTCTGTGCTGCTGGGGACCCTGCTCCTCCCACTATATAACTATCAGTCTGTGGCTTCCTGCTGCCCCCATTCCCCTCCTCACATCATGTCACTGCCACCGTCACATGCAGCCCTGTCCTCACTGACACATCACTCATCTCCTGATATACTCTGTGCTGCTGGGGACCCTGCTCCTCCCACTATATAACTCTCAGTCTGTGGCTCCCTGCTGCCCCCATTCCCCTCCTCACATCATGTCACTGCCCCTGTCACATGCAGCCCTGTCCTCACTGACACATCACTCATCTCCTGATATACTCTGTGCTGCTGGGGACACTGCTCCTCCCACTATATAACTCTCAGTCTGTGGCTTCCTGCTGCCTCCATTCCCTCCTCACATCATGTCACTGCCCCTGTCACATGCAGCCCTGTCCTCACTGACACATCACTCATCTCCTGATACACTCTGTGCTGCTGGGGACCCTGCTCCTCCCACTATATTATGCTCAGTCTGTGTCTTCCTGCTGCCTCCATTCCCCTCCTCACATCATGTCACTGCCCCTGTCACATGCAGCCCTGTCCTCACTGACACATCACTCATCTCCTGATACACTCTGTGCTGCTGGGGACCCTGCTCCTCCCACTATATAACGCTCAGTCTGTGTCTTCCTGCTGCCTCCATTCCCCTCCTCACATCATGTCACTGCCCCTGTCACATGCAGCCCTGTCCTCACTGACACATCCCTCATCTCCTAATATACTCTGTGCTGCTGGGCACCCTGCTCCTCCCACTATATAACTCTCAGTCGGTGGCTTCCTGCTGCCTCCATTCCTCTCCTCACATCATGTCACTGCCCCTGTCACATGCAGCCCTGTCCTCACTGACACATCACTCATCTCCTGATATACTCTGTGCTGCTGGGGACCCTGCTCCTCCCACTATATAACTCTCAGTCTGTGGCTCCCTGCTGCCCCCATTCCCCTCCTCACATCATGTCACTGCCCCTGTCACATGCAGCCCTGTCCTCACTGACACATCACTCATCTCCTGATATACTCTGTGCTGCTGGGGACACTGCTCCTCCCACTATATAACTCTCAGTCTGTGGCTTCCTGCTGCCTCCATTCCCTCCTCACATCATGTCACTGCCCCTGTCACATGCAGCCCTGTCCTCACTGACACATCACTCATCTCCTAATATACTCTGTGCTGCTGGGCACCCTGCTCCTCCCACTATATAACTCTCAGTCTGTGGCTTCCTGCTGCCTCCATTCCCTCCTCACATCATGTCACTGCCCCTGTCACATGCAGCCCTGTCCTCACTGACACATCACTCATCTCCTGATACACTCTGTGCTGCTGGGGACCCTGCTCCTCCCACTATATAACGCTCAGTCTGTGTCTTCCTGCTGCCTCCATTCCCCTCCTCACATCATGTCACTGCCCCTGTCACATGCAGCCCTGTCCTCACTGACACATCACTCATCTCCTGATACACTCTGTGCTGCTGGGGACCCTGCTCCTCCCACTATATAACGCTCAGTCTGTGTCTTCCTGCTGCCTCCATTCCCCTCCTCACATCATGTCACTGCCCCTGTCACATGCAGCCCTGTCCTCACTGACACATCCCTCATCTCCTGATATACTCTGTGCTGCTGGGCACCCTGCTCCTCCCACTATATAACTCTCAGTCGGTGGCTTCCTGCTGCCTCCATTCCTCTCCTCACATCATGTCACTGCCCCTGTCACATGCAGCCCTGTCCTCACTGACACATCACTCATCTCCTGATATACTCTGTGCTGCTGGGGACCCTGCTCCTCCCACTATATAACTCTCAGTCTGTGGCTCCCTGCTGCCCCCATTCCCCTCCTCACATCATGTCACTGCCCCTGTCACATGCAGCCCTGTCCTCACTGACACATCACTCATCTCCTGATATACTCTGTGCTGCTGGGGACACTGCTCCTCCCACTATATAACTCTCAGTCTGTGGCTTCCTGCTGCCTCCATTCCCCTCCTCACATCATGTCACTGCCCCTGTCACATGCAGCCCTGTCCTCACTGACACATCCCTCATCTCCTAATATACTCTGTGCTGCTGGGCACCCTGCTCCTCCCACTATATAACTCTCAGTCTGTGGCTTCCTGCTGCCTCCATTCCTCTCCTCACATCATGTCACTGCCCCTGTCACATGCAGCCCTGTCCTCACTGACACATCCCTCATCTCCTGATATACTCTGTGCTGCTGGGGACCCTGCTCCTCCCACTATATAACTGTCAGTCTGTGGCTTCCTGCTGCCCCCATTCCCCTCCTCACATCATGTCACTGCCCCTGTCATATGCAGCCCTGTCCTCACTGACACATCCCTCATCACCTGATATACTCTGTGCTGCTGGGGACACTGCTCCTCCCACTATTTAACTCTCAGTCTGTGGCTCCCTGCTGCCCCCATTCCCCTCCTGACATCATGTCACTGCCCCTGTCACATGCAGCCCTGTCCTCACTGACACATCACTCATCTCCTGATACACTCTGTGCTGCTGGGGACCCTGCTCCTCCCACTATATAACGCTCAGTCTGTGGCTTCCTGCTGCCTTGACTCCTCTCCTCACATCATGTCACTGCCCTGTCACATGCAGCCCTGTCCTCATTGACACATCACTCATCTCCTGATATACCCTGTGCTGCTGGGGACTCTGCTCATCCCACTATATAACTCTCAGTCTGTGGCTTCCTGCTGCCTCCATTCCCCTCCTCACATCATGTCACTGCCCCTGTCACATGCAGCCCTGTCCTCACTGACACATCCCCCATCTCCTGATATACTCTGTGCTGCTGGGGACCCTGCTCCTCCCACTATATAACTCTCAGTCTGTGGCTTCCTGCTGCCCCCATTCCCCCCCTCACATCATGTCACTGCCCCTGTCACATGCAGCCCTGTCCTCACTGACACATCACTCATCTCCTGATATACTCTGTGCTGCTGGGGACCCTGCTCCTCCCACTATATAACTCTCAGTCTGTGGCTCCCTGCTGCCCCCGTTCCCCTCCTCACATCATATCACTGCTCCTGTCACATGCAGCCCTGTCCTCACTGACACATCCCTCATCTCCTGATATACTCTGTGCTGCTGGGGACCCTGCTCCTCCCACTATATAACTCTCAGTATGTGGCTTCCTGCTGCCCCCATTCCCCCCCTCACATCATGTCACTGCCCCTGTCACATGCAGCCCTGTCCTCACTGACACATCACTCATCTCCTGATATACTCTGTGCTGCTGGGGACCCTGCTCCTCCCACTATATAACTCTCAGTCTGTGGCTTCCTGCTGCCTCCATTCCCCTCCTCACATCATGTCACTGCCCCTGTCACATGCAGCCCTGTCCTCACTGACACATCACTCATCTCCTGATATACTCTGTGCTGCTGGGGACCCTGCTCCTCCCACTATATAACTCTCAGTCTGTGGCTTCCTGCTGCCTCCATTCCTCTCCTCACATCATGTCACTGCCCCTGTCACATGCAGCCCTGTCCTCACTGACACATCACTTGTCTCCTGACATACTCTGTGCTGCTGGGGACCCTGCTCCTCCCACTATACATGTCCTGGTTACATGCTGGTCTTTCAGGCCATAACAGACCACCGGGCTGCACTGGAGATGAATCTCTCTACATGTAAATTCCCTGGTAAGCGTCCGTCTGTTCAGGTTGATCTCGAGAACCGTTGGATGGATTCTGATGAGGATTCACCTTTTATAAAGCATTTGTAAAGGAAGGTTTAGGTGTATGGAACATTAATCATTGAGAAAAGGGAGCCGAGAAGTGGTGATCTAATGCGGGGTACACACCAGGACGACACGCTCACTATGCACATCGTGAGCGGGTCGTCAGTGTCTCGTCCGACCCGCTCACGATGACGCGGGGGGGCACGACCCGCTCACGATGTGCACCGTGAGCGGGTCCGATCCGATGGCGACCCGCACCCGGCTGTATGGTCGTCATTGAGATCCTACCTGCAGCAGGTAGGATCTCAATAACGACCGACCGACCCGCGGGACCGCGCATCGGATCGGTATCGGTCCACACCAGGTCAGAAAAGGGCACAATCAGCACACAATCTACATCCAATTGATCGGAATTGGATCTAGATTGTGGGGATCGGGCCCTAGTCGTCCTGGTGTGTACCCAGCATTAGTAAGAGAACGGTTGTGCTCTACGCTGCGCACAGTGGTTAGGAGTAGTACTGCAGGAGCATTGCTACTGTCATAGAAGCCTTCTGGATTTCCTTCACATCCCTCCACCTCTCATTCATGCTCCTCCCGCAGCTGCTTCGATAAGTCATTAATAATAGACTTTTCTTTCCCATGAGTGCCTCTGCCTCCTACCTCCTTATGTGAACCTATCATCCTCTCCTGTTCCCATCTACACCCCCGTCCTCCATCCCCATGGATGTTGTATAAACATGTGTGGTGGGTTTTTATGTTTTTGGGGGGCTCCCGTGCAGTTCCTCTTTCCTGTCTGGGTTGTTGCTCTCTTCTCTGGTACAGTCTGATCTGTATTTCTGCAGACACACAGACCAAACTCTCCTAGAATCACCACAGCAGAGCGTTACACCCCAGGCAGCAAAGCCAATCATCATTGTGCAAAGGTGAATATGGAATAAGATTGACATGCGGAGCTGGGGCGGGCCGCTATATACAATAAATCAGACCAGAGCTGTACATGGGCGTCTGGCATGACTGCAGTCATTAATTCTCGTTGGTATGGTGACTGTGGGTTCACTTCTAGTTTAGGGGGAGGCGGGTGTCTGAGAGCACCACCCACCTGGGCTGGCTTATAAGGGAGCTCCTCCCCTTTAGGTCTCTGGGTGTTGGTAAGGCTGGTCTGTCTCCTCCGGGGCGGGCCGCAGCTGGCTGGTCTGTCTCCTCCGGGGCGGGCCGCAGCTGGCTGGTCTGTCTCCTCCGGGGCGGGCTGCAGGGAAAAGGGAAAGCTCACTAAGGTGCTGTAGCCTGTACAGAGCAGGAGATTGGGGCGTCCTACTTTGGCTTTGGGGTCACTACAATGATTGCCCCTGATGTGGATCAGGGGAAGGAACCCAAGCCACATGGTACATGAGCGTATGCCTTCTGTAGAGTGCTATGGCTGTCCGGTCCAGTCCTGAGGCTTTAACACCCGTAAATGTGGCGACTGCAGCTCCAGCCTCTTCCAGTTGTCAACCAAAGTGATATTGAGCGCTGATTAAAATATTCTGCACTGCAGCTGCACCAATAAAGTGGGATTACCTAAACCCCTTGTAGCGTGACCAAGCAAAAGAAGAAAAAAATATGGAGCTGTGCTAAATAATTAGAAATCTTTATTTAAAATCTAACAATATTGTGGCCAACAATAGACAAACAAGACTTATGCTGGGTACACACCAGGACGACTAGGGCCCGATCAGCACAATCTAGATCCAATTCCGATCAATCGGATGTAGATTGTGTGCTGATTGGGCCCTTTTCTGACCTGGTGTGGAGCGATTCCGATCCGATGCGCGGTCCCGCGGGTCGGTCGGTCGTTATTGAGATCCTACCTGCTGCAGGTAGGATCTCAATGACGACCATAGAACCGGGTGCGGGTCGCCATCGGATCGGACCCGCTCACGGTGCACATCGTGAGCGGGTCGTGCCCTCCCGCGTCATCGTGAGCGGGTCGGACGAGACACTGACGACCCGCTCACGATGTGCATCGTGAGCGGGTCGTCCTGGTGTGTACCCCGCATTATGCTAGGTACACACCAGGACGACTAGGGCCCGATCAGCACAATCTAGATCCAATTCCGATCAATCGGATGTAGATTGTGTGCTGATTGGGCCCTTTTCTGACCTGGTGTGGAGCGATTCCGATCCGATGCGCGGTCCCGCGGGTCGGTCGGTCGTTATTGAGATCCTACCTGCTGCAGGTAGGATCTCAATGACGACCATAGAACCGGGTGCGGGTCGCCATCGGATCGGACCCGCTCACGGTGCACATCGTGAGCGGGTCGTGCCCTCCCGCGTCATCGTGAGCGGGTCGGACGAGACACTGACGACCCGCTCACGATGTGCATCGTGAGCGGGTCGTCCTGGTGTGTACCCCGCATAACAACATATATAGTTGGTTAGTCCATTCCCATCCCTCAGAACTGGTTCGTACTTAGTTGCATGCATATTAAGACTTTGTAACTTTGTAGCCAGTGTATTAAAGATACTCAGTCCTTCACTTGCTGTGCACATACAAGATTTAAAGTATACTCTATTCTTTGGAGCAGTGATGGGGTGTATGGGGCTGTATAAATACAGCGATGCTTCTCCGACCGATAGTGCAATCCTATTGTACGGTCATATCTGAGATTAGATCGTTGGTGGTGTCTAGTGGTAGCCAGAAACGTCCCCTCTGTCCTCAACGCGTTTCTCCGCCTAAAGAGAGATCCTTTCAGCGGCTTCCTCAGGAGTGGTACCATGTTACATATGGGCTCGGGTGAATCCTGTGTGACCATTGTTATACTTGGATATAAACTGTATACTTTGCTGTGTAACGTCCTTGTTTCCTCCATGGGGGCTGATTCAGCAATCCCAGCGCAATCTATTTCCCGCTGATCTTCACAATGAATGGATCGCTTTATTTCTAGAGCATCTTGCAGAAAGTTCTCTGCTGAACAAGTTGATCCGGAAGTCTGTGGTGGAATCTTCTCACAATGTGGAAGTGCAGCAGAATGATCCATCGTCGCCGCTGTTCTCGGTGAAGACGTTTGAGGAGCTGCGACTGTAAGTAACTGTACTGACCGGCCGTAAGTGCCGGGGTCATAGCCGGTCATTCCGAAGGCGTTTCCTCATTCACCGCTATAAACCGCTGTCCCAGCTGCCGCTTTGGGCGTTAATGCCTTTCATTTGTGCTCTCACTGCCCTGACTAGCCCTTGCGAGTGGGCATAGGTTACCCACCCTTGCAGGGGGTAGTGCCGTGTAAACATGGGAGCCAGCTATGGTTTAATGATCCTGTCCACCTCTCCACAGGCTACGGGCAAAACCTGCTTCTAGGACACAGCTTCTCAAACTCGGTCCCCAGGACCCCACGCAGTGCATGTTTTGCAGGTCTCCTCACAGAATCACAAGTGAAATAATTAGCTCCAATTGTGGATTGGTTAAAATGTGTCAGTGAGGAATGAATGCACCTGCTGGGTGATCTGGAAAACGTGAGCTGTGTGGGGTCCTGAGGACCGAGTTTAAGAGCCCCTGTTCTAGGGTAATGCCGTCCTATTGGCTTCTGCGAATAAGGGAATCGGCCCTGAGTTCTCAGTAAGGCTCATGTCACCCCCCCCCCCCCACATCTGTGGGGTCTCCACTGACCTAACTACAGCAGAGCGGATGCCTCCTGTCCACAGCAGGGTCTCCTTCCCCTAAATATCAGGGGCGGCTATGACCACGGCACTCCTGCTAACTGGCCTCCAGGCTCGGATAGGACGTCCTAGATCCGTCAGGGCAGTGACTTACATGTGATAATTAGATTTCATGTCTTGGACAGAAGACTTGTTACATCAGTGACTGTTCTCCCTGCAGGAAGCCGGAGCTGATCCGGGGAATCTACACAATGGGATTCAACAGACCTTCCAAAATCCAGGAGACGGCTCTACCAATGCTCCTGGCAGATCCGTAAGGGCGATAGAACAGGACATGATGTCCAGCCATTGTGACCCAGAGTCACATACTGTAATCTAGTTACATGAAGGTGCTGTGATAGGACAGACGGGCAGCATGTAGTGCTGTCCTGCAGAGTTCGGTTTGGGTGAGGTGGTGCAGTGTAAGAATAAAGCAGCCAGTATTTACCCTGCACAGAAACATTATAGCCCACCCAAATCTAACTTTCTCTATACATGTTACATCTGCCCCACCTGCAGTGCACATGGTTTTGCCCATTTGAGATTAGATTTAGCATTTGCAATCAACTCTGAATCAGGCAGTGCAGTTATATAGCTGACGGCAGGTGTATACAGTACAGTAGAAGTGGCACGGTGCAGGTATATAGATGGTAGGGATGACGGCAGGTATACAGCACAGTAGGTGGCACGGTGCAGGTATATAGCTGGTAAGAATGACAGCAGGTGTATACAGTACAGTAGAAGTGGCACTGTGCAGTTATATAGCTGGTGAGGATGACGACAGATATACAGTACAGTAGAAGTGGCACGGTGCTGGTAAGGATGATGGCAGGTATACAGCACATTAGATGTGGCACTGTGCAGGTATATAGATGGTAAGGATGACGGCAGGTATACAGCACAGTAGGTGGCACTGTGCAGTTATATAGCTGGTAAGGATGATGGCAGGTGTATAATAGAAGTGGTACTGTGCAGTTATATTGATAGTAAAAATATCAGGTGTACAGTAGAAGTGGCACTAGGCATTTATATAGCTGGTAAGGATGTCGGCAGGTATACAGTACAGTGGATGTGGCACTGTGCAGTTATATAGCTGGTAAGGATGATGGCAGGTATACAGTACAGTAGAAGTGGCACTGGGCAGGTGTATAGCTGGTAAGGATGACGGCAGGTATGCAGCACAGAAGGAGGGGCACTGCATTCATATAGCTGGTATGGATGATGGCAGGAATACAGTACAGTAGGAGGGGCACTGTGCAGGTATGTAGCTGGTAAGGATGACTGCAGGTATACAGCACATTAGAAGGGGCACTGCATTTATATAGTTGGTAAGGATGATGGCAGGTATACAGTACAGTAGGTGGCGCTGGGCAGGTATATAGCTGGTAAGGATGTCGGCAGGTATACAGTACAGTGGATGTGGCACTGTGCAGTTATATAGCTGGTAAGGATGATGGCAGGTATACAGTACAGTAGGAGGGGCACTGGGCAGGTGTATAGCTGGTAAGGATGACGGCAGGTATACAGTACAGTAGAAGGGGCACTGCATTTATATAGCTGGTAAGGATGACGGCAGGTATACAGTACAGTAGGTGGCGCTGGGCAGGTATATAGCTGTAAGGATGACGGCAGGTATACAGTACAGTAGAAGAGGCTCTGTGCAGTCATATAGATGGTTGATGGCAGGAATACAGTGTAGTAGGTGGCACTGGGTGTAGGTATGTAGCTGGTAAAGATGACGGCAGGGATATATACAGTACAGCAGAAGGGGCACATTTTCAGGCAGTTTTGGTGACCAGTCCTCCCCCCCCCCCCCCCCCCATCCCATCCATTTTCCTTCTCTTTATGTTGCATAGATTAGTGGAATAAGCTGATCCCAGTATTTTTCGCAGTAAAGGAAATGCTCCGTGTTCCCAGAAATATTTTTCTGCTATCTATGACCTCTAAATCGTGTTTGCAGCCCCCAGAATCTGATCGCTCAGAGCCAGTCTGGAACTGGGAAAACCGCTGCGTTCGTCCTTGCCATGCTCAGCCGCGTGGATGCACAAAAGAAATACCCACAGGTGAGTTTCTGACCGGGTCCCACTTCCAGGATTTGCCCACATTTTTGATGATCGCTGATGGATATCGCTGGAGAACGCGTATTACCTTCATGATATCTGTTTTGGGGAGTAATGGTGTTTGGTATGTAGCTGTAATAAAGTATATAACGTGTGTCTATATCCTCCCCGCAGTGCATCTGTCTCAGTCCTACGTTTGAATTGGCGCTGCAGACGGGAAAAGTGATCGAACAGATGGGGCAGTTCTGTGACGGCGTTGATGTGACCTATGCTATACGAGGGAACAGACGTAAGTATCTGTGTTGCAGTGCTGTAAGTATCGGTTGGATCAGGCCCTATGTCTCTCAGAGGAAGGTTTGATGCATCTTTCCTGCAGCCTTATTTGCTTTTCCTAACAGGGGGGGGGAAACCTGGCACCAGTACAAATAGATAGGTTACTAGTAGTAGGCCCTGACACGTGACCGGCTCAGCCCCCCTCGTTCTGTACTTTCCCTGCTCACGGTGCAGAGTGGTCCAACTCCAGGGGTGGTTTGTAGGAAGGGGTCAATGTGGAGGCTCTATGCAGACCCATCCTCTCTGCGGCATATGCCAGTCTCTGGGAACATGGCGCCTGTCTACTGACTAGTCTCTAATGCGTATTTGCAGGTCACAGGGAAAATGGCTGCCATGCTTGTGGAACTGTCTCCTGTAAACCCAGGAAGGTTCGTCATGTTGTCTTATGGAGGAACGATGACGGCCTCTCTCTTATTATAGTTTATTGTGATCGTGAAAATGATCATTGCCGCTTTAAATTCCATTTTATTATGTAATATTTGTTCTCAGCTTGTTAGAATGATGGAATGCCGCAGCAGTTGAATTGCGCGGCAGTTGAATTGCGCAAATCTAGTGGTGCACAACACTTGAATTCCCCCAATTGAGGTGAGGAGCAGCATATATACATATTTTTGCCAAACGACGCTAAGAGGCGACGTGCTGTATGCCTAATGCAGTGATCGTCTGTCAGCCACCTTGGTGTAGCCAATGTAACCATATGTATCCATATAATTACTCTGTCCCGTCTCCGACGTGCGCGGCTTCCACAGCTAGGGAGGTGGGGCTGTCATCGGTGCGATTGGGGGTGTGGGACAGAGCCATAGACAAGGGGGGTTAGAAAAGCAGAAAGAGGTGGTGCGAGGTTGGGGGGCAGGACAGGGGTGTGGGGTTGGGGGGCAGGACAGGGGTGTGGGGTTGGGGGGGGCAGGAGTGGGGGGTGCAGGACTGGGGTGCGGGGTTGGGGGCAGGACTGGGGTGTGGTGCGAGGTTGGGGGCAGGAGTGGGGGGTGCAGGACAGGGGTGGGGTCCTTGGGGGCAGGACAGGGGTGTGGTGCGGGGTTGGGGGCAGACTGTGGTGTCAGGTCCTGTTACCAGTGCACATAAGGCAGGGATGAGATTATACAGTCCCTCCAAGCTACTGATTACATCCTCTTATTGCTCAGCATCCAGAGGTAGCAGGACAGGGGGGTTGGGGGGTAGGACAGGGGGGTGTGTGTGTGTGTGTGTGGGGGGGGGGGGGGGGGTACGGGGTTGGGGGCAGACTGTGGTGCCAGGTCCTGTTACCAGTGCACACATAAGGCAGGTATGAGATTATACAGTCCCTCCAAGCTACTGATTACATCCTCTTATTGCTCAGCATCCAGAGGTAGCCGGATCGAGGCTCAGATCATCATCGGGACCCCGGGAACAGTAATGGATTGGTGCTTCAGGCAGAGGCTGTTGGACCTGGAGAAGATCCGTGTGTTTGTCCTGGATGAAGCGGATGTGATGATTGGGTTACAGGGTCATTCTGACCATAGTGTACGAGTGAAGCGGTAAGTGTGCCCACATACCCTCTGTCAGTAACTGGGTGCTGCAATGTAAGCACATCGTGTCCTGTTCTACCACCCAGAGGGCCGTGTCCTCTACGCACCCCAAATGTTACCGCCTCGGAGTTCACCCCCGGAGTAGGTCCTAATAAGCAAGCATTGGTCTGCCTCAGATCATTACGCTGCCACCAGTTCCAGCGCCAAGTCCTAACTCCTGTATCATGCTGGTGGTTGTGGCAAGGACATGGGCCTGTGGCTCCGTGCAGGATGCACCCACCTGTGTTCAGTTTTGCCCAGGGAACCTGCCACACGTCCCCCTGCAGGTCAGTGGTTCTGCTTGTGAGATCCTCACAATAATGTTATATGGGGGGCAGGGCACATGCTGTATCTGCAGTACATGTTCTATGTATGTCTGGTGCCTCACAGTGGTGGGTGAGGGTACTGCACAGATGTTTCTGTGTATGTGCAGCTGTATTCCTTCCCCAGTCTCATTGGGGTGTCAGAAGACTTTTACATTTTAAATCGCTAACTAGAACCAAAGTATCCTGCTCGGAGGGGGGGGGGGGGGGGGAGAGAACCTTCTTACTGTCGTCAGGCAGCCGTTGGAAATACTGTATGGTACGTATGAAGCGGCACGGATGGTGTAGTTGGCATTACTGCCTCACAGGTCATTGGTTTGATTCTCACCATGGCCCTAACTGGCATTTGTATATTGTATTACCACACATTTTGACGTACAGTACCACGCTTTTCGAGAAAGCTTTGCTTTTTAAGGCAATAACCACACTGTGGTGAACGGGTACCCCAAAGTAAGAGATCAGGTTTTCAAGGCTGACAGGATGTTGTGCCTTCTCTTCTCCATTACTCCGGGGTTCCCCAATGAATTATGGGAAAATGATGATATATTTGATTTGTCTTTGTGCCCCTGCTTCGCGTTTCCTGATTATATTGGTGCGACGCCTTTTGTGCCGTTTCCACAGAGCGATGCCACCGAGCTGCCAGATGCTTCTGTTCTCCGCTACGTTTGACGAGTCCGTGTGGTTATTTGGGGAGAAGATTGTGCCGAACCCGAACATCATAAAACTGAGGAAAGAAGAGCTGACGCTTGATAATATTCAGCAGTTTTACGATACTTGTGAAACGACGCAAGACAAATATCAGTCGCTGTGTAACATCTATGCCGCAGTGACCGTGGCGCAGGCCATTATCTTCTGTCAGGTATTGTCGCCAGGTGCAGTCCGTATATGCCAAGTCCTGTATAATAAGAGGCGCTCAGCACCCCCTGAGATAAGTGCGCACTCAGCTTCAGTAGCTTCCCGGCCCCTGCTGCCCGGTCCTGCCTCCCTCCCTCCCCCAGCTGTGTGCGGCATGACCTTGTAACATCACGGGTTACCGGGGGCAGGACCGACAATGGCTGATGGATAGTTAAGCGGCGCTACCCAAACCCGGAGGGTGCAGTGGTGGGGTTGTTTTTAGGGAGCGCTCCCCACAAAAACCCCGCCCAGTAGGGAGCCATCCCTAAAAAATAAAACAATTAAGGTGTTATTATGTTAATACGGGACCCATACGGATCACCGGCAGTCAGAATACAAACTCCGTCATCCCGGTGGAGGGACTCCCGTCGGGTGCGGTATATGGTTCCCACAGTCAGGATCCCGACAGTCATTAGCCTGACGTCGGGATCCTGACTGGCCGGACTCAGACAGAGTGGCAAGCGCAACAAAGCCCCTTGCGGGCACGGTGACTCGGTATGCTCGCCACCTATTCTATTCTCCCTCTATGGGGTTGTGGAACCCCACGAGGGAGAATAGCCGGTGGCCATTGGGAACCAGTCTGCCGGTGTTTTAATAGTCGGGATCCCAACGTCGGGTAAATGACTGTCAGGAGCCTGACGTCAGGACCCGGTCCGGCACCTATCCCATCATGGTTTAAGTTAGTATATCTACGCTGCCTCCCCTTAACCCTCCCCGCTAGTGGCAAAGCTTAAACTGATTCTGGCCCTGGGCAATGACGTGGCGTTTATTGGAGACTCTCAATCTTCACGTTGTCCAACCCTACGTGCAGCCTCCTAGTGCTCTATGATGTACACAATGGGGTTGTCCGGCGACAAAACGGACGGGGTCTCTCAGACCATCCGACAAGCAGATGTATCCGTACGGCGTTGGCTCCAGCTTGCCTCGTGGCCCCTCAAATACCCCTGGAGGAGTTATGCAATAGCATTCTACAGACAATGTTTTTGAAGCCACTTTTCCTGTAGTTTTGGGAGCAGCTATAACCATATATCCTCTCTTAGAGGGAGGGTATATTTTGTAATGTCCCCTTGGGTACCCAGTGTCCCCCAGAGGGAGGATTTTTGGTACTCACTGTTGCGTCCATTTCTCTTAATACATCCTGGAGATTCTACTCTCCGTCCCCGTTTTTGACCTGTTTTTCCTTGATCCATGTACCATGGGCCTATTACCGTTCAGACTGAGGTGCTGACTTGTACAGGCTGTAGATTGGGATGAGAGTCCACACCTGAGTTTTTAAGATGGCATTTGTGCCTCCTGCTGTAACATCAGCTGGATTTATGGGGGTATTCAATACTGGGCGACACTTGGAAATATCGCCCAGCGCCTATTCAGTCTGCATTGGCAGAAAAGTAAATTTGCGGATGAGCGGCCGTTTCCGCTGAATAAGACGTGGATGTCCTAATCTGCGTCTTTTAAAATGTTTCCGAAAGCCAGAAAAAAATGTTGGCAAGATTAAATGTGACTTTGATTGAACCCCCCCCCCCCCCCCCCCCAAACATGTTAGTGTAAATCCCCCCTTTTTTTTTTTTTTTTTGTACAAAATATTACAAATACATTAGTGTGTGTGTGTGTGTGTGTGTGTGTGTGTGTGTGTGTGTTTTATCTTTTATGAGAAGAGAGAATATTTCTTTATAAGGTCCATTTAATTTTATTTTTATTTTTTTAATTGTTTTTTAGACTCGCAAAACAGCCAGTTGGCTGTCGCATGAGATGGCGAAGTCCGGCCACTGTGTGGCGCTGCTGAGCGGAGAGCTCCCAGTGGAAGAGCGCGCCAAAATCATTCAGCTATTTCGCGATGGCAAGGAAAAAGTCCTCATCACTACGAACGTCTGTGCCCGAGGTAACAGCTGCTCCTGTATCGCCTTCTAAGCAGTAGCGGGTAAATAGATACATGGTAATAGTTATTTTATCTCACTGAGTATTAGGTAGATTGGTCATTGACAAAAGGTTGACACAAGCAATAAGTCAACTCATGAAAAGATCTACGGGAGTTTCCCGATTTGCTTTCGTCAGATAACTTGTTCATACGATCCACGTGGTGTATAGTTGGGAACGGTGAAGCACCATGCCAGGAGCATGGCAAACAAGAGTAATTGGGGGTTCATGTTGACAGATGTCAACACAGACAACAAAAAAACTGTGAAATACTAATGTAGACCTTTCCTGTGTTGACCATTGCCACGTTTTTGTTTTTATTTTTTCCTGTCGACCTAATTGCTTACTACTTTGATCCATTCAACCTAACGATCTGCACCCATCTCACTGGGCGCTGCCAATGAGATTAGAGGGGGAGGGGGGTGTCAATGAAGCACCTGTAAATAGCACTGTCCAATGACTACAGCAGGGATGGGGAACCTTTGGCCCTCCAGCTGTTTTTGAACTACACATCCCAGCATGCCCTGCAACAGTTTTAGCTTGGTCAAATGGCATTTCTGGGCTACAGGCTAGATTTGGGAGTGGTGGATGGAAAGGCTTCCGGTGTCTGGCTAGGTCAGTGGTCTCCAACCTTTTTTGGGGTGTGAGCTACTGGTGGCAAAGTAAACCACCTGAAGAGCTACTAACATTAATCTGCCTAATAACCAAATAATGGGGCAGATGTATGAAGCCTTAACAAGAGATAAATGCAAGGGTGATAAGGAGAGATAAACACCCAGCCATAAACACCCAGCCAATCAGCTCCTTACTGACTTTTTTCAAACACAGCCTGTAACATGGCAGTTGGCAGGTGATTGGCTGGACGTTTATCTCTCCTTATCACCCTGGCATTTATCTCTTGTTAAGGCTTAATCTGCCCCAATGCCCTTTACACATTATGCCACACACTGTAATGCCCCTGACACATTATTTATTTATGGCATATATGGGGTACACACTTGTCCCCCACTGTGCTACATATACCCCCACTGTGCCAGCAGCAGCAGAACTCACTGTTGTGGTTGTTCCTGCTGCTGCAAGGAGTAGGACAGTCCGGTGCTCCCCTGCTGGCTGGCTCCTCCGTTGCTGCAGTGCTGCCGGGGGTAGGACAGTCTGGTGCTCCCCTGCTGGCTGGCTCCTCTGTTGCTGCAGTGCTGCCGGGGGTAGGAGAGTCCGGTGCTCCCCTGCTGGATGGCTCCTCCATCCTCCGTTGGTGCAGTGCTGCCGGGGGTAGGAGAGTCCGGTGCTCCCCTGCTGACTGGCTCCTCCGTCCTCAGTTACTGCAGTGCTGCCGGGGGTAGGAGAGTCCGGTGCTCCCCTGCTGACTGGCTTCTCCGTTGGTGCAGTGCTGCCGGGGGTAGGAGAGTCCGGTGCTCCCCTGCTGGCTGGCTCCTCCATCCTCCGTTGGTGCAGTGCTGCCGGGGGTAGGAGAGTCCGGTGCTCCCCTGCTGGCTGGCTCCTCTATCCTCCGTTGGTGCAGTGCTGCCGGGGGTAGGAGAGTCCGGTGCTCCCCTGCTGGATGGCTCCTCCATCCTCCGTTGGTGCAGTGCTGCCTCTTCCCTTCCCCGTGACTGGCCAGCAATTTTTTTTTTTTTTTTCTATCCTTTTTTCTATAGGAATCGATGTGGAACAAGTTTCAATTGTAGTTAACTTCGACCTTCCGTTGAGTGTGGAGGGCTTCATAGAATACGAGACTTACCTGCATCGGATTGGGCGCACCGGCAGATTTGGCAAGAAGGGCGTGGCTATCAATCTGGTGGAGAAATGCTGCCTGTACATGCTGCGGGACATCGAGGAGCATTTTGGTGAGTCTGTATATTCATCCTCTGTGCCTGGGGTGTAGATACCAGAGAGAACGCAATCACGCCCTCCTCTACCGTGCACATAGAGCCGAAATCTCTTGTTACTATGGCGTCACATCTTTCTCCACCTCTGTCCTCCCGGCACTAACGGTCCAGGTTTTCAGAATATCCAGGCTTTAGATTGTTAAATCAAAATAACTGAGGTACTAATTAACCTGTGCTCAAGTATTGGTAAAACGGTTGGTGTGCCGGCCAAACTGCCATTTTCTTAAAAAATTTTTTTAAAGGGGCAATCATTTACAATTTAAAAAACATTAATAAAATGTGAGTTTGGCCAGCATACAGCACAGCTGACTAGCTCAGGCATCAATACATCAGAGTACCAGGGTGTGCAGCCTAGCACCCCCCTATATTGCCTATATGGGGTATTTCTATGTACCCTTGTAAGATCTTAACCTTTTGTGAAGATTATGTGAAAAACCTCTTTTTAATTGCAAAATGTATTCCAGTTGTAATTGGCAATATATGAATAGTGCACCTGCGTTCTCTCTTCCTTTGATGAACGATATCGTTCCATTTGGTCTTTATAAACGTTATTGTTTACAATATGCCTGAAGAACAACGCGTGCTCCCCCGGGTCATCAGTAACATGAAAAATGTGACCTAGTAATGACTGCATCTGTTCACCAGCTAGGTGGTCTGGGAAATGTGACTATTAGTAATGACTGCACCTGTGACTATTAGTAATGACTACACCTGTGCACCAGCTAGGTGATCTGGGAAATGTGACAGCTAGTAATGACTGCACCCGTGCACCAGCTAGGGGGTCTGGGAAATGTGACTATTAGTAATGACTGCACCTCGTAATACAAAGGTACGGCCAGCCAGCAAGTATGCCATGCCCAGTGCCGCATGTCATTATTTACCAGTTATCTATATAGCGCACACATTCCGAAGCGCTGTACAGAGACTATTATTACCAGTTATTTATATAGCGCACACATATTCCACAGCACTGTACAGAGACTATTATTACCAGTTATTATATAGCGCACACATATTCCGCAGCGCTGTACAGAGATTATTATTACCAGTTATTATATAGTGCACACATATTCCGCAGCGCTGTACAGAGAATATTATTACCAGTTATTATATAGCGCACACATATTCCGCAGCGCTGTACAGAGAATATTTTAACATTCACATCAGTCCCTGCCCCAGTGGAGCTTACAATCTATATTCCCTACCACATGTACACGCACACAGACATTCTAGAATTCATTTTCCTCTACCTCCTCCCATGGCAGCCAAACACTGGGTTCCTCCCCATTGGGCAGTACTCGTAAAGGGAAAAAGACACAGCCCCCCTATATAAGGTCTCTCCTCCCTTGATCTGTCTTTTTTTTTTCCCAAGTGGGCAGTACTGGTGGCTTAGCCCGTGAAGTGATCCCCGCTGTGGTTATGAGAAGTCAGTCGGAAGGGAAGGCGGGAGCCGGCCTTCCGCGGGTTAATACCCGGGTGCTGCATGCCGCCTAGAGTGGCTTGAGCGGTGGCGTCCTCAGGCGCTGTGTGGCACGCGTTCCTGGCCTCCATAGGAGAGAGGAGGCGGATGACTAATTCCGCTGTTGGACGGAAGTGACATAGCGGGAGACCCGGCATAAGGACGCCGGGGTGGCGGCGCGTGTTGTGTGTGTGTGTGTGGCACTGTCGGGGAGCCCCCAGATGAGGAGGAGACAGGAGATAAATCAGAAACTGGCTATAATCCTGTTATGGTGGAAAACCTGCTTGAATTAATTCATAAGTCTCTGAATATAGAGGATAAGCAGGATGATTTGGCGTTACAAAAGCTCCTGTTTCAGGACAAAAAGAAGAAAGGAAATTTTTTTTCCCCCTGTCTGAGTCACTAAAAGAAATGATTTAAGGGGAATGGAAACACCCAGATAGAAAGACAGCAGTCCCTACTAAAGTGAGCAAAATGTACCAGTTTGACACAGCACAGACTTCCTCATGGGACGAGTTACCCAAAGTGGATGCGGCAATCGCTCGCATTTCCAGGAAGACTACATTACCTCTAGAAGAGGCAAATGTGTTCAAAGACCCCATGGAAATGCGGGTTGAGCTGCGGCTCGGGAAACAACACCTCACACTGGGGGCCGCAATGAAGCCGGCAGCTGCCATGGCGGTCACATCCAGGGTACTGAGAGGATGGTGTAATAAGCTAGAAGCCGATGTCTTGGATGGCATAAGAAGGTCTGATCTATTGAAAACAATTCAAAATTTACAACTGGCAGTTGCGTTTATGTGCGAGGCCTCAGTGGACTCAGTAAAGTTGACGGCCAGAGCTGGTGCGGTAACGGCAGTAACGCGGAGAGCGTTGTGGTTAAAGCCCTGGACGTGCAGTCCAAGAACAAGTTGCTGTCTTTGCCAAAGAGATAATTGCCTTCAAATGGTAAACAGCTGGATGAGAGAATTTCAAAAATTTCAGGGGGTAAGTCGGTGTGGCTACCCCAGGACAAGGCAGCAAAGAAGTTGCCTCCAACAAAGCCTTTCAGGCAGTCCCAGGAATTTAGGGATGCTGCATCTTACAGGCCAGGTAAAAGTTACAGAAGAAGCACTTGGCACGCTAGAGGTAATTTTCGTGGCCAGAGGCCGTGATGGGAGATTTCCGTCAAGAAAAGAGCAGCAATGACGCCAAGACAGTGCAGGTAGGAGCAAGGCTACTCAAATATCATATCTGGGAGACATCCACTACGGACAAGTGGGTTTTAGAAGTGGTAAGATCTGGCTACAAAATCGAGTTTTTAAAAATCCCAGGAAAATTTTTTTTTTCTTACAGTCCCCTGTTCCCCTCAACAGGGAAGAGAAAGCAGCCTTGCTAACAAGTCTACAGCAAATGTTGGAGCAAGGCATGGTAGTGAGTGCCAGAAGAACAGAGAGGAACCGGTTGGTACTCTAGGTTCTTCGTGGTAAAGAAGGCCTCGGGGGGGCTTTCGGACCATCTTGGACTTAAGACGCCTGAACAGATTAGTGCATGTGAGGCCATTCAAGATGGAGTCAATAAGGTCTATTATACCGAATATAAATAGGGGGTGTTTATGACGTCCATAGATTTAAAAGATGCCTATCTGCATGTCCCAATTTTTCCAGGTCACCAAAAGTTCCTTAGTCTTTGCCTGCCACAGAAAAACGATCAATTTGTGGCTCTGCCGTTCAGCCTCTCCACCTCTCCAAGGACTTTTTCAAAAGTCCTTATAATAGTAATAGCAAAACTAAGACCAGAGGGAATTGCAATCTGGCCCTACTTGGACGACCTCCGAGTGGTAGCAGACACCGAGGAACGGGTCAAAAGACATACGGACATAGTGCTTGACTGTCTCAAACATCATGGTTGGCTAAGCAACATTGCGAAAAGCCATCTGACTCCCACAAGACAAAGTATCTGGGTCTCCTAATAGACTCTCAAAATATGAGTATATATCTAACCAGCGAAAGGAGGATGAAGATAGTCCAGCAGGCGAGAGCAATGTCTCGGAAGACTGTAGTGTCGTCAGACGATTGTATGAAAATGTTGGGGTTGATGGCAGCGGCGTTAGATATGGCGCCTTGGGCCAGGTTCCATACGCGGAAACTGCAAAGGAGTTTCCTGTCACAATGGAACGGAGATTCCAAGGACTTATCCCAAAGGATAGTACTATCAAAATTGGCAAAAAGCAATTTGCTGTGGTGGCAGCACGGTCGAAGTCTGATGGAAGGAAAGTCTCTCACCAAGCGACCAAGTAACAGTAACCACGGATGCATGCAGCACAGGATGGGGAGCAGTCTGCGGGTCCCAAACCGCTCAAGGCACATGGTCAGAAGCCTGGAGCAAAAGGCATTCCAACATAAGAGAAATGAGGGCAGTAGTGCTAGTGTGCCAACCTTTCCAGAAAACAATGTATGGCAAAGTAGTGATTCGGTCGGACAATCGGTCGTATCTTATGTCAATCGAGAAGTAGGAACAAAAAGCTCACCTTTTTGATGGCGGAAGCAACAGAACTGTTCAAATGGGCTGAACAATGTGTGACAAACATCAGAGCAGCGTTCTTGGCCGGGAGAGACAACCAATGGGCTCAGCAGGGGAGACTGTATTCCAACCGAATGGGGTCTCAACAGGCAGGTGTTTATGGAGCTGGTACAAAGGTGGGGTATGCCACAGGCAACCTCAAGAAACAATCAGGTACCAGTGTTCTTCTCAAGGTACTGGGACCTGAGAGAGGCACAAATGGACGCCCTATCAACGACATGGGACATGCAATTGGCCTATGTGTTCCCACCATTTGCATGAATTCCGAAGGTTCTGGCGAAGATTTAGAGAGGGCCATAGTTATAACAATACTGCCTTATTGGCCAAGGAGAGCTTGGTTTACGAAAGTTCTACAAATGGCGGTAGACGAACCCGTAAAGCTTCCCGGGTTGCCGTACCTGCTATTCCAAGGCTGGATTTGGCGGCTTCAGCCAGAATCCTGGAACTTGACGGCATGGCTACTGAGTCCAGGAACCTGAAGGAGAAGGGTTTCTCGGAAAAAGTACTTTACTAAGAGCAAGAAAAAAAATCAACATCCAACACATACTATAGAATCTGGAAAAAGTTCAGTTTCTGGTGTAAGGAAGAAGGAAATAATCCAGAAGACCTTTCAACGATATTATCGTTTCTGCAGACCTGGCTAGAGAAGGGTCTGGCAGTGGCATCCTTAAAAGTACAGATCTCAGCATTGGTAGATATCCTGGACCGGGACATAGCTAATGATAGATATGTAAAAAGATTTGTGCAGGCGGCCAGTAAAATCAGGCCAAGGATTCGGCAGCCATTAGCTCCATGGGATCTAAATCTAGTGCTGGAGGTGTTGATGGAACCCCCCTTTGAACCGCTGCAGGAGGTGCCCATCAAACTTCTGACGTGGAAGGTGGTGTTTTTAGTAGTGGTGATGAGGTCAGCGAGAAGAGTTTCGGAGCTACAGGCACTGTGGGTGGAAGAACCCTTCCTGAATTTCTTCGAGGACAAGGTGGTGGTGATGCGCACAAATCCCCCTTTTTCTCCCGAAAGTGGTGTCCAGTTTTCACATCAATCAGGAAATGGTGTTACCATCTCTATGTGCAAGGCCGAGAAACGAAAAGGAGGAAAGACTACATAAATTGGATGTAGTACGAGCTTTGAAGATCTATGTTCAAAGGTCAGTCACAGGAAGACGAAGAATCTGTTTGTGCTGAACGAGGGTAAAAATGTAGGCCAAAAAGCATCTAAGGATACCATTGCAAGATGGATAAGGAATTGTATTCAGAAAGCTTACAAAATAAGAGGAGTTCCTTCGACAAGAGCAGTAGCCACATCGTGGGCAGAGCAAGGATCTGCCACAGTGGAGGAGTTGTGTAAAGCAGCAGGATGTGCGTCTGTACATACCGTTATTACAAGGCATTATCGAGTGGACATCTGGTCTTCGGCAGATGCGAGATTTGGGAGAAGGGTGCTCAGAGCAGATATCAGAGACACCACTGGAGAAGAAATTTAGTTTTTTAATTTTTCTTTTTTGAATCCATTTTCTTTTGATGGGTTTGTATGAATTATCCCTCCCTATATTGTTACTGCTGGGGTAACACCCAGTGTTTGGCTGCCATGGGAGGAGGTAGAGGAAATATCAGATTCCTACCTGATAATCTGTTTTCCTCTACTCCACCATGACAACATATATTCCTTCTGTGGGTTGGGGTAGTGAAATGACTAATGAACTGTGAATTGTTTTGAAGCTGGAAGAATGGAGACACAGATTAAGGGAGGAGAGATCTTTATATAGGGGGGCTGTGTCTTTTTTTTTTTTTTTTTTTTTCGAACAGCACTGCCCAATGGGGGAGGAACCCAGGTTTTCCTCGGTACTCTTTACCTAGAAGGGCGCCCACGATTTTGATCGTAGGCATCGTTAGTAAAAAAAATCGCGTCGGTCGCATCGCATGCGACCAAAAAATCGCATGCGATGCGACCAAAAAATCGCATGCGATGCGACCGACGCGATGCCCACGATTTCCCATAGGAAACAATGTTAAATGGCCCACAGAGGCCAAATAGGCACCCTGAAGTGTGAAATGGCCCTTACAATTGTTAACGCCACCCCACGATCAACGTGAACCCGAAGCGTGGCGAGCCCGCGGTACGCGTCCAACGAGCTTTTCATACCCCCACTATCCACGTCGGAGTTGAGAATAGAAAGTGTGGCGAGCGCAGCGAGGGGACGCGGATACCTGTGAAGGTATCCGCGTCCCCTCGCGGGGCTCGCTGCGCTCGCCACACTTTCTATTCTCAACTCCAAGCCGACGTGAATAGTGGGGGTATGAAAAGGTCGTAGGACGCATACCGCTGCGTCGGATTGACGTTGATCGTGGGGTGGCGTTAACAATTGTGGGGGCCATTTCACACTTCAGGGTGCCTATTTGGGCTCTGTGGGCCATTTAACATTGTTTTCTATGGAAAAATCGGGTCAATTGAGACATTGAAAAGGAAAATCGGGTCAATTGGGACATTTAACATTGTTCCCTATGGGAAATCGCGGGCATCGCGTCGGTCGCATCGCATGCGATTTTTTTTTTTTTTTTTTTTTTTTTTTTTTTTAGTGCATGCAATGCCCGCGATGGGCGCCCTTCTAGGTAAAGAGTACCTTTTCCTCTACTCCATGGCAGCCAAACACTATCAGGTAGGAATCTGATATTTCTTGGACACCAATTAACCTACCAATATATTTGGATTGTGGGAGGAAACCGGAGTTCCCGGAGGAAACCCACGCAAGCATGGGGAGAATGTACAAACTCCACACAGTTCGGGCCATGGTGGGAATGGAACCCATGACCAGTAATGCTAAACATTACCTCGTCTGTGCTGTCAGTGTCACATAATGGCAGTTGTGTAACTTGTTTCCCTATCAGACACACAGATCCAGAAACTGAACACAAGTGACACCGATGCAATGGAGAAGCTGTATCACGGAACATCTGGATGACAGACACCTCCCCCTATAACTCTTCCCTTCCTATATTGTCACCTTTACTTCTAACTCCAAAGTATAGTCCTCTTATGACCAATGCCCCCACCCTGAACTGTCTCCCCTACGCCTATAACCCCAACCCTCCATATAATGCTGCTTCAGCCTATATTGTCACCACAGCCTGTGTGCTGTATTAATTACAGCTGCACTCCCAGCTAGATGGAGTTACTGCCTGGAGCAGCGAAATGGACTTCCCCCTAGCCCAGGCATGTCCAAACTATGGCCCTCCAGCTGTTGTGAAACTACACATCCCATCATGCCTTGCCACAGTTTTTGTATTAGGGAATGATAAAACTGTGGCAAGGCATGCTGGGATGCGTAGTTTCACAACAGCTGGAAGGTATAGTTTGGACTACCCATCGGTAGTGCTGGTGTTGTACGTTGTCTTACATACTGTGTTTGTGTATTCAGCGCACTGTGGGGATTTGTGTTTTTCAGCGCACGCGCACTGTGGGGATCTGTGTTTTTCAGCGCACTGTGGGGATCTGTGTTTTTCAGCGCACTGTGGGGATCTGTGTTTTTCAGCGCACTGTGGGGATCTGTGTTTTTCAGCGCACTGTGGGGATCTGTGTTTTTCAGCGCACGCGCACTGTGGGGATTTGTGTTTTTCAGCGCACGCGCACTGTGGGGATTTGTGTTTTTCAGCGCACGCGCACTGTGGGGATTTGTGTTTTTCAGCGCACGCGCACTGTGGGGATTTGTGTTTTTCAGCGCACTGTGGGGATTTGTGTTTTTCAGCGCACTGTGGGGATTTGTGTTTTTCAGCGCACGCGCACTGTGGGGATTTGTGTTTTTCAGCGCACGCGCCCTGTGGGGATTTGTGTTTTTCAGCGCACGCGCACTGTGGGGATTTGTGTTTTTCAGCGCACGCGCACTGTGGGGATTTGTGTTTTTCAGCGCACGCGCACTGTGGGGATTTGTGTTTTTCAGCGCACGCGCACTGTGGGGATTTGTGTTTTTCAGCGCACGCGCACTGTGGGGATTTGTGTTTTTCAGCGCACTGTGGGGATTTGTGTTTTTCAGCGCACGCGCACTGTGGGGATTTATTTTGCATTTGAAGAATGAACTGAAAAGTTAACTTTTTTTTTTTTTTTTAATTTAATTTATTTTTTTGCTGCAAATACTGTTACTAATGTTACAGACAAGGGAATAGTACAAATTGGTGCGTTCCATGGTCACGTGTGTGTTTTGTACAGACACAGCTGTCTCAGTACACCTTGCAATACGTCTGCTGTGCAGATAACCTAAAGATGCTGAGATCTGGCCCTCCGTTAGTGTTTTTATACACACAGGTTGTGTTATTTGGGTAGAGGGAGACTGGATCACACAGAAGAAAAGGATATTTAGATGCTTTCTATTAGGAATCACTGCCAATGAGATTATAATGTTTGTGAAATGATGACACTTGGAATAATTTTGGACAGAACTATAAGGGCGCAACAACCGTAACCAGGTGACTTAGTGCTTTCAATGAGGTGAGCGAGATGAAGTCTGTCATTCCTAAATATACCCGTGCACCCGACCTACATTACATCCCATCTTTATTTCTTTCACACAAGAATTATACTTAGAAATACAGTATATAGATAAGAAGAATTATCGTATACTAAGAACAGATAACGTATTGGAAGAGGAGCCGAGGGTAGTATATAAAAATTCTAAGAACTATTTTGCTCCTAGTCACTTTAAAGGGGCCCACACACTAGAACGATTTTTGGGCCGATTTCCGATAAATCTGCTGATATATCTTCCGATGTTTACCGATAATCTGTTAAATTGGCCTATATCGGTCCGATGCGTGTTCCTGTGGATCTTTAGCTGAATCTTCTGATCTTACGTGCTGCACGAAAGATCAGAAGATTTAACAAAAGATCCATAGGAACGCACACGGGATCTTTGGTGAAGATGTGCGCTTGCCTGAAATCTTATGTCCAGGACGGACAAAAGATTTCAAGGCTAATTTATGTGCACATCTTGCGATCGCAGATCTTTCTAGTGTGTGGGCACCTTAAGTCTAAAGGTTAATGACTAGATAATTCCGACCCATGTACAGAAAATAATCACGCACACTGAAAGACAGAGATCCAATCTTCGGTACTTATGTAATATCTGGGCTCCCGTTTTTCTTATTAGACCGCGTCCGCTCGCCACGCTTCGGGCACGGTGGCTCGCTGCGCTCGCCACACTATATAAAATCAACTCCATGCGTAGTTGGATAGTAGGGGTATGAAAATTGGGGTGCATTTAACATGGGAGCCCAGATAATACATAAGTACCCAATCTTCTAAATGAGATGCCTACCGGATATTCCCACATGGAACCTTTATATCCAAATGGGATGAGAATGAGAATGCTGAACTGAATAATGTCTAAGTGGCTGTATCCAAGGATTGTCTATGATTACAATATATACTAACCAATAACAGGGTCTTCTGCTTAAAATACAATAAATGTATTTCCTTGATTTATATATGGATCCAGGTACTTTGGAATTGATTGAGGGTTTATATAATTTAAGTTTTATGTTTGCTCCTACTTTTTTTTTTTTTTTATTGACATGTATAATAGTACATATTTTACACAACAAAGAAAAGTCGTGTATATACACGTCGTCATTTAGTAAGATTTACATATGTGGTAGGTTTTTTTTTTTCCATCAATAAATTTTTATTGAAACAAAAGTTTTTTTATATGTGGTACAGAAAAGAAAAAAGGGAAGTTTTGAGGATGGGGATGACTACATCAAACCACAGTCAAAATACAGTGTATCAGGGTACAAGACACCAAACATATTAAGCACAATACAATGTCTAGATAGTTGAGTTCAGGTAAGATGTATAGGTATACATAGTCAATAGAGTTTAAAAACATCAGCTTAACGGTTCTATTCATAAAGGTGCATTTATTATTGTTGAACCTCAGGTAGTTCATTCAGGGTAAACTGGCGCGGATCTGTGAGAGGTGGATGGAAAGAGTTTAGCTCCTTCACCCTCTGTCACTTATGTGTACCAGAGACGCCAGCGTGTATGAGGGGAAGTGGGTGTAGGCTTAAAGGGGATGTAGGTTGTCTCCAAAAGGAAATGGTGGTTTGTCTTCAAGATAACTTGTAGCAGGGATGGTGGGGAAGGCTGTCTCCATTGCTGGGCAAGGTTGGCTCGGGCGGCATTAAGAATATGGCCCAAGACAAATCTCTTCTCTTCCATATTGTAAATATGGAACAACGCAAGGGATGGGTCAGGTGTGATATTGATCTCGAGTACAGTAGAAATAAGGCTGAAAACCTCGGACCAGTAGTTCAGAATTTTAGAACAGGACCAGAAAATGTGGTATAGATTACCTACGCACCTACACAACCTCCAACATTGATTGGAGCAGGAAGGCCAAAAAGTGTGGAGATGGTCAGGGGTCAGGTATAGTCTGTTAATTCGTTAGATGTGCATCTCTGTATGGTTTAGGCAGCGATACAGTGTAAGAGGAAAGAAAAATCTGGCGCCATTGTGTAGGGGGTAAATGTTCTACCCAGGTCGGTTTCCCATTTCACATGGGAGGTCGTCTTAGTGAAATCAGTAGGGGTTATCAGAGTCCTGTACCAGAAGGATATGTCCCCTCTAGTACCTACCATAAAGAGTCTGGTAAGGAGTGTCTGGGATGTGGGTAGGAAAATGGGACTTCCACCAATGTGCGATTTGGAGGTAGTAGAAATATTCAGATGGAGGGATGGAAAATTGGCGTTATAGGGCATATCAGTCAAGTATATCTCCTAGAGAGGACACACCAAAGGTTTCCAAGTGTTTAGATTGAGATTAGTCTAGCTACAGTGGTGATGGATATAGTACAGGCCGGGGTTGGTAGGGTGGTTAGTAATTGGTCCCAGGCCTGCAGAGAAGCCTTAGTGGTCGGGAGCAGGGAAGGTTGAACAGGTGTGAGGTGTATAGGAATTCTGAGCAAATCCGCAAGGGCGGATGGAGGGGGTCGAGGCTTGTTCAATGCTTACCCAGCCCGTGGAAGAGTTAGCTTCAGTATAATATTTAAGAGGGGGCTAGGAGGCATGCGTTTTGGTAGTGATACAAATCCGGGAGGTCCAGACCGCCGAAGGCTCTAGGTCAGGCATGTCCAACGTTGGCCCTCCAGATGTTGTGAAACTACACATCCCAGCATGCTTTGCCACAGTTTTGCTATTAGAGAATGCTAAAACCATTGCAAAGCATGGTGGGATGTGTAGTTTCAAAACATCTGGAGGGCCAACGTTGGACATGCCTGCTCTAGGTAATGTCATCTTAGAGCGGGCCACAGTTGGGGGTCTGGACAACTAAACGTATTTTGTTAACATGGATGTACAAAGTTGTAGAGACTTCTTAGGGCAGAACAAATACATCAGTTTAGGGAGTAGAGCCATTTCAAAAGCTGCCATACAACCCATCAAAGAGACCTCATACGTCAGCCAAGATTTAGATATGTTGGTCAGAGATATGCGAAGAGGGGTGAGGTGTGCAGAGAAGACATTAGGTGTGTAAGGGGGGATATGTATTCCCAGATATTGTATTGATTCTGCTTGCCAATTGTATTTATAGAGTGATTGTAAACGGGGTAAGGATCCGGAGAGGTTGATCGGGAGGGCGTCCGTTTTGGGTAGTGTTCAATTTATAGTAGGAGGCTGCACTATATGAGGCTAATGTAGTGTGGAGAAAAGGAGCGTTCTAACGGGATTAGTCACAAAGAGCAAAACATCATCAGCAAAAAGGCTTAGCTTGTGGTGATGTGGGCCTATCTGTAAATCCGGGAAGTTAACGTCGTTACGTATAGTAATAGCTAAGGGTTCTATTGAGAGAACAACAATTAGGGGGGAGAGGGTGCAACCCTGCCTAGTGCCGTTTGTGATCTTAAGAGTCAGAGAGAAAACCGGAACGTAGGTGAACTATAGAGCGTCCTGATCGATGTGAGGATACGATCTCTGAAGCTGAGGCGTGAGAGCACCTCTCGCATATATTGCCAATTCAGCCTATCAAACGCTTTTTCTGCGTCAAGGGATAGGAGAAGAAGGTCCTGGTCTCTTCAATACGAGGAGAGTATTGAACCTGATAGACTCCCTTTCCAGAGGCCTGTCTTCCCGGCACAAATCCTGTCTGGTCCGGGTGCACCAGCAATGGAAGAAACAGATTGATGCAAAATGCCATCAGTTTGGCAAACCGTTTAATATCGCAATTTAGTAACGCTATTGGGCGGTAATTTTGGCAGAAGGCAGGGTCCTTTCTGGGTTTGGGTATGGTTACAATACGTGCTTCTAATAATTCTGGGGGGGCCAAGCCCAGGGAGGATAGCTCATTAAAAAGGACTGCTAGGTATGGAATTAGAATGTCACTGAATGTGATGTAGAAATCGGTGGTAAACCTGCCCGGGCCCGGGGCCTTGTTATGGGGAAGGGATTTAATGGCTGATTGGATTTCCATATAGGACCATGGAGTGTTAAGTGAATCTAGTTGTTCCTGGGTAAGAGAGGGAATCTGGATCATGTCGAGGAAGGAGGATACTGTTACATTAGAGCAGGCATGGCCAAAGTCAGGCCTGGGGGCCAATTGCGGCCCGGGCTGTCATTTTAAGTGGCCCGCAGCCTCCAGCTGGAAGCGGGCGGATCATCAGATGTGGGAAGCACAGGACACTAAAGGTGGGGCCCCGGCGAGCGCGCCTTTACCTTGCTGTCTGCTGCAGTGAGGAGGTGCTGGCCTCCACAGTCAGATGTATTTGGTGTCCTACTCCTGCTGCTGCAATCGTATATCACCCTACTCCACAATCACAGTGACAGCAGTGTTTGGGGAGGGGGGCAGCAAGGGGGAAGCTTGCTCCTGTAACGAGCAGAGGAGGGCGGGAGCCCAAGCATCTCCTGTCCTTGCAGTGCCTGCTTTACCTCTCCTTCCTCTGGCTCACACAAGGGGCTGTGAAACATACAGTGAAGGGAGGGGGCATAGTGGGGGACATACAGTGAATTGGGCCGAGTGGGGGACATAGTGAATGGTGGTCATACAGTGAATGGGAGTCATACAGTGAAGGAGGGTCAGGCTTGGGGACATACAATGAATGTAGGCACTGATGGACATTAAGAGAAGGGGGGCAGGCTGGGAGACACAGTGAATGGGTGCAGAGTGGGGAATTTACAGTGAATAGGGGACATACAGTGAATGGGGGCAAAGTGGGGGACCATTCTGATGTGATTAATGATTCAAAGACTGTCAGGCTGAATGGTTGGCCCCCACAAATTTACACTACACCAAATCTGGCCCTTGTCGCTAAAAGATTGGACACCCCTGCATTAGAGGGTTGGGGTGTGGATGGGTCAGAGGTTACATTGTATAGCTGGGAGTAGTATTGTGCATATTGGTTTGCAATATCTCTGGGATTTAGGAGTTTTTCTTTAGTGGGAGTGATAATGTGTTTAATCCTATTCCTGGCTTTTTTGGCGTGTAGTTTTCGGGCGAACATTCTGCCTGATCTGTTGCTCAGTAGGTAGAATTTGTTGCATTCTATTTAAGGCTGACTGAGTATGGGCCAGGAGGAGTTTTTGAAGTTTGGTTGCGTACGCTTGAGATCTCCTCCCTTTTTTTCAGGATCCTAGATGGGGCAGTTTTATTTCTAGATTCAAGAGCTATTAAATTAGTCTTGTTGGGTCTTAAGAGTTCTGCGTTTAAGATTGGCTCCTGCTTGTATTGCAGCCCCTCTCGTGACTGCTTTGAGGGCACACCAATGGTTGGTGGTAGATGTATCTGGAGGAGAATTATTAGATGGGTAGGAATTGATAGATTTCAATATAATTTTCTTAGATATAGGGTCTTTTAGTAGGTGTGGGAAAAGGCGCCACGACTGAGAGGGGGTTCAAGTTTAATTTCCAGGTGACAGGGGCATGATCAGACCAGGTGATATGCAGTAATGTATAAAGGGTGGGTTTTCGGGAGGAGTTGCGCCGTGGACTTTGGGGGTTATTCTAGTTCACTCTTTCTGACAAATTCCTTCTTAGATGGACAAAACCATGTGCACTGCAGGGGGGCAGATGTAACATGTGCAGAGAGAATTTGATTTGGGTGAGTTATTTTGTTTCTGTGCAGGGTAAATACTGGCTGCTTTATTTTTACACTGCAATATAGATCTCACTTTGAAGTAAAACCCCACCCAAATCTAACTCTCTCTGCACAAGTTACATCTGCCCCACCTGCAGTGCACATGGTTTTGTCCATCTAAGAAGGATTTTGTCAGAGTGAACTAGAATAACCCCCTTTATGAGGTAACCCTGCTGCAATGAGTGTAGAGGTATACTACCAGTACCTCTTGTTGAAGCTAGTCTTGGGGGGGGGGGGGGTTTCACCTTGCGGTGTACACTCTGCGCTAGGGGTATACCTTTTAGAAATATTTGTAAAAGCTTCTTCAGGATGATCGCAGTAGGTCACTGCGATCATCCTGAAGAAGCCAGTTACCTGGTGAAACTAGTTGACACATCGCTGCACCTGGACCCGCTGAGTACCCCTCTGGTTAAGAGGATACTGACGGGAGTCTGCCGGCAAACACTTCCACGTTACCACCTACCCCACTGGAGAATCAGGTATCAAGCTTTAGTGGACTATCCACTTAAAACGGAGACTTGCCTTACTGCATCACTGCCTATATAAGAATTGGATCAGTTGCTGAGGACAATTACCCCCAGTGTGTCTCCCTGTTTGTATACCCTCCTGTATGTGTATACCGGTACTAGAGCCCACATCCACGCAGATAAATATTATTACTATATGTTCATGTTTTTATATTTTTACTAAGGTTATTTATGCCTTTTAAACTACCCATTACGTCCTTTGTTCTGTTATTTAATTAAAAATACTTATGTACCTTTTTTTAAATTAAAATCATTGTTTTTTCAAAGAGATTCTAACAGTAGTAATTGCATTATTATTGGAGATAGATAACCTTTACAAATATTTCTAAAAGGTATACCCCTAGCGCAGAGTGTACACCGCAAGATGATAGGCAGGATGTTGATGTCTTTAGTATTTTGTAATCTATTCTAGAGTAGGAGTTGTGTACTGGAGAATAGAAGGTATATTCATGGCCAGAAGGATAGTTAGATCTCCAAGTTTCCCATAGGTCAAACTCCAGGAGGAGATTACGAAAGGATAGGGAGGGGCCAGACATTTGGGAAGGACGAGAGGTGGGTTGCTGGGCTTTGTCTAATTTGGGATCTAGAACCAGATTAAAGTATCCAAATACTATCAAGGAGCCCCTAGAGAATTTCCGAATAAGTAGGAGAATTTGGTTAGTTAGGTACATATAAACATACTAATGTAGTCCGTTTGTCCTCTAAGAGGCCTGTCAATAGGAGATATCTGCTGTTTTTGTGTGAGGGAGGAGGAGGAACAGGAGGAGGAACAACAAAAAGGTCCAGTATATTGGATCTGAATAACTACTGCAGGGGAGAAAGGGTTCGGGGGTGATTGCTCATAAAGAGAGAGCTTCCACTCAATTCCTAATATGTAAAAACATTAGGGGGGGAGAAAAAAGGAATTTAGCAACATAAAACAATAGATATAACCTAGATACTTAGTATGAAAACCTAGACCACATGTATTAGGTAAAACAGTAAGTTCTAACAGAAGGAACTGGGTGCAGAGGTCCTTGCAAGATCAAACAAACATAGAAAATACTTAGCGTGAGGATCCCATCGCTGTGGAAGGGAAAGCAAGGCACAGACACCATAGTTCACAAAACCGGTATACTTGTCCCTCGAACTCAATGGGAGTCTTCAGGTGGTAGACCATTCTTGTTGGATAGTATGCGGACGTTTCGGGTCCTGAGGCCTCACGACCGAGATGTCCCAGTCCATCAGGAGTTTAACTCCTGCGTCCAGGGAGGATATGGTGTATGTAGTATCTTCATAGTAGATGATCAATTTAACTGGGAACCCCCAGCGGTACCGGATATCATATGATCGGAGTGCGACGGTGATGGTGGCAAATGCTCGTCTGTTGGCAATATAGTTACTGCAGAGAAGTCTTGGAAGATCTGGAGGCCTCCAAGTATGTTAGTGTTTTTCGCTTCTCATGCTGCTCTGAGGATGCGTTCCTTAACGGTGAAGAAATTAACCTGTAAAAGGGTATCCTTTGGTAGATCATCAGAGACTATTCTTGGTCGGCGGTGTATGCGGTCTATCAAGAGGTCTTCTAGTTCTGCGTTGGCCACCGAGTCAGGAATGACTCTAATCTTGATGTTATTGCGTCTATACCTGTCATCCAGGTCCTCCAGCTTAGACTTGAATTGGTCTAGGTCTCGTTGACAGTCATAGGAGGTTATCAAGTCATTGTGGGATGCAACTAGCTCCTCCATTTTACGTTCCAGGTGACCAGCTCGGTCTTAACTTCGCGGATAGCAGATTAAGTCTTTAGACAGGCATGTCCAACCTGCGACCCTCCTGCTGTTGTGAAACTACATGTACCATCATGCCTTGCCACATTTTTGCTATTAGGGAATGCTAAAACTATTGCAAGGCATGCTGGGATGTGTAGCTTCACAACAGCTGGAGGGCCGCAGGTTGGACATGCCTGCTTTAGACATTTCTGCTTGAAACGCAGAAAAGACCTGGCATAGGGATTTCACTGTCACCGGTGCGTCTGATTCGCAATCCACTCCAGCCATCACAATGGGAGAGGTCATTTCGCCCAACACTCCCAGGATAGGGGAGTCGGGATAGGGGACCTGTGTTTGGGGGGGGGGGGGGGGCTGGTATGTGATGTCAGGAGTTGTGGGGATATTTTTTTGGGAGAGGGAGATCTTTAGAAGGCACTACGTCCTTAGCTTTCTTGGAAGGCATAATGAGTTAAAAGCACTCTTAGTTAGAGCTGAAATTGTAGAGAGAATGGTACCGGGGGGAATGTATAGGTTCACTGTAGCATAGTTGGAGCTAGGTATGTAGTGCTGGTGAGTGGCAGCTGAATGTGTAGGCTTCTCACATCTGTAGACTTAAAGTGGTGAGATCTATATGTAAACACCCATAGTCTCCGAGATGGGCTTTGGGGGAAGAGAACAAATCCGTTTCACTGGAGTATAATAGAAGATGCTGTGTGGGGTAATGATAGAGCATACCCGTGCAGCTGGGCACATAGGGAAGGCAGAACGCCCAGGTGCTGGCTCACAATGCAGGGTGAGATCTAAGGGAAAAGGCCACCTAATGAGGGGTGGACTGTAGGTGAAGGCAGCCCAGGGGGTTTCAGTGCCTCCTTTATCTGTGGGACTAGGTGGCAGCTGTGTGGGGCGAGACCCCTGGAGTTACCTTATGCGAGGTGGAGGTAAAATGGCGGCTGCTTCCCGTCGGGCTTACTCTGGGGAGCTGGTCCGGGTGCTCTCAGGATTGTGCCCACGTCTATACTGCTGGGTAGACTGTTTCCGCTGGGAGATTGTCAGAAACAGGCTGTTCACCCAGGTCCTCACTTCCGTCGCCGGCCTGTTGGTAGGCCCCGGCGTGCGGCGGGTGTATGGAGGTGCCGTAGATAGCTTCTGAACTCGGGAGAGGTTGGGTGCTGCGGTGGCTCTCGCCACCTCCACCCCTCACCAGTCGCCCCGCTCCGCGTCTTCTCTGCGGCCCCACGCGCCGCATCTGGGCTGAAATTTAGGTCCCAGCTGCAGCCCTGTGACTAGGCCGCAACCTGCAGGAGCACTGAAAAGTGCTCCGCGGAAGGTGCCCACAGTGGTCAGGGCACAGGTAGACGGGTGGCATCGGGACAGATGGTAAGGGTGGGTTGAAAGGTAGGTAGAGGAGTTTTTAGGAGATAGGATTTGGGAGCTGCTGAAAGTGCATCCTCTCAGCTAGCTCGCCAGGCCACGCCCCCCCCCCCCCAGCCAATATGTGGTATTTACAAGTTCAAAGGTCTAATAATACAAAATACAGTATCCATGCCGTAGGAATGTTGAAGTGAATAACAATAAATTGTGTATATTCTAAGGAGTACTAAACTTTTGTACAGTATCTACTGCTGCTAACTTCAGTACAATTATACATACTGTATGTTATGGAAAGAAGTCATTGTGTCATGTCTTTGGTCATACCTAGAAACATTAAAGTTGGTAACTGTAAACTAAAGTCTTTCTGAAATTTTCTTTATTTTATAGGGGTAAAGGTAGATGTCAAACATTATAAAGTGAGTATTTGGAGAGGGGATTAGGGTAGAGGTGATTAAGTAGAGAGGATACGGACAAAGTGTAGTAGTGGGAGGGGGAAGAGGGGAATTGGTACGGAGGGGAGGTGAGTTTATATAATTGTAGTTCGTTGTGTATGTGCAAGAAAGAGAAGGGAAAATAGGAGTGAAAGAAAAGGAAGGAAGGAAGGATAGGGAGAAGCAGAAATACAATATTACCTCTATGTGCGGATAAAGCACATGTTAATTTGTCTCACCACATCGGATGATTGAGTGTTAATGTAGTTATCCCAAAGGCGTAAGAATTTGGTTATGTGGGAACCTTTTTGTACAGAAGCTCCTATCCACGACATTCTAAAGATGAAAGAGGGATTTTATTTAAACATGTGTCAGGATGGTGGTAGGTGCGAGAGCCATTGTTGTAGTATGCATTTGCGTTCCACATTGGATGTAATAGTTAAAAGGTATTTGTCAGATGAGAGCCTGGCGGAGGGTTGTCCATTCTGGGGTTAAAGTTATTTCTAAGGACTAGAATATCGACACAAATAGTTTCACTTGGACCCAGAAGCTATGAATCCTTAGGCAATCCCATAGACAATGATAGTGTGTGGCTGGTGAACGATGGCATTGGGGGCAGGATGTCATACCCATTATACCAGCTCTAGGAGGAGACAAATAACCTGTATAGAACAGTTTCAGCGTAAGAGGTGCTTGGCAGGACTGATAATGTCTCCAATCTGGTGGGAGTCTTTATAGTGAGATCTGTATAGGGGGGGGGGGGGGGGGGGGGTAGGGTAGTAGAGGTAAATAATGAGGAAATAAAAACAACTGTGGTTTCTATCTGATCAGAGTAGGATACTGCCATTTGTTGGACGCCGGCAGTTTCCAGCTTTTCTTCCAGGATTTGACCTATTCAATTATTTTCCGGCATGTTGGGATATACTTGGATTGGCGGAATAGGGTGCTTTTAAATAGGAACTACAAGTCTCAGCATGTTAGGGTACACAGTCCCCCTCCGTTCATATACACTGGAGCACAGAGCAGGTGCGTCTCTTTACTACATTTCTATGATTTGGTGATGATGGTATATGGAAGAGCATCCCTGCTTGACCACAGGTGATAAGTACCTCAGCTGTAACCATCTGTGCTGGGCCTGCACTATACTGAAGGATAATGTTTTGTAAGGTCTGGATTATAGGGTTACAGATATGGATCCTACACTCAGCCCGGACACACACAAGCTGTGCAGCTAACTAGGCCCTTATTCTGGTTAACTCGCAAGGCTGCAAATGAATGTGTAGCATAAACCATCAAATAATTTCTCCAGGACATGCAGATCTACCCCCAGCGTCAGGTAGGGTTCTGGAAATCTGCACTCAATTGATACTGTATTTCACCCTATATTATCGGGTATTTACCGCTATTTATCTTATTGTTTTGTGTAGCGGGGGTGCTATCCTGACCAACTGGGAATTACAATGATAACATCCACGAAACATTGGGTATTCCCATAGGCGTATCCCCCGACCCACACAGATCATCTGTGGCTCTGGACATCTGCCTCTCTAAAGGAAACCTCCGGAGAACACCTCTGGTAATACAGAGCGAGGAGGATCACCTTGGACCCCATACATAGTGGACTGTATCCCAGGGGAACAGAATTCCATTGCCACTAAGGATGACTGAATACAAAATGCGGGACTGGTAACTATATACACATATATATGGCTTGCTAAAAGTGAGACCTTTATGTCTATTAGTCAGAGCCCTATTTCCAGCCTCTATGTTTGTCTCGTCTGTTCTTGTTAACAATTGTAAATGAAGTGCACTTAAAAAAAAAAAAAAAAATTTATGTTATGAATTTTTAAATAAATTCTGCTATTTTACCAATATACACACTGATTATTATTCTTGTACTGGGCACGACTGCGCCCGTTGAGAAGTGCATGCATTCTAGGCTGCATGTTCTTTCATTTGTTTCTCTGGATTAGATTGAGGCGGACAACCTCTAACAAGAGGCAGCAGCGGTACTCAGATATCGGGTGCCCTTCTATACAGACCCAGCGCTCCTAGTAACCTTAGGTTACACACATTTCCAATATATGGTATCAGGCCCGGAGGCCGCAGCTTCCTGGATTACAATCGTGTACTATTTGGGCTGCACACCATATGTAACTACAGCCATGAGCAGAAACAGGGGAGCGCTGGAGTTTACCATATGCTTAGGCCTCACCTCCATAATAAGCCTCCTTCCCGTCATTACTGGTGGCAGGAAATAAGAAGCATTGACGTAGTTACTATGACCACCAGGGCTAGTACCCGAGTATCAGGGAGACACTCACCAATACAACTGTCCTCTGTAGTCACCGGTAACGTCCTCACACTGTACCTGGTGACACGGCCATGCAAGTGTGGATATTAGATGACAGTGTGGCTAAACCAACTCTTGAGGGTTACCAGCTGTCCATGGTTCCAGGTCACCAGTAAATCTGTAGAATGTTGGTTAGAATTGAATGCAGCACATAATTAAAAATGTGACCGGTGCAGTAATGACTGCACCTGTGCACCAGCTAGGGGGGTCTGGGGAATGTGACAGTAATAACTATACCTGTGCACCACCTAGGTGGTCTGGGTAATGTGACCGTAAGTAATGACTACACATGTGCACCAGCTAGGAGGTCTGGGAAACGTGGCATTAGACTGCAGCTTTTAATACACAAAAAGAGAGAATTACAGGAATTTGCAACAATCAAATCATCTCTGCAAATTAGAAACATGGTTACAAGCAAATGGTAATATACAAAAACAAAGCAGCGTAATACAGGGCAATATATACAGGAAGACAGACATGAAAATACAAGCCTGGTGGCAGGCGACGCTGTGGGGACAATAACGCAGCACGAGTGACCGCAGATACAGCCAATGTCCTAGTTGGTTGGTCGGAGTGGAGCTCGTCCTGATCGCTGGGTGCGGTTACTTCTGATTTGCATTGGGGACTCCACGTTCCACTGCCGGGGCTGCGGCTCACTAAGAGAAGGGGGAGAGATTTGTAGGCCAAGTATGAGATGCTCTGCAGCAACAGTGAATGTGGCAGGCAGAGGCTTTGGTCAGAACCTCTGTAAAGGTGCCCATACACGTGCATTTTTAACTATTGCATGCGATGCAATCCGAAGCAAGATGAAAAAGCACTGCACAGACTATGTGCGGTGCGATGGGATACCCGCTGGAGCGCGCATCACACAGCACCCTTGCACTGTGTATGGGCACCTTAAGAATAGACATCATATCTGGCTGCATTGTCAGGCTGCACAGGGTCAGTATAATGCACACATCTGTTCAGGAGCATAAAACGTGCAGAGCAAACACATATGGAGAGGGGGATGTAATCGAGGACAAGAACCAGGTGGTGCAGGAACTTACACAATCATCTAGAACAGCGACAGAGAACCTTTAGCTCCCAGCTGGTAAACTACACATCCCAGCATGCCCTTCTATAGTTTTTCTATTTGGCCATGCTAAAACTGTTGCAGGGCATGCTGGGATGTGTAGCTCTGCGACAGCTGGAGGGCCAAAGGTTCCCCGTCCCAGGTCTAGAAAGCAAACCAAGGTTTTCCATTTAACAATCTATCCCATAAACTGCATGTCAAGAGGGGTGCGGATTATTAGACAGTCAGTAGGTCTACACCAAAAAGGTTGACATTCATTTTGACCTTGTCGACATTGTAAGACGTGAAAAGGTTGGCATGAGTTATTTTATTTGTGTCAGTCAACAACTGTCGGAATGATCCCCCACTTAGTGTTCCGCGCACGCTCGCCACACTATTTTCATTTTCCCTCTATGCCGGCATGGATGTTCTAAGGAGATTTATACCTTACCTGATAAAATCTTTTTCTTCGAGGCTGTCAGGAGCTACAGGCCAACACTTGGGTGTGAGAGAGAGCACCCACATTAAATTTCTTCCTCCCTCGCAGGCAGCCATTTTTTTCTCCACCCATCGAAATATGCAGGAGGTCTCTGCCATGGCCGCTCGACTGCCGTGCCACCCTGGTGGTTGATATAAGCCACAGTCGTCGCATTGTCTGACTGGATCTGCACCTTTTCTGTGCATTCCATAGTCCCTGGAAGGATCGCTGGCAAGTCACTGCCCCCCACCCACGGAGACTGGCATTTGTGGTGAAGAGAGAGTCCACTTTTGGATCCAAAATGGTTTCCCCGCTGTAAGGTTCTGGTCCAGAAGCCATCAGGAGCGAGAGACTTCGGGGACAATGCAATCAGCTGTGACCGGAAGCTGGAATAGGATCTTGACCACTTTGTGAGGATCTCCTGTTGTAGCGGCGGGAGTGGAATTGTGCATATTCTGCCATAAGAAGGTCGATAGCATCGACACAAAGACCCCATGCAGGCAGGAACAGACACCCGTCTGTGCACGAAACATCAATTACTTAGGCCAGATGGTCCTGGAGAATCTTTGCAAAATGTGTCAGAATCAACAGATCTTCCAGATACGCAAGGATCCAGATGCCCTGGTTGCGAAGACTGTTGCCCATCACTGCCACGACCTTTGTAAACACCCGAGGGGCAGAAGAAAGTCCGAAAGGCAGAGCTTGTAACTCAAAGTAGCGGTCCTGCAGTGCAAACTGCAGAAACTGTTGATATTCCGGCCTGATGAGGATATGCATCCTGAATGTCCAGGGATGCCATGTAGTCTCCAGGCTGTAAGGCCAGGACTATGGATCACAAGGTCTCCATCCGGAATCCGAATGTACCTGTTGAGCTGTTTTAAGTTGATGATGGGATGGTAGGACCCGTTGGGCTTCTGGACTAGAAAGAGGCTGGCATAGAATTCAGGGCCTCTCTGAGACTAAGGGACCGGCACTATGACTGCAGCTTGCAGGAGCTTCTGGACTGCTCCAGACCACTGGATTTTCCTAAATCCTTTGTGGAAAATAAAGGAGTTGGATGGAAGACTCTGGAAGGTTAGGGAGTAGCCTCGGGAGAAGACATCCCGAACCCATGCGTCAGTTGGAGGCCCGCCCCGTCATGCAGAGAATTTGTCCTCTGGTTTAGGGTCGGGCGGCTGGTGGCCCAGGGACGCTTGCCCTTGGAGGACCTGGCAACTTGGAGCTGAATCCTAGCAAAGGGATGTCCCCTACCTCTGCCCTGGAAGAGAAAGGACTGGAGGGTAGCCAGGGGGATTTTGCCTACCTTCAGCTCCGACACCACCTTGGAAGCGGCTACCGTAGCTACTATTATATCTAGTTCGGACCAAAATAGGAGGGAACCCTCGAAGGGAAACGAATCGAAGGCCTTTTTGGAGACAGGGTCCACCTTCCAATAACGCAGCCACAAAGAACGCTGTGCCGTAACTTCTGAAGCCGATGCTCGCGAGGTTAGGGTGGCCGCATCAATAACCACCTTGCCTAAATAGAGGGCGTCTTGATGTACCTTCTCTTTAGTAGGTAGAAAGTTCTCTGCTGGCATGCCCACAGATGCATCTGCCGCGAGAGAAGTTGCCCATTCAACCATGGCCTTAGCCACCCAGGCTGATGCCAGAGTAGGTCTAGCTATGGCCCCTGCAGTGGTGTAGATAAGTTTGAGGAAGTTTCCAGCTTCCTATCAGCAGGGTCCATGAGAGACGCCGTTGGGATGAGCAGCGTAGAAGATCTCACTAGCTTAGCTACATTCACACCTACCATAGGAGCCGATTCCCACCGGACCCGGTCCTCCTGAGGAAGGGGGTAAAAGGGAGGTGAACCGCCTAGGTAAGGTAAACTTCCTATTAGGTCCTCTATACCAGTGGTTCTCAAGCTCGGTCCTCAAGGACCCCCAACAGTGCACGTTTTCCAGGTCTCCACACAGAATCACAGGTGAAATAATCAGCTCCACCTGTGATCTTTTAAAAAGTTTCAGTGAACAATGAGTGCACCTGCCAGGTGACCTTGAAAACGTGCACTGTTGGGGGTCCTTGTGGACCGAGGTTGAGAACCACTGCTCTATACTAAAAGGACCTCTTTGACCGCTGTAACTAAGGCGTCCACTCAATGTGTGATCGGGGTGTCCGCTTTGACGGAGGCAACCTCCAGGTCAGAAAACACACATCCTGCATTCTCGTCCTCCCAATCAGAGAGAGTCAGAGTTGGAATAAGATGGGGGCTGAGAGGAGGAGCTTTCCCTGACCGCAGCCCTGCGCTGATCAGATTTATCCTGTAAGGTGTTTTGCAAGCTATGAATGGAGGCGTATAATACGCTCACCCACGGAGGCTCCAATGCCGGTGAGAGCCAATCTGGCCAGGGATGGGGGTGGCATCACAGGCGGCTGGGGAGGTGCAGATGAGAGCCTACCAGCTGCGCCATCATCTGCCCAAGCTGGCTCCTGAGAGGAGGCAGAAGCTGCGGGTGTCGCCTGCGCATAAGCCATCCTGTCCTGGAGAGTAGTCTAGCATTACAGGCTGTGCAGGACAGCAGTGCTGGGGCCCCTGTCTTACTTGAGTTACCCCTAGAAGACCTCACCAGGCACTGTATACACTGAACACAGTGAAATAGACCGGAAGCTACAGATACAGGTAACACAGTGTAGTGCTGATGGGCAGTTACAGATAGAAACATAGAATTTGACGGCAGATAAGAACCACTTGGCCCATCTAGTCTGCCCCTTTATTAAACATGTTACCTCAAACCATATTTGATCCTTATTTTTTTTTAAGGATATCAATATGCTTATCCCAAGCATGTTAAAATTGTACTACTGTATTTGCGTCTACCACCTCTGTTGGGAGGCTATTCCACTTATATACTACTCTTTCTGTGAAAAAATTCTTCCTCACATTTCCCCTGAATCTTCCTCCCTCTAGTTTCAGTGCATGTCCTCGTGTTCTGCTGCTCCTCTTCCTGTGAAGAATGGCTCCCACCTGTACCTTCCTCCCTCTAGTGTCAGTGCATGTCCTCGTGTTCTGCTGCTCCTCTTCCTGTGAAGAATGTCTCCCACCTGTACCTTCCTCCCCCTAGTGTCAGTGCGTGTCCTCATGTTCTGCTGCTCCTCTTCCTGTGAAGAATGGCTCCCACCTGTACCTTCCTCCCCCTAGTTTCAGTGCGTGTCCTCGTGTTCTGCTGCTCATCTTCCTGTGAAGAATGTCTCCCACCTGTACCTTCCTCCCTCTAGTGTCAGTGCATGTCCTCGTGTTCTGCTGCTCCTCTTCCTGTGACTAATGTCTCCCACCTGTACCTTCCTCCCCCTAGTGTCAGTGCATGTCCTCGTGTTCTGTTGCTCCTCTTCCTGTGAAGAATGTCTCCCACCTGTACCTTCCTCCCTCTAGTGTCAGTGCATGTCCTCGTGTTCTGCTGCTCCTCTTCCTGTGAAGAATGTCTCCCACCTGTACCTTGTTAAAGCCCTTGATATATTTGAAAGTTTCTATCATGTCCCCCCTTTCCCTTCTCTGCTCTAAAGTATACATATTAAGATCTTTTAGTCTTTCCTGGTACGTTTTGTGATGTAGGCCATGCACCATTTTAGTTGCCCTTCGTTGTACAGTCTCTAATGTATTTATATCCTTCTGGAGATATGGCCTCCAGAACTGAACACAATACTCTAGGTGAGGTCGTACCAATGACCTATACAGTGGCATTATTACTTCTTTCTTTCTACTGCTGATACCTCTCCCTATGCAACCAAGCATCTGACTTGCCTTCTTCATTGCTTTGTTACATTGCCTACCTGCTTTTAAGTCCCCTGAAATAGTGACACCTAGATCCCTCTCTTCCTCAGTAGTTTCCATTATAGTGCCATTTATACTATATTTAGTCTTTGGATGTTTGCAACCCAAGTGCATGATTTTGCATTTTTTGGCATTAAACTGTAGTTGCCATTCTCTTGACCATTTCTCTAATCTGCCTAGATCCTCAATCATTTGTTTTACCCCTCCTGGTGTGTCTACCCTGTTGCATACCTTTGTGTCATCTGCAAAAAGGCACATTTTACCCTCAATTCCATTTGCAATATCACCAATAAAGATATTAAAAAGCACCGGTCCAAATACAGATCCCTTGGGTACTCCACTTGTAACCTTTCCCTCCTTTGACTGTACTCCGTTTACTACAACTCTCTGTTTTCTGTCCTGCAACCACGCTCTTATCCATTCAACTATCTTAGAATCCAATCCCAAGCTTTCAAGTTTATTTAACAGTCTGCGATGTGGGACAGTGTCAAAAGCCTTACTAAAGTCTAGATACAGGTAACACAGTGTAGTGCTGACGGGCAGTTACAGATACAGGTAACACAGTGTAGTGCTGACGGGCAGCTACAGGTAACACAGTGTAGTGCTGACGGGCAGCTACAGATACAGGTAACACAGTGTAGTGCTGACGGGCAACTACAGGTAACACAGTGTAGTGCTGACGGGCAGCTACAGGTAACACAGTGTAGTGCTAATGGGCAGCTACAGATACAGGTAACACAGTGTAGTGCTGATGGGCAGTTACAGATACAGGTAACAGTGTAGTGCTGATGGGCAGCTACAGGTAACAGTGTAGTGCTGATGGGCAGCTACAGGTAACAGTGTAGTGCTGATGGGCAGCTACAGGTAACAGTAGTGCTGATGGGCAGCTACAGATAACACAGTGTAGTGCTGATGGGCAGCTACAGGTAACAGTGTAGTGCTGATGGGCAGTTACAGATACAGGTAACACAGTGTAGTGCTGACGGGCAGCTACAGATACAGGCAACACAGTAGTGCTGACAGGCAGTTATAGTGTTAATGCAGTACACAGTGCACAGTAAGCATACAAGGCATATAATGGCACTCGGCTCCTTAAGCAGCTATGGCTGACTGGAGAACAACTCTGTAACATGTGTCCTGTGGGGAAAGGTTCAGGGAGAACTGGCCCAGGCTCTCTGACAGTGAAGGAGCAGATCTCTGGGTGGCTTAGAAGCTCTCAATGTCCCTGGCCGCAGTAGCTGAGGATGGGAATCTACTGTGGGATGTGCAGTCTACTGTCCCCGGGGGAGTGGCTCTGTGAGGAGAGCCCACTCCCCCTGCTAAAAAATGGGCACATAGGAATCTGCCTCATGCAGCACCGGTACAGTGGCGGGGATCTGGCCATTGCCGGGCAGCCCCGCTACTGGCGCTACTGCCCACACACTAAGTCTCCCTGGTGGTCCAGCAGGAGCGGATGGCGTACCAGTCGCCCGCTAGTGCAGCCTGGCGGTCCCCAATTCTGGGATGGTCAGCCTCATCTAGCCCCTCGTGCTCTCTCCCTGCTGGAGGCGTCTTACCCCTCTGTAAGTGTCCCACGTTCGGCCTATAGCTGTGGTCTCCCGAGTGCCCGGTCACACACTGATGCGCGGTGCTGCAGCCGCCAGGCCCGGGTGACGGAGCAGCAGCGCTGGTGTCATATAGACCTCCTGCGCTGCTGCTCAGTCCACTGATCACCTGCAGTCATGTCAACCTTGTCATGCGTCTACCATTTTCATGTTGCCATTTTGACCCTGTCCACCTTTAGCAGTAGACCTATTGACTATCTAGAGCAGTGGTTCTCAACCTCGGTGCTCAGGGACCCCCAACAGTGCACGTTTTCCAGGTCTCCTCACAGAATCACAGGTGAAATAATCAGCTCCACCTGTGATCTTTTAAAATGTGTCAGTGAATAACGAGCGCACCTGCCACCGAGGTTGAGAACCACTGATCTAGAGTAAATCTATCACCCAGAACCACTTAAGAGAACATGAGTTCTCTTAAGCAAGACCACGGCCCAAAGCACACGTCATTCACCAAAGATTGGTTAAAGGAATAAGTGCCTGGGAACAGCCAAGTCACAGTCCTGACCTAATGGAAATGCGGAGGAAGAACCTGAAGCCCTCCGACATAAGAGGTGACGCAGTGCTGTACGGAGGATTGGGGTAACATTCCTCCAAGCCGACTACCGGGAAGATGCAGGTCTCGCAGCTCATCGGGGGTCACACCGGACATATTGGGTCATTTCCCCCCAAACGGAGCACGTCTAATTATTTGGCCTCCATTGTCTGATTTGGTTCTATATGTACTCTGAAGACGTCACAAATCTGCTTTTCAAAGGTGAATCGTTATAAAGGAATAGGGTACAAAGACTTACGGCTTGTCTGGTGACATCATGCAGATGACCCCTCCATCCTCCTCGCGGGAAGCGCTGTTGCTTTGGTTAGAATCAATATAACTGACACTCGATCCAAACGTCACGTTGTAAATGGTCCCTGCAAAGCACAAACACATGCATCATCATCCTGTCCACTACTGGAAGCAGGCTTTCACTGGGTCGCATTGAATGTGATCGCTGACAGTTACTACAATGCCCACTAGATGGCGCCCTATCCTCAGAGGGTCCCAGTGTTCCCCGCACACTTACGGTCAGGGGTACTGATTGCTCTTCCTGTAAGCGATACATTGGATTTCTGGTCCGAAGTGCAGAACGAAGCTACAAAGGGGTAAAAAACGCAGAATTTTCAGTTTTAGATCGGTCATTAGCTTACTACTTAATTACTAAATATCGCGGCAAGGACCAAAAAAAAAAAAGTATTGAAATATAATCCCTGGAAATGTAACTGGTGATCGGGTGTCTCGCGTCTCATTTGCTCCGTACTTAGCTTGGTGCTGAAGGATGTCGTCGTGGACTGCGCCCCGATACTCTTGCTCCGTGGCTTGACGCTGCCTTCCACGAGTTTCCTGGCGGAGTTGAGTATGGCCTGAGTGGTGAGCGACTTCTGCCTGCGAGACGACAGACGGGTCAGCCTTGTGTATCCTGGCGGGATAACGCATATCTCATGGACAGTCTCCTTACCTGGGCCTGGTGACCGGTCCTGCCAGAACGCTGAGCCGGGGGTTTGTGATGGGCGTGCAGGGAGCCGCTCCACCCGTTACCTCCTCTATAGTGGACAGTGGAGATCTGTGAGCAGGGAGATTCCTAGGAGACCCAGTACAAGGCGAGCCCTGGACAGACGATAACGAGAAGAGTGATGAGGACACAGCCAGCTGGCGTATTTATACACTGTGGGCAATGAGGACATTGGAGTCGGACATCCGTTCCGGGGAGCTAGGACCTCCCTTTGCTAATCACAGTTCCTCCGAGACCCTTCCTCGTTATGGTGCGATACCTCAGTGCGCACACGCACTCACACAAACTACGTCCTCACCTGCGGACTGCCAGATACAACAGCCCCCGGATCCACGACGACATCTGCCTGCTCGGATTGTGCCTTCTCCAGTGCCAGCTGCTCCTCGTACTTCTTCATGTCATACTCCAGCTCAGCGGCCAACTGTTTGTCTGCGGCGAAGAAATCCTTGATCTCATCCCTGTAATCCTCCATCATCACCTGACAGACGGAAAGACCATGACCCAGCGATTCAGCGACATCTACCACACTTACTTACACCCGTAGCGCCACTTACCCGCAGGTAACTCATGAGGCCGCGCAGGGCGGGGATACGCCGCTGCTCCAGAAAGCCCTTCAGCGAGGAGATTATGGGGATGATGTTTTCTAGGAAGTTCTTTTTTTGAACCTACGTGGACAGAAGAAAAGCTCAGGACGTAAATACGTGGCCGCTCCGTTCATATCCAGGATCTGTCGCACACACAAGTCCGCAAAGACATTCTGCATTATAATTGTGATGTCAGGCTGGAACAGTTTTCCTATTCCATCATGGACAGGACCTCCCCCCACTAAGCTAAAGACTGTAGAGATTTGGGGTGCATTAATAATATTCTGTACCTGGGAAATGAGCTTCTTCTGTGCCACCTGAATGACTGCATTGGCCATCGCCATTTCATCCTCATCCCCACCAACGTCCTCCCCGGGCTTAGATCTCATGGCTGACAGCTTGATCTCCTTGCAGCTCATGATCTCAAAGATGTCTGAGAGTAACTCATTGGCATCCATGTCAGTTGGTAAGGCTTCGTCCACAAAACATGCTGCAACAGAAGGGATGGTCAGACTGGCCACAGAAGAGTCTCGTTGCGATATACGCAGTGGTCCTCAACCGCAGTCTTCACGGCATTCCAACAGCCCAGGCTTTATGGCCATCCCTGCTTATTTACAGATTGTACCTGTCGGCTTGAGTTTACCAATTAAGTCACCGGTGCCTAAACCTGGACTGTTGGTGCGGACCACTGCTAGATAGAGAGATATATAGCACAGCACCTACAACATTGCAGGGGACAGGAGACCGATCTAGAATACGGAAGGGGTGTAGACGTACCTAGAACGTTCTGGCTGATTTTCGTGGTCAGACTAAACCTTTGCTCGTCTGTAAAGTGCTCAAGCAGGAATTTGTAGATCTTCATACGTTTCTCCTTGTTCTTAGCCCCTTGCAAAGAGAAGAACCTCCGCTCCCTAAAACACCATGCAGAAGTCAGGAAGGAGAACATGAGGGAAGACAGAACTGGAGGAAGGAAGGTGGAATGCTCACCTCTCGGTCTGCGAGAACTTGTACTTCTCGTGTTTCTCGTAGGACGTAAAGTAGAAAATGCATTCGATGAAATGCTGGGAGAACATGACCGGGTTCTTTTTGAGCAGAAGATGGACCAGACAGAACTCTGCAAGCCTTTGGTGTGAAGGAGAAGAGGTGTTAAAACAGACCGAACAGAAGACCACAGTCTCCAAACGTCAGGAGTACTTACTTGGCGATCTCCGGCTCTGGGTCCACCAGCACGCTGACGAAGTGGAAGAAGAGAGAACCTTTCCACTTCACAAACTCCTCCTGAGGTTTAACGAGAAAATGGGTGAATGGAGGATACCAGAATGGCAGCTCTTCCCCACCTTCTATCTCCCAAAGGTCCGGCATATGGCAACGCATAAGTCTGGGTGTGTCTACGTTTTAAGACTTTAATATATTTAACTAGTACCAGTTGCGGATAATTCAGATACTCTGGAACCAATGTTATCCCATATCCTGAACTCCCAGGGGGATCATGGACTGTTGGTGGGAGAGGGAGTCCACCAGGCATAGAAAGAAACGACTGTGTACTTTGTGTATATTAGTGTGTCATTGTATAAGTATAACCTGCGATTGTATCGTCACTGTCTGTATTAGCCCCAAAAGGCATCTACAGTAGTACAATGTTTAACATCACAAATCCCTTCCTCCTAATCCATCTGCGGGACGGACCGCTATTCTCCGCCCATTATTGTAATTAGTTATTTATATAGCGCACACATATTCCACAGCGCTGTACAGAGACTATTATTACCAGTTATTATATATCGCACACATATTCCACAGCGCTGTACAGAGACTATTATTACCAGTTATTATATAGCGCACACATATTCCGCAGCGCTGTACAGAGACTATTACCAGTTATTATATAGCGCACACATATTCCACAGCGCTGTACAGAGAATATTATTACCAGTTATTATATAGCGCACACATATTCCACAGCGCTGTACAGAGACTAATATTACCAGTTATTATATAGCGCACACATATTCCGCAGCACTGTACAGAGACTATTATTACCAGTTATTATATAGCGCACACATATTCCACAGCGCTGTACAGAGACTATTATTACCAGTTATTATATATCGCACACATATTCCACAGCGCTGTACAGAGACTATTATTACCAGTTATTATATAGCGCACACATATTCCGCAGCGCTGTACAGAGACTATTACCAGTTATTATATAGCGCACACATATTCCACAGCGCTGTACAGAGGCTATTATTACCAGTTATTATATAGCGCACACATATTCCGCAGCGCTGTACAGAGACTAATATTACCAGTTATTATATAGCGCACACATATTCCGCAGCGCTGTACAGAGACTATTACCAGTTATTTATATAGCGCACACATATTCCACAGCGCTGTACAGAGATTATTATTACCAGTTATTATATAGCGCACACATATTCCACAGCGCTGTACAGAGACTATTACCAGTTATTTATATAGCGCACACATATTCCACAGCGCTGTACAGAGATTATTATTACCAGTTATTATATAGCGCACACATATTCCACAGCGCTGTACAGAGATTATTATTACCAGTTATTATATAGCGCACACATATTCCACAGCGCTGTACAGAGAATATTATTACCAGTTATTATATAGCGCACACATATTCCGCAGCGCTGTACAGAGACTATTATTACCAGTTATTATATAGCGCACACATATTCCGCAGCGCTGTACAGAGACTAATATTACCAGTTATTATATAGCGCACACATATTCCACAGCGCTGTACAGAGATTATTATTACCAGTATATAGCGCACACATATTCCACAGCGCTGTACAGAGACTATTATTACCAGTTATTATATAGCGCACACATATTCCACAGCGCTGTACAGAGACTATTATTACCAGTTATTATATAGCGCACACATATTCCGCAGCACTGTACAGAGACTATTATTACCAGTTATTATATAGCGCACACATATTCCGCAGCGCTGTACAGAGACTATTATTACCAGTTATTATATAGCGCACACATATTCCACAGCGCTGTACAGAGACTATTATTACCAGTTATTATATAGCGCACACATATTCCACAGCGCTGTACAGAGATTATTATTACCAGTTATTATATAGCGCACAATTCCGCAGCGCTGTACAGAGACTATTACCAGTTATTATACAGCGCACACATATTCCGCAGCTCTGTACAGAGAATATTACCAGTTATTTATATAGCGCACATTCCGCAGCGCTGTACAGAGACTATTATTACTAGTTATTTATATAGCGCGCACATATTCCACAGCGCTGTACAGAGAATATTATTACCAGTTATTATATAGCGCACACTTATTCCACAGCGCTGTACAGAGACTATTATTACCAGTTATTATATAGCGCACACATATTCTGCAGCGCTGTACAGAGACTATTATTACCAGTTATTTATATAGCGCACACATATTCCGCAGCGCTGTACAGAGAATATTATTACCAGTTATTATATATCGCACACATATTCCACAGCGCTGTACAGAGACTATTATTACCAGTGATTATATAGCGCACACATATTCTGCAGCGCTGTACAGAGACTATTATTACCAGTTATTATACAGCGCACACATATTCCGCAGCGCTGTACAGAGACTATTCTTACCAGTTATTATATAGCGCACACATATTCCGCAGCGATGTACAGAGACTATTCTTACCAGTTATTATATAGCGCACACATATTCTGCAGCGCTGTACAGAGACTATTATTACCAGTTATTTATATAGCGCACACATATTCCGCAGCGCTGTACAGAGAATATTATTACCAGTTATTTATATAGCGCATACATATTCCGCAGCGTTGTACTAATTACCAGTTATTTATATAGCGCACACATATTCCGCAGCGCTGTAGAGAATATTATTACCAGTTATTATATAGCGCACACATATTCCGTAGCGTTGTACTAATTACCAGTTATTATATAGCGCACACATATTCCGCAGCGCTGTAGAGAATATTACTACCAGTTATTATATAGCGCACACATATTCCGCAGCGCTGTAGAGAATATTTGAACATTCACATCAGTCCCTGTCCCAGTGGAGCTTACAATCTATATTCACTACCATATATACACACACAAAATGGTCATTTTAGTTGGGAGCCAGTTAACCTACCAGTATAGTTTTGGATTGTGGGAGGAAACCAGAGTACCAGGAGTAATCCCACACAAGCACGGGGAGACTGTGTACAAACTCCACACAGTTAGGGCCATGGTGGTAATCAAACCCATTACATCAGCGCTGTGAGACAGTAATACTAACCATTACACCATCCGTACTGCCCCGTATATATAACACATGGTGGGGATAGAACCCATGACCTCAGCGCTGTGAGGCAGTAATGCTAACCATTACACCATCCGTACTGCCCCGTATATATAACACATGGTGGGGATAGAACCCATGACCTCAGTGCTGTGAGGCAGTAATGTAATTATTACACCGTCCGTACTGCCCCCGTATATATAACACATGGTGGGGATAGAACCCATGACCTCAGTGCTGTGAGGCAGTAATACTAACCATTACACCATCCGTGCTGCCCCGTATATATAACACATGGTGGGGATAGAACCCATGACCTCAGTGCTGTGAGGCAGTAATACTAACCATTACACCATCCGTGCTGCCCCGTATATATAACACATGGTGGGAATAGAACCCATGACCTCAGTGCTGTGAGGCAGTAATGTAACCATTACACCGTCCGTACTGCTCTGTATATATAACACATGGTGGGAATAGAACCCATGACCTCAGCGCTGTGAGGCAGTAATGTAACCATTACGCCATCCGTACTGCCCCGTATATATAACACATGGTGGGGATAGAACCCGTGACCTCAGTGCTGTGAGGCAGTAATGCTAACCATTACACCATCTGTACTGCCCCATATATATATATATAACACATGGTGGGAATAGAACCCATGATCTCAGTGCTGTGAGGCAGTAATGCTAACCATTACACCGTCCGTACTGCCCCGTATATATATATATATATAACACATGGTGGGGATAGAACCCATGACCTCAGTGCTGTGAGGCAGTAATGTAACCATTACACCATCCGTACTGCCCGTATATATAACACATGGTGGGGATAGAACCCATGACCTCAGCACTGTGAGGCAGTAATGTAACCATTACACCATCCGTACTGCCCCGTATATATATAACACATGGTGGGGATAGAACCCATGACCTCAGTGATGTGAGGCAGTAATGTAACCATTACACCATCCGTACTGCCCGTATATATAACACATGGTGGGGATAGAACCCATGACCTCAGCGCTGTGAGGCAGTAATGCATGGGTCTTCAAACTGTGGCCCTCCAGATGTTGTGAAACTACATGTTCCAACATGCATTGCCACATTTTTTTCTATAAGAGCATGCCAAAACTGTAAGGGCATGCTGGGACATGTAGTTCCACAACATCTGGAGGGCCACAGTTTGAAGACCCATGCAGTAATGTAACCATTACACCATCCGTACTGCCCGTATATATAACACATGGTGGGGATAGAACCCATGACCTCAGTGCTGTGAGACAGTAATGTAACCATTACACCGTCCGTACTGCCCTGTGTATATATAAACACATGGTGGGGATAGAACCCATGACCTCAGTGCTGTGAGGCAGTAATGTAACCATTACACCGTCCGTACTGCCCCGTATATATAACACATGGTGGGTATAGAACCCATGACATCAGCGCTGTGGGGCAGTAATATAACCATTACACCATCCGTACTGCCCCCAGTTTGGATGCAAGAGGAAGATGCGATGTAGCTCACGCCGAGAACACAGCCACTTACACGAGTACAGCCAGCTACCAGAGTACCACTGTGGAGAGAAGGGTAATCAGCAGCCGAGAATGCCAGAGAAGACACCTGTACACATCTCACCTGCAGCAGGTTGGTCAGCATGATCAGCGTCTGCTTCCGGATAAAAGGGTCTGTGTCTCGGAGACACACGGACACATTGGGGATATATCGGTCCACCATGGTGGTGTAGCGGATGCACAGGTCACAGATCACGATGATCACATTGTTCCTGATGGCGACGTCATCGCACACTTCTAGTTCCCGGGCGAGAGCGGGCACACATTTCTTAGCCAGGTCTTCATGCTGGAGGCACAACTTTCCTGAGTAAGAGAAGATGCTGAATTAGATGGAGTCTTCAAAACCCTTGTTACCAGCCGCCTATCCAAACTCTAGTACGCAGGCCCTCAGGAAGTCCCACCTAACCTGGGGGCAGTATCAGCAGCAATCCCCCCAGTTAGTATAAGAAGTACTAGCTGGATACGGAAGCCTCTGGGGCCGCTACAGAGTGGGAACAATCACTACTGAGCGCAAAGCAGGAACAGACCAGAGGCTATTACCGGGGATGAGCCCCTTATCCAGGACCTAGCCTTCCACATATATAACTCGCCATAAGAAAAGGAATCATATAGAAATCTCAGAAGCAGGTCTCTTACCGAGGGTAATAAAGGCGTGAGCTCGGACCAGCGGTGGCATAGTGGACCCCTTAAACTGGGACAGGGGCTGCGACTGCTGCTGGGAGAGAGGAAGAGCTGTATTTTCAGGAACGCTGTTATCTAGGTAGCGGGAAAACAGGAGAACAATCATTCAGAGAACGCCAAAACCTCAGCCGACAACCATCACACACAGGTATATGCTCACTAGGTTCTGTGGGCAAGGAGACCAAGAGCGACTGAACCAGAAGCAAGACGCTTTTCTCCACCCGTGCTGGGCACAGCTGGGCCGCATCCCCCAGGGTGAAAAGGTGCCGGACCTGGGGAGATAGAGACAGTGGGTAACACTCCTATGTGGGAGGAGTACATCCTTCTATAGCAACACAGCAAAGCTAAGGAACCAGCTAAGAGACCGCACTGACCATTAGTTCCTGATCAAACTGCGCATCCCGCGAGTCCGCCATCACCACAGAGGAAATGTGCGCTTCACTAGCGTCCACCAGGTCGCCGCACACCTCATTCAGCAGCTTCTACAGGAGAAGGGAGAGGACCTGTCACATGGACCGGCTCTAGGAGCACAAAACATACAGGGAGCCACCAGAGAAAGGTCATAGTTCTAGATTCACACTACAGAGCACCGGTCACCTACCTACAGCACAGAACACAACCGGTGTCATCCATAGAAATGTTTTACATATCTGCGCTGACTCCACTACTTTCTGTACCGCCATCACTATCCAAACAAATTCCTAGTATACCTGGCCAAATAAAGCCGATTCTGACTACTGATACTACTACCCTCTGCTCCACCACTACTCCGTCCCATTACTCCTCCATCACTACTACTACCCACTGCTCCTATATTATACCCCCTCCTATTATCACTTCTCCTTTACTCCATCCTATTATTACTCATACTAATCCTCCTGCACCACTCCAGTTACTCCCTCCTCCACTATTACTCCAGTTACTCCCTCCTCCACTATTACTCCAGTTACTCCCTCCTCCACTATTACTCCAGTTACTCCCTCCTCCACTATTACTCCAGTTACTCCCTCCTCCACTATTACTCCCTCCTCCACTATTACTCCTGTTACTCCCTCCTCCTCTACTACTCCTGTTACTCCCTCCTCCTCCTCCTCCTCTACTAATCCTGTTACTCCCTCCTCCTCCTCTACTAATCCTGTTACTCCCTCCTCCTCCTCTACTAATCCTGTTACTCCCTCCTCCTCCTCTACTAATCCTGTTACTCCCTCCTCCTCTACTAATCCTGTTACTCCCTCCTCCTCTACTAATCCTGTTACTCCCTCCTCCTCTACTAATCCTGTTACTCCCTCCTCCTCTACTACTCCTGTTACTCTCTCCTAAAGGCTGACTCGAGTTTGGGTTACCTGCGCTCCCTCGGGTGAGTCGAGGTGAGCATAGCACAGTTTCTGCAGGGTGTCTATCGCAGGGCTTATAATCTCTGGTGGAGAGTTAAACTCCTTCAGCCAGGACTTGACATGAGCTGTAAAGAAGGTAAAAGAATGAGGTTCATCACAAGCCACTCCCAATGACCGCTCACACGCAGTGACAGCAGCCATTTTGTAGACAGCACCAACATTCAGCCAAATAAATCACAAATCAGCTATTAAGCACCTGTTCATAGGCCACAATGGGGAACTTTTTTCAGTCCTCAAAATGGCTGCCTCCAGTGCGTTATAGGAGTCACATTTTAAAATTAAACTTCCAATAAAAAAAAAAACACTATTGCTAAATAATACATAAATGTATAAATAAATATTAAAGCTAACCCTTCATTTTCTCTATGTATTTCTGTAGTGTAAGGCCACTATACACCAAAGTCTGTACTGCCAAGCGGAACAAGGTGCATAAAGTTACTGGAGTTTGTATTCTGAACTATATATGTCCACCATGCTCTCTCTAGCTCTACTTTACAGCGGAAGCCATGAATTAGCGGATGATGTCACAGAGCAGACAAGGACAGACTTCTTTTGCAGAGCTGTACTGTGTGCATTGGTCAGTTTATAAACAAGGGTGGTAATGTCACAGCAGCTTAAATGACTGCAGTCAAAGCGGTTTAGTACAGTTGTATATATGTAGAAGCCCCGCCCTGTCCACCACCGCATAAAAGCGTAATTGCTCCTGAAATTCTCAGTTAGAAACTTTTGGCCTCGGGGTGCCAGGAAAATAATGCTGATACTCTAAAGCGCTATTATTCATTTGGACAACACTCTTCTAGGGTAATTTTACCACCATAAGAGGTTGAAAATCCCAAAATCCAGGCAGACATTGCTACACCCTATGACTTCTAATAGTGCTCACCGATCAGCTGGGCTCGAGTATCTGCAAGCAGGTGCTTTGCAATATGACCCATCACACACAGAATGTGCCCGGTGGTGCTAGAGTTGGCATCAGCTTGCCTGGTACAAAAAAAGAGACATTAATAAGGTGCCCAGTCTCATCAGGATAACGGCATGAACAACATCTGAGTCACTCACCCGCTGACTTGGTCCCAAGTCTTCAGGATTTTGGTGTAGTCCAGTTTTGGTGCGGAACCTGCTACCTTGGCGAGCACCATCCAGGCCGGGGGAGAGTGCTCGGTCTCGGTGTGAGAGATCAAGTTACTGATCAGAGTGGAGGAGAACTTCTCTTTCTGGGCCCATAGGTAAAAGGCTTTCGTCAGGTAGCGGCTGTTTAACGAGAAAGAGAGAGAGAGATAACCGGTGACCATGACCGCTACGACAATTATAATCTACATCAAAAAGATGTTCCACTAAAATATTAGGCCACGGATGTAAATGCCACATGTCACTTAAGGAATAGATCAGGACAATGAGGTTTAGGACTTACCTGTTAATTCTTTTTCGAAAGGACGTCAGCGGCCACAGGCTTAACACTGGGTAGTGGAGTGGGAGAGAGCATTGCAGCACTTAAGAGGTTAAAACGTCTTCCTCCCTCCGAAGCAGCCAGGCTCCTCCCTTCCTCTACTCCACCTCCAGCCAGGAAGCTCAGTTTTTAACAAGCCATGGCAGGAGACAAGAGAGAAGGAAGAGAAGCACTGCACAGAAACACATTCTGTACACAGGTTAGTACCCTCAACAGGGAACTATGTAATTTAAACCTTTAATGTAAACATGACAAAAGCAGGTGCGGCAGCGAGGGATCCCTGTGGCCCCTGACATCCAAGAAAGATATTTAACAGATAAGACATAAATCTCTCATTTTATTCTTCAGGACACGTCAGGGGTCACAGGCTCAACGCTGGGATGTCCTAAAGCAGCCACCTATGGGTAGGGACGTGCCTGTGTCGCAGCAAGTACACTCTGGCCAAAAGCAGAGTCCTGGGAGGCAAACATATTAAATGCGTAAAAGCGCAAGACAGTATTGACGGACGATCAAGTCGCCACCCTGCAAATTTGCTCAGCTGTTGCACCATCCCGAACAGCCCAAGCCACCCCCACGAACCCAGTGGAATGTGCCCGCACCCCCGCAGGAAGGCACCCAAGTATGCCTGCTTGATGACAGAGCAAATCCAGCAGGCAATCGTCTGCTTAGTAGCCGGCCAATCTCTCCCTTAGAGCACAAAGAGATTTGCGAAAAGTGTTAGTGCTGAGCACATAGGTGCGCAATGCACGGACAACATCCAAGGAGGACTGTTCAGGAGACGCATCCGGCCCTTTAAAATGCCAGAACCACAATCTCCTGGTTGACGTGAAACCTGGACACCACCTTAGGGAGGTTGAGAAGGAACGGTTCAAAGAGCCGCCCGATCAGTGGAAGATCAGGAATGGTGACCCGTAGGACAGGGCTGACAGGTCAGACACCCTCCTGGCTGAAGCAATCGCCAACAGGAAAACCATCTTCCAGGTGAGCCAACCAAGGTCCACTGACTGTAAGGGCTCAAACGGTGGGGCTTGAGGAGCAGTGAGTAACAGAAAGGTCCCACGGGGCTACCGGGGTAACAAAGGGAGACTGGATATGTAGGACCCCTGCAGGAACATGCGCACATCCGGCAACAGTGTCAGCGTCTGACAGAACAAGATGGACAAAGCGGAAACCTGTACCTTCAAAGATAAGTGCAACCCAGCCTCCAGGCCCTTCTGTAAGGACAGAATCCTGGCCAGGCGGTTAGTCATGTGTTTGGAGTGGCGAGCATGCACCAGGAAAAGTAAGCCCGCCAGATGCGATTGTAAGCACTGGCCGAAGAAGGATTACAGGAGGAGCAAAATCAGGGGAGGCATACATCAGGAGAAACTGCAACAGGGCTGACAGGATGTCTACCATGCAAGCCCCTGGATCACTGTACCGGGTGATCTTGTGGTGCAATGCCATCAAGTCCACCTCGGGTCTGCCCAAACGTCATTCCAGCATCTGGGCCCTCCGGATTCACCGGCATCCAGAGACTGACGGCTCAGGAAGTCCACTTCCCAATTGAGGACTCTCGGGATAAAGATTGCTGAGAGCAAGGATCTTCATCTCCACCCATTGAAAGATGCAAGAAGTCCCTGCCATGACAGCCCGACTGAGTGCCACCCTGGTGGTTAATATAAGCCACCTTCTTCGCATTGTCCGGCTGGACCTGTACAGGGCGGCCTACCAGCCAGGGTTTCACCAAGGGACCGAGAAACTTCCCTCAGTTAGAGGATATTGGAACGCTTAGGAAACCCAGTTTTCACTCAAAGTCCCTGAAACGATCTCTGGCAAGTGACTGCCCCCCACCCACCCACGGAGGCTGTCAACTGTTGTTAGAAGGGTCCACTGGTGGATCCAAAATGGACTCCCCACGGTGAGGTTCTGGTCTAGAAGCCACCAGGAGAGCGATAGACGTACAGCCGGCGATGAGGCCATCATGCCAGATGTTACGGTAGGAGAGGAGACAATGATGGATGTGGGACTGCAGTGTCTGACGGGTAGATCAGTGATGTATCTAACCCGGCTTCCAGATGGATCATAGACTGAGTTGGAATCATGGATAATTTGGGCCAAATGATGATCCAGCCACGACGTTCAAGGACCATCACTATTGTTGCAGATTGTGCCAGAATCAACAGGTCGTCCAAATATGGTAGTATCCGGTTGCCCTGGTTGAGAAGTCTGCTGCCCATCATGGCCATGACCGTCGAAGACAGTCCGAAAGGCAGAGCCTGAAACTGAAAGTCTTGCAGCGCAAAGCGCAGAAATCTGGTGATGTTCCGGCCTGATGAGGATCTGCAGATATGCATCCTGGGTGTCCAGGGATGCCATGTAGTCTCCTGGTTGTAAGGCCAAGACAATGGATCACAAGGTTTCCATTGTGAACTTCAAGACTCGAACAAACTTGCGTGACTCATTTTAAAGTTGAGAATGGGATGGTAGGACCAGTTGGGCTGACTACAAAAAGGCTGGCATAGAATCCCGAGCCAAAGGGATTGAGCCAAAGGGACCAGTGCTATGATGCTTGACTGCAGGAGTTTCTGGATGGATGGTTCCAGAGCCTGGTACTTTTCCAAGTCCTTTGGAGAACCCACGGAAAAGAAGGAGTTTGGTGAGCAACGCCGAAAGGTTAGGGAGTAGCCTCGGGAGACAACATCCTGAAGGCACGCGTCTGTTGTGGATTCCATCCAGACGTCTGAAAAACTCAACAGATGGCCGCCCACCTTGGGATCCCCCAGATGGAAGATCGCCCCATCACGCAGATGGTTTGTCCTCTGCGAAAGGACTGGAAGGCAACATGGCAAAGCTGCTAGCAAAGCCACAATTTTTTTCTAGTTCAGACCCAAACAAGATGGAACCCTCAAAAGGTAAGCACTGCTAAGGTGATCTTAGAGGCCGGGTGTGCCACCCAAGAGCGCAGCCACAGGGATCTCTGTGCTGCAATAGGCAAAGCAGACACACACGGGAGGTTAAAGGAGCAGTGTCAAGCGCTACCTCCCCTAAGTAGGGTGCGGCCTGATGTACCCTGTCAATGGTAGAGAGCAGGTTCTCCACAGGCACGCCCTTGGCAGCTTCAGCCACGAGAGTAGTAGCCCCTTCCACCATGGCCCTAGCCACCCAGGCTGATGTCAGGGCAGACTTAGCTACCGCACTTACAGTGGTGTAAATAAGTTTTAGGAAGTTTTCCAACTTCCGATCTGCAGGGTTTTTGAGGGACGCAGATGGCAGCGGAGATGATCGCACTAGCTCAGACATGTGCGTCTACCTTAAGCTGTGTACACACGGAGCAATATGACCCCTGGCACTAATGAAAATGTCACACTGCCGGGAGAGGAGGCAGGGGAAGTCGCTGGTCAGAGGAGCAAGCTCCTCCGACCAGCGACCATTAGGGGGCTGAAAAAAAAAAAAAAACACCCGGTAATTTATTCGCTCCACGACCATATTGCCAGTGATTTTTGCCCATGTGTACACAGCTCTAGGAGTAGTTTCCCAGTGGACTCTATCTTCCTGAGGGAGGGGGGTCCAGGAGGACATTTCCCAACTTCAAGGACTGATGCGTGGTGCTGCAGCCATCGGCCCAGGTGATGGAGCAGCAGTGCCGGTGTCTGATAGGCCCCCTGCACTGCTGCTCAGTCACTGACCAAAGTCAGTGTAAAAATGAAGTAGGGCTGCTTAGTGCATGTGTGCTCCTGCAGCACCAAATAAATGGAGCTTCCAGAATTTAAGTTTAACCTCTTCGGTGCTGGAATGCTCTCTCCTACTACCCAGCGTTAGCCCTGTGTCCCGAAGAATAATACGTTACAATGGAATGTGGAACAGTGAATAAGATTTCAGCAATGACATCAGTGATCCCCTGGAACATCCCAATGGCTGTAATAGAAATGATATAATGACAGTATGCTGCAGAAGAGAAGACTTTCCCCACCTGAGGTCCTGGCTCTCTGTAGTCAGCAGATTCAGCAGGTCCCATGCCAGCTTCTGCTTCTCATCACCATCCCTGTAGTGCTTGTAGTGTTTGAGGTTCTGGAGAATGAGATGGTCCAGGCACTCCAAGGTCTTCTCCTGCACTGTAGTCTCAGTGTCCAGCACCACCGGGATTAGACCCCTCAGCCAAGCTTTCTGCACCAAGACGTTTCCTGGCTGGGTCTGTCAGGGGACAAGTACAGGCAACGTTTTATATTGGAGTAGCTGGCTTGGCTGCTGGCCAAATCAGAAGATACTGCCTCTATTGGCCAATCAAAGGCACAGCATGACTTTAGACAAGGCGATCCTAGCCTGCTCTACAGAGGGCAATGTGCAGACTATAGAGGAAAGGTTCAAGATACAGGGAACGGTTCAAATACAGTTGTGGAGCCTCCACTTTCCGCTAACTCTACAACTACAGAGGCAGCGAGCCCTGATTTCTGGGTGGCAAGAAGCACTGAAGTAAATTACAAAGGAAAACTAGCTAACAAGGTGCAGGGGAGCGGATGGGGATTGGAGGACGCCTCAGCTGCCTGCGTTGGCGAACAAGTCTGTGTCTAGCCAATAAAAGATGTATTTTGACTGAAGGTGAACCCCAAGCATTTAGTGTAGAGGACCATTACAAAGTCCAACAAGTAGGAGAGGAGACCCCTGCTCACCTGTAGTAGTTCCGTCAGTGAGGTCAGTGCCTGCTTACGCACAGAGACCGCCGGATCCCTGCACCTGTCCTGGAGGGTAGCGAGATCTTCAGCCGTGCAGGAAGTCAGGTTGTATTTCAGAATATTCACCAGAACCTGGATGGGGGAGGGATGAGCAAACACACACCCATAATTGTGCAACGCCGCAGGACACAAGTGCCCCGTGCATAGGTAACCTGTAGCACTACTCATCCCAGAGTAACCCGCCACAGATTTACCATTCCGTCACTGCAGAACTGTGCCAGGGCATGCTGGGACTTTTAGTGCGGGATAGGGCCCTATATTTCGCCATAGGGCCCTATCCCGCCCTCCACAGCCAAACAGTCGTTCGTCATCAGGTTAATCAATCAAGAAGAAGCCATTTTACCTGGAGCGCGGACTTCCGAACGTTCGTCTTCTCATCACCAGCCCTCAGCCGCAGCATTGTCAGCATTTCCTTTCCTGCATGAGAAGCCAACATCAAGACGGACAAGGGATGACAGGATTCCCCCCCCCCCCCCCCAACCCCTCTGGCCTGTATCCCTGAGCACGTCTCTACAGAATCTTCTTGAAGCACGGTAGGGCTTACTCAGCGGCACTTTACCTATAAGGTAACTCAGGCGCCACGTCATCTGATAAAGCACTCACCATCAGCGTCTGCCGCCTCCGACACCTCGATGGTCCGGAGACCACCAATAGTTTTCCGGCCATGCATAGAACCTGCGCAGAGAAAAACAGATTAGCAGACTGTACAATTCCTGGGTCCATTCTGTACTCCAACGACGCCTGTGTCCCCCAATACAGCAACTGAGAAATAACAACCCATACCTTTCCCTCCCTAAATTACCTTCTATGCTGCTGACGGAACTCTCCGTTGTGAGGTTGGTCCTGGACGCTGTCCGGCAACTACCTGGCAGAGTAAAGGGAACACCACAACAGCGTTACACCTGACCGGACACCGGATCACGGCACCAGATCCTGCACCAACATGTACTCACTTCCCTGCAGCAGCTCATGCAGTCCCTCCGCAGCAGAGATGGCGTTCTTCTCCAGGTACAGCGCCAGGCAGGACAGCGCTTTGCTGCGCACTGTGGGGGCTTTGTCAGAGCAGCGGCTGAACACCATGTCCTGCAGCAGGAATTTGTGCTGCAGGAACTTCAGGGTGTCTGGAGGAAACGAAGAGTCTACCACCCGCTCTGGAAGCTCCAATAGGGTGATGGCCACATCCAGGGCAAATACTCTGTAGGAGATCTGAGGAGAGAGAGGAGTTACTCTATAGAGTCCGTTCTCCCTCACAGCGCACGCACTGCGCCCAGTTACAGCTCCTCCCCCACACGGGACCTTACCTTGGAGTTCAGGGAGAGCTTGTACAGCCAGGCTATAAACGCAGCATATTCTGGGTTAGGGAAGTTCTCCAACAGTCTCACCAGAGCCTGGGACGCAGACGCCCGGTAATCAGCTTTTTCCGGACACTGCAGGAGGAGGAGAGGAAACCAGATTCAGACACAACAGAAACACTGCGGGTAGCAATACACAGGCCAACGATGACCCAACCGCGCACCAGCTCACTATTCTGTCCACTTCCTTCTCATCTTAAAACTAATGTCGTCGTTGAAGTTCATTTGAGCGAAGGACACTGGAGACCATGGGGCTAGTGGCGCAGCAGGTGTGTGGGCACTTTAACTTATTACACAGAATTTTAACTCCTACCACTATACCCCACTCGCCATTACACAGTGCCAGGAGTGTTCCGGTGCTATTAATCTGACCATTTTTGGCATCACACCAAGGCAGTCCAGGCTGGGGTCCTTTCGGTCCATGACTTGAATAGGACCACAGAATCCAGACTGGTAAATAGGTTCGGACGGTGATGCTTCCAACTATTAAAGCTTTAGATAAACCATGTGGCATGGCGGTAATCTCAGACACCCGCGTCTTCTTGAAATGGGAGCCGCTCTGCTTCTCTTACGGTTGTTAGACTGCACCTGGGGCGCTGTGTGTGTGTGTGTGTGTGTGTGGAGGGGGGCTCAGTGGTCAGGGATACATCCGGAAGTCTCCGTGAGATCATGCAGACCTCGCTAGAGTCCAAACGGTTTGCTTCTTACAGGAAGCTGCTCAGTCCTGGGGCACAGGTGTATTCATTTCGGAGTGGCATATTTTAGTAGATCCGCAGGTGGTCCTAATTATCACATTTCCAATTCTGGGAGGTGACCTGTAAAAGATCCATAGGTTCCCCCAGCTCACTGAATGGTATTAGTAACCAATCTTGAACACTACATTATAATAGAATTCAGAGATATTGGTTACATATACCTGCACAGGTGTATGACATGCCCCCAAGCCATGTCAAGGCTTCTCTGTATGTTGGGGGTCCCTAGCGCTATATCTAGGTGTGGATGTGGCACCCCAAAACTATCATAAGCTAGAAAGCCCAGATCGGCATGCCAGTGAGATACTATAGTGTTAATAACCCAGCTCAGCCAGTCCAGGGGCACCGTACCACACCGATAACTTAAATTGGGTCTACGATTATCCAGCAAGGAGCCACATGATATAGCTCCTTGCTTACCTAGTCTCTGGGACTGTATAGGAGAAGCCCCATGAGAGCAGACCAAGGCTAGGTGGATTACATTATACCTAGTCCGTGTAGGAAGCGCTCACGCCCTGCTGAGCCCCTACACTCCCGGGACCCCAAAGGTAGAGTAAGGAATAGGTACAGACATACATGCGTAACATCAAACTTCTACAGAGGTCACTTATTTATCTGTATATGAGAAGTCTGTATAACTGGACCACACACGGGCCTAACGCTGTATAATGCAGCGCGGGATACATGATGGGACCTCCCGGGTGACACACAACAGATGCATTTACCTTGACACAAACGTGCTGTAACAGGATTAGCAGAATTGGGTAGGACACCTCCTTCAGTTCATTCACCAGGAAACTGCCACAGGGAGAAAAATACCCCAAAAATCAGCAAGAGTTACCCATACAAGCTGGTGCCATGTTTATATTTGTGGGGAGAGAGGACCAAGAGCAGCCGCCTCTAACTGCCACAACACATGATAAACTGTCATCTGCAAACCAGCCAGAAGCTTCCCTCACACAACCACTGGAGACGCAGCGCCATCTTGTGGAAGACTATTTGCGCCCCCCCTTCCCTGGGATGAGACATTACCCAGATCCTCTCCCGTGATTGGTGCGGGAGCATAGACACCGCCGGGGGGGGGGGGGGGGGGGGGGAGATAACGACACAAAATCTGAGTTTCGCTTTGTTTTCATAGTTATCCCCAAATCTCCAAGCAGAAGGAACGTGGGTGGGACCCATGCTTCCCCTCACCTGACAAACCGGATTGCCTGGTCCCTGGCAGCCGTGTCCGTAGAGCTGACCGCCAGTGTGGTCGATTTGGTGCCCTCTCCTTTCACCAGGATGATAATATTAAGCAGCCGATAGAAGAGACGGCGAAGAGTCTGCAAGCGAGAGAGAAACGCGTGACGGGATGTGGGAATGAGAGTTCGCAGGCAGGGCCCTCTTTCCTCATGTATGACCCCTAGCACTGCCCATGCCAGCAGTGCCTCCTCCAGTTATATCCTGGTCCCTCTCAGCAGCTGCCCCTACATATTTGAAGACCCACGCATTTTACCTGGTTGACTTCTCCATGAATGGGCAGACACAGCATCCACAGCCCCTGGTATGCCAGCTCTGGTACGTACTTCATGCGGGTCACAGGGCTACAGCAGGAACCAGAGGGGTCACAGGTTACATACATCGATGGCACAAGGCATTAACTACAGGTATACAAAACGCGTTGGTCCCCGAGTGCGGAACACTGATACATTAAAAAGTTTCCACTTTTAGCTAGCTCCATATATGTAGCATGACACAACACATTACCAATACACAGAGCAGGGACAACGGCTTCATACATGTGACCAGGACAACGTACCCGGCAGCGGAGAAGGAGGAGAGCTCTTTGGGCAGGGTCTCGAAGCCGGTCAGGTGAATGAAGATCTGAAAGGAGCAATGTGTCTAGTTAGGATCAGGAATGGCTCAGCGTTAGCTATGATCACAACAGACGCCTTGTATTGCACAGTATAACACTGCGCGGAGGTTACTAACATGTGACTAACAGCTCTCAGGTCATGGAACAGTATAACACTGCGCAGAGGTTACTAACATGTGACTAACAGCTCTCAGGTCATGGAACAGTATAACACTGCGCGGAGGTTACTAACACGTGACTAACAGCTCTCAGGTCATGGAACAGTATAACACTGCGCGGAGGTTACTAACACGTGACTAACAGCTCTCAGGTCATGGAACAGTATAACACTGCGCGGAGGTTACTAACACGTGACTAACAGCTCTCAGGTCATGGAACAGTATAACACTGCGCGGAGGTTACTAGCACGTGACTAACAGCTCTCAGGTCATGGAACATCACAGAATCAGTGACCGTATTAGTAAGTTATGGGGGTGCAGCCGTGAGAGGAGGAACCAGCTTCCACTGTAACATACAGGAGCCTGGCCAGAGCCAATGTAATACATCATTAGGGAGACTAATACCCCATTTACACCGCCCGGGTCAGTGGGAGGGGGCATGCAGGAGAAATTTGCCGTGGCAGCCGCCGGTACTAAAGGTACCAAACGCTGGGTCGCACCGGGTTTGAAGCTGGGTCCAAAAAACGTTTTGGAGTAAAAGGGGTATAACAGAATCACCCAGACAGTCCTGGTATAATGGCTACCCATGAGTCTGCTGCTGCACCCTCCCCCCTGCCACCCCAGTATCCGCCGCACCTCCCCCCTGCCGCCCCAGTATCCGCCGCACCTCCCCCCTGCCGCCCCAGTATCCGCCTCACCTCCCCCCTGCCGCCGCACCTCCCCCCTGCTGCCCCAGTATCCGCCGCACCTCCCCCCTGCCGCCCCAGTATCCGCCGCACCTCCCCCCTGCTGCCCCAGTATCCGCCGCACCTCCCCCCTGCCGCCCCAATATCCGCCGCACCTCCCCCCTGCCGCCCCAGCATCCGCCTCACCTCCCGGCCCCAGCATCCGCCTCACCTCCCGCCCCAGCATCCGCCTCACCTCCCGCCCCAGCATCCGCCTCACTTTCCCGCTGCAGCGCCAGTATCCGCCTCACCTCCCCCCTGCTGCCCCAGTATCCGCCTCACTTTCCCGCTGCTGCCCCAGTATCCGCCGCACCTCCCCCCTGCCGCCCCAGCAGCCGCCTCACTTTCCCGCTGCAGCGCCAGTATCCGCCTCACCTCCCCCCCTGCTGCCCCAGTATCCGCCTCACCTCCCCCCCTGCTGCCCCAGTATCCGCCTCACCTCCCCCCCTGCCGCCCCAGCATCCGCCTCACCTCCCCCCCTGCCGCCCCAGCATCCGCCTCACCTCCCGCCCCAGCATCCGCCTCACCTCCCGCCCCAGCATCCGCCTCACCTCCCGCCCCAGCATCCGCCTCACCTCCCGCCCCAGCATCCGCCTCACTTTCCCGCTGCTGCCCCAGTATCCGCCGCACCTCCCCCCTGCCGCCCCAGCAGCCGCCTCACTTTCCCGCTGCAGCGCCAGTATCCGCCTCACCTCCCCCCCTGCTGCCCCAGTATCCGCCTCACCTCCCCCCTGCCGCTCCAGTATCCGCCTCACCTCCCCCCCTGCCGCCCCAGCATCCGCCTCACCTCCCCCCCTGCCGCCCCAGCATCCGCCTCACCTCCCCCCTGCCGCTCCAGTATCCGCCTCACCTCCCCCCCTGCCGCCCCAGCATCCGCCTCACCTCCCCCCCTGCCGCCCCAGTATCCGCCTCACCTCCCCCCTGCCGCCCCAGTATCCGCCTCACCTCCCCCCTGCCGCCCCAGTATCCGCCTCACCTCCCCCCTGCCGCCCCAGTATCCGCCTCACCTCCCCCCTGCCGCCCCAGTATCCGCCTCACCTCCCCCCTGCCGCCCCAGTATCCGCCTCACCTCCCCCCCTGCCGCCCCAGCATCCGCCTCACCTCCCCCCTGCCGCCCCAGTATCCACCTCACCTCTCCCCTGCCGCCCCAGTATCCACCTCACCTCTCCCCTGCCGCCCCAGTATCCACCTCACCTCCCCCCTGCCGCCCCAGTATCCGCCTCACTTTCCCGCTGCAGCACCACACCAGTTTCTGTTGTAGCCACAACACCGAATCCCTCCACTGTAACCAATGAATTGTTATTTACGTGCACCAACAAAAGCAGGTGTCACAAGTAACCTGTCTCCAACAGCAACATATCATCTGCCAGCAGCACAGTGGTTACTGTGAAGTATGAATGCCCGGCAGCTTCACTAGTGCCAAGCCAATGCCCGCCATCTTCTACAGCGCCAATGCCCGCCACCAGCTACAGCGCCAATGGCCACTTCCTCACCTGCATGCAGTGTAGAACACTTTCCGGCTTCTCCTTCAGCGAGAACTTTGGTAGGAGACGCAGGAAGTTTTTCAGTAGAAGAACAATGGACTCTCGGATGTTCATCAGATCACGGGTAGACAAATACATGGTGTCTTCATCCGCTTCCTCCGCCGACATGTCCTCCAGCTTCAGGACACAAGACAGCAGAAATACCAGAAGGATTTAACGATTTATCCAATAGGATTTCCCATCTCATCCTTCCTCCAGCCTGGTACTAACAGCTCCCAACGCGTTATACAACGGGTGAGGGGCGGCAGACACTGGTGACATACTGTACTACGGGACACCTTGTACCTGGAATGTGGCTCAGAGCGGGGTCTCCCGTTACTAACTAGATAGACAGAAAGTGACTGGACATCCGCGAGATCCATAAAGTAGTGAATAATAAGCGGCTCACTATGGAACTCTCATACTAGAAATCTGTGGCTCACATGTACAGTATGACAGTGGCGTTAAAACAGAAACTAACGCATCAATATTCCTATGCTTACACTCTTTTCTTAAATACTGTTATTATTGCTGCAGATGGCGTTCGCTTGTTGCACAAGGTACTAGCCACTGCGTACGAGGTCTACCCTTTGCGCCAAGCAGAAGGCGTTTGTCAGTAGACAAAATGGTTGCTGCTTCTATGACTTGCATAAAAAACATTACAAAATGGCTGAAGTCAGAATAAAGTTTAAGAATGCAATATTGACAGTACAGAGAGCGAGGACGGCCAGCTAGTCTCTACAATATGAGAACCACCTGATCACAAACCATGCAAACTTTACCAAGTGACAAAGAAGTTGGGTGATGGGTGAATTATGACAGTATGATTGACAGCAAAGCTTGCCAATAAGACTATGCTAATAATGCTCATGAATAATTAATGTGAGTAAGGTTTAGATGTCAGAGCTGGAGAAGGGAGGGGAAGGCAGTTGAGGAAGAACAGGCAAGCAGGGGGCTGGAGGTAACTATGAATGAGGTCTAATGGCTGATCACTGTCCTTGATAGGTTTCCATTTTAATCTGATCTAGAATTATTGTAGTACAGGTCGAGTATCCCGTATCCGAATATCCGTTATCCGAATTATTCCGAAATACGGACATTCCAGAAAGTGAAAAAAAAATTTTTTTTTGCTAAAAACTCACTGGGGACATATGTAACAGCATCACTGGGGACATGATATGTAACTGGCACTATATATGTGCAAGACAATGATTGCTTGGCATTCAAATTCAGTGCTGAGATAGTACACACATTTTGTTTCACGTTTTGAAACCTTGTTTTTTGAACAATTAAAATATGTTTGTGTGTATTTTATGTGGTAATAAAATATATTTGTGTGTATATTATGTGTTTATACAGCATAAATGCAAGATACTTCAAAATACATCATTGAAATATTAAAATATTCCGAAATACGGAATAATCCGTTATCCAAAATTCTCCTGGTCCCGAGCATTTTGGATACGGGATACTCAACCTGTATAAGCTAATCGATTTTATGTTTCTTGTGTTTGTCTTCATTTACAAATCCCTGTAATCAATCTATCTTTCAAGTAAAGCTTTGTCATTCATTTTGTGGTAGCGTGCACTTATTTTAGGGTTTGCCGAGTAATTATATATACTTCTGCTTTATCAGCGGTTACCTCTAAGTTGTCTCTCTGGGGGGGGCGGCGCCGTTTCTTGCCACCACCACGACTCTCCCCCTGGGAGTTCTTGGGCGCATCCTTCTTCCTCTTGCGGCTGGACTCCGGGTCCTGGGGCCAGCACTTCTCCAAGCTGTCCACACATTTGTCAAACAGGACGGGATGAAATACTTGGTTGGCAACACTTCCTGTCATATAAAGGTAAGAAGGGATTGTGATGAAAGCCATACTGCAGTACCCCCCTGGTGGCCCAACGATCGCAGCCTGACAGGGGCGTGTATGACCTCTGTGTGGGTTGGTAGAAGAGTCTGCACAAATAATGGCTCTGGGTCTGAAAGCAAATGCCGCGTGCACCTCCAGGGGCTTAGGAAAGGAACAAGCACTGGGCACCGCTGACCGGAAATTCAGCCACGACCAGTAAATAAGTGCACTATCGCTGCAAATACAGGTCAGAAAAAACCACATCTGGCACGGCAACAAGGTTAGCGGACAATAACACAACCTATATGATCAGGTATACGACGTATTGGCGTAGAGGGAGTGGGCGACATCATACAGGAGACTCACTTACCTGGGATTTCCAGCAGAAGGAAGTACAGCCCAGCGGCATGCAAGGCCAGTAATCGCTGCATGGGCCCTGCCTTCTTAGCCTCTCCTGTCTGGATGAAGTGGTACAGAACCGCCACCAGGGAATTGCGGCAAATGTCGTTCTCTGCAAACAGGACCCAGACGCTCTGTGAAATGTGACAGTGTGCACAGGTTACGTATCCCTTAGCAATCAGCTCTAACAGGGCAGAGCCCCCGTCCTCATGTGCACCAGGAATCCATCCCCCATCTGCAGGGTATCCCCAGCCCTGCCCCTGTCATTGGCCCTACCATAATGCCCAGACACAGTATGGTGTAGTTTGTAGTCATGCTCCGATACCTTATTGCCGTGAAGCGTTTTCCTTGCACGGTGCTGCAAACACCTTGTGACGCCTTTTATGTGAGAGGAAGCCATAAGAAGTGCACACGTCCGGGGACACTCACTACTACTGAGTCAGAGTCCGCCATAGGGAAATGAGGGCAGGAGGTACAGATGTGGTGTCACTACAGGAGTCACCCTGCTAACGCCATATAAACCAGAAGGCCTTCTAGTTACCCCATGCTTTCAGCCATCTGCAAACATGAGTTCCAGAAATACAAGACATAGGGGGTTATTCAGACCTGAAGGAGCAGCTGTGAATCTGCAGGCAGCGCGGTTATCGATGGTACGGCTTGTAGTACACATGCGCCAGGCCATCCTGCTATGAAAAGCAGAGCTGGCCGTCCGCAAGGTGACGGTCAGGAAGCCGGTGTTTGTCACCGTGAAGTTTTGCCATAGAAAATGCAGGCGTGGCCAGACATTTCCAGGGAGGGTCTATGACGTGAAGCCTCACACAGGGCGGGATTTCCCTCTGACGGAACGGCATATGCCTGATCACACATCAGGTCTGAATAACCCCCATAGTTGTGGATACTTAGCATTAACAATTCTTCATTGGACCATTTCAGTCTAACACAATAAATATAATATTTCCATCTACCTTAATATAAGAGGGCAGTCAGTGCCCGGACCATACCAGCAGACATTCCCCGAATGTCAGACTTACCCGCGTGTTCTCCTGGTCTTCAGATGCAAAAGGCAGGAGACTCTCGTACAGGTTGCTGAATACTTCGTGGCCATTCTCTGTGATCTCTGCTTCCACCCTGGGATCCAAAGGCTCAGCCTCCGTGAAGTCCAGCTCCCACACAGACTCCACCCATGCTGAAACACAGACCAGTCAACATGCGGTACTGGTGCAACGGTCAGCTGACATGCTTACGCACTTAACCTGGGTGCACACCCCTCATGCCTTACACTGTCTTTCCCAAATGGGAAGTAAACTGCTGGGGGATTGGCCGAGTGAGTATATGCAGCACTCATCTGGGCACCCTGAATACTGTAGTTGAGGCCTGGTCAACCTGTGGCCCTTTAGTTGTGAAACTACAAGTCCTTTCATGCCTTGCCACAGTTTTGCCATTAGGGATTGCTAAAAGTATGGCAAGGCATGCTGGGATGTGTAGTTTCACAACAAGTGGAGGGCCGCAGTTTGGACATGCCTGCTTTTAAAGCAAAATTGTGACAGGACATTCTGGGAATTGTAGTTGCATAACAGCTAGAGCCGCACAGGTCAGTCAGGACTGCGGTATGTTGTCACCTGATGACGGCAAAGAAACGACAACTATCTATAACAACGATAGAGAATAAACGGGTCGTGCCCTGTACTACGGTTCTCACACTACCTGATGGGCACCTCAATGGTGAATTATGTAGTCCCGTCAAACCCACTACATATACACACAGCAGGGTTCACACTACGCTACTGTCAACGCTGACAAAAACCATACAACTCTCTATCATATCGACTTATTGCTTGTGTTGACCTTTTGTCTATCATGTGCTGATGATCCTCACCCCTCAGTGCATCTCTCTGCTGTAGAACCACAGGTCAAAGCATATCGCACAACTAGTAGGTGATGCTGGGACTTGTAGTACCCCAATACTTGCATTGTAAGGCTCTCTGCTGTAGAACCACAAGTCCACAGACTAGCAGGGAATGCTGGTATTTGTAGTTCCCCTGTATTTATATAGCGTTCCTCTCCGCTCAAGAACCACAACTCCGAGCAAGACACAGACTAGCAGGGAATGCTGGTAATTGTAGTTCTCCAGTACTCTCATAGCCCTCCTCTCCGCTGTAGAACCACAACTCCCAGCAGGACACAGACTAGCAGGGAATGATGGTATTTGTAGTTCCCCTGTATTTATATAGCGTGCCTCTCCACTCTATAACCACAAGTCCCAGCAGGACACAGACTAGCAGGGAATGATGGTATTTGTAGTTCCCCTGTATTTATATATCGTGCCTCTCCGCTCTATAACCACAAGTCCCAGCAGGACACAGACTAACAGGGCATGCTGGTATTTATAGTTCCCATATACTTTCGGAGCGTGCCTCACTGCTGTAGAACTACAAATCCCAGCATAGCAGACTAGCAGGGAATGCTGGTATTTGTAGTTCCCCTGTATTTATATAGCGTGCCTCTCCGCTCTAGAACCACAAGTCCCAGCAGGACACAGACTAGTAGGGAATGCTGGTAATTGTAGTTCCCCAGTATTTATATAGCGGTCCTCTCCGCTCTAGAACCACAACTCCGAGCAGGACACAGACTACGGTAACAGGGCATGCTGGTATTTGTAGTTCCCCAGTATTTATATAGCGTGCCTCTCCGCTCCAGAACCACAAGTCCCAGCAGGACACAGACTAACAGGGCATGCTGGTATTTGTAGTTCCCCGGTACTTTCGCAGCGTGCCTCCCTGCTGTAGAACTACAAATCCCAGCATAACAGACTAGCAGGGCATGCTGGAGCTTGTAGCCCCTTAAGCCGTGCAGTGTCTCACCTCGCCTGAGACTCCGGAGCCCGCACCGGGCTAAGGCCTCCAGCACCGCCGCCTCCTTGTCGCACATCCCGCCGGTCTTCGCTTCCTGCTGCTCCGTTACCAATAGCACAGCAGACCGGAGCCGCCAAAGCCGAACACAAACCCGCCAATCAGCGGCCTCAAGCTCAGGACGTCATCATAATAACCCCGCCCACACACGCCGGAAGCGCCATAATGCATACTTGCACTCTCTGCGCATGCGCGATAGGCAGGCAGCGGCCCGTAATTAACATGGCGGTTATGGCTATGCCCTATCTTTGGTGTCATGACGTCGTGTATGACTGCCACGGAACGGCGCATGCGCAGTTACATCGGCGTCAGGGCGGCCGTGCTGTGCCTGGCAGGCGGACCACTCTGCGCCTGCGCAGGTTCTGCAGCGTTCCCCTGGCCGAGCTCCGCGCCTGCGCAGTGTGTGCGGCACCCAGAGCAGCGGAGACCGGGAGACTCGGTGCCGCCTGATACCGGGCCTGAGGCTCCGCATCCCCCCTCGCCTGAGCCATGAGCTTCTTCGGGTTCGGGCCGGCCGCGGAGCTGGACATCGCGCTGACCGATGCGGAGAGCCGCCGTCGGGTGGAGCACAAGACGGAGGATGGCAAGAAGGAGAAATACTTCCTATTCTATGACGGGGAGACCGTGTCCGGCCGGGTCACTGTCAGCCTGCGCAGCCCGGGCAAGCGGCTGGAGCACCAGGGCCTTAAGATCGAGTTCATTGGCCAGATCGGTAAGATGGGGTCGCCCGACGGCCCAGGGCGGGTGGGGCCAGTGCCCCTGGTGGGCGGGGCAAGAGCTAGGCGCCACTACAAATCCCAGCCAGGATGACAGAGCCTAGGATGCACTACAAGTCCCAGCCAGCATGACAGATCCTAGGATGCACTACAAGTCCCAGCCAGCATGACAGATCCTAGGATGCACTACAAGTCCCAGCCAGCATGACAGGGCATAGGGTGCAATACAAGTCCCAGCCAGCATGACAGGGCATAGCGTGCACTACAAGTCCCAGCCAGCATGACAGGGCATAGGGTGCAATACAAGTCCCAGCCAGCATGACAGGGCATAGCGTGCACTACAAGTCCCAGCCAGCATGACAGGGCATAGCGTGCACTACAAGTCCCAGCCAGCATGACAGGCATAGAGTGCACTACAAGTCCCAGCCAGCATGACAGGGCATAGCGTGCACTACAAGTCCCAGCCAGCATGACAGGGCATAGCGTGCACTACAAGTCCCAGCCAGCATGACAGGGCATAGCGTGCACTACAAGTCCCAACCAGCATGACAGGGCATAGCGTGCACTACAAGTCCCAGCCAGCATGACAGGGCATAGGGTGCAATACAAGTCCTAGCCAGCATAACAGGGCATAGCGTGCACTACAAGTCCCAGCCAGCATGACCGTGCATAGGGTGCACTACAAATCCAAGCCAGCATGACAGGGCATAAAGTGCACTACAAGTCCCAGCCAGCATGACAGGGCATAGGGTGCAATACAAGTCCCAGCCAGCATGACAGTGCATAGGGTGCACTACAAGTACCAGCCAGCATGACAGATCCTAGGATGCACTACAAGTCCCAGCCAGCATGATAGGGCATAGAGTGCACTACAAGTCCCAGCCAGCATGACAGGGCATAGGGTGCACTACAAGTCCCAGCCAGCATGACAGGGCATAGGGTGCACTACAAGTCCTAGCCAGCATGACAGGGCATAGGGTGCACTACAAGTCCCAGCCAGCATGACAGGGAATAGGGTGCACTACAAGTCCCAGCCAGCATGACAGGGCATAGGGTGCACTACAAGTCCCAGCCAGCATGACAGGGCATAGTGTGCACTACAAGTCCCAGCCAGCATGACAGGGCATAGAGTGCACTACAAGTCCCAGCCAGCATGACAGAGCCTAGGATGCACTACAAGTCCCAGCCAGCATGTTCTATGTTGGCTACAAGGAGTGCTCCACCCCGGACACAGTGCTGCTTATCATCTTCTGTCTGATTAGCCTGTGCCTCGGTCTGTACGTTGATGTAGGCCAGTATCTGTATGACATCACTAATATAGTGATGTCATCCCGCTCTATCCTGGTTATGAGTGAGAGGGAAGTATCTCTGTAAGTGATGTCACACGCTGTACATTCTGTGTAGACCATCCCAGTCGGCATTCATAATGTCATCATGATATCATGTCAACAAAACCATATCTGGTTTGGGTACTTCTTTACTTTCACGGCGCCAGCATGGCGCCGCGCGTCAGAGTCCCTTTGCGGGGCTCGCTTCGCTCGCCCACGCTGCGGGCTCGGTGGCTCGCTACGCTATTTAAAATCAACTCCATGCCAACATGGATAGTGGAGGTATGAACTATCCATGTTGGCATGGCGTTAACTTCGTTTATTTTACTTAGTTTGTGGCGAGTGTAACCCGGAAGTGGCGCGGCGCCATGCTGGCGCCGTGAAAGTAAAGAAGTACCCTGGTTTGTCTTCCTAGCATTGTCTTCCCTGCCATACCACAGCTGACCCTCCCATACTGAAGGCTAACCTGAATGTCGGCATTTCACTTTGTGTTTATTATCAACATTCCGAGGATGCCGACATGTTGACATTGTGACAGACTTCTCTGTTATACATGTGAGTGTGGGGGCCACGCGTGAATCCTGAGGACAGATGGGGAATCTTCTGTAGACTGATGGACTTGTAGCAGCAGGTGCTCAGTCTGGTGTGGCCCTAAGGAACGGTGGAGTTAGAGGCCGCCATATTGGCAGTAATCTGTGAGTATGGCGGAGTCTCGATGCCCCAGTATAATAGCTGGCTGTACCGTCACCAGGGCGTCAGATAGAGAAGCTGCAGGGAATGATGCTGTTGTCGTGCGCTGCAGGCTGCGCTGAGTAATGGTTCCTAACAGTGGGAATTAGTCATCTCCAGCGATCTGGCGCCGGCCGCCGTGTAGGCACCTCTCTTTCTGTCAGGTCCTGAGCTGCATCTCTGGGGCCTGTGCAGTCATGGAGGACAGCGGCCATGTGGCGAGCGGTATTGCCCCCTGATATGTAGTATAACACTGATCACAGTGTACCCCGTACTGTCTTACTGCACACGTGTGATATCACACAGTGGCCCCCTGACATGTAGTATAACACTGATCACAGTGTACCCCGTACTGTCTTACTGCACACGTATGATGTCACACAGTGGCCCCCTGACATGTAATATGATATGGTCTGATCACTGTGTACCCCATACTCTCGCTGCACACGTGTGATGTCACACAGCGGCCCCTGACATGTAGTATAACACTGATCACCATGTACCCCGTACTGTCTTACTGCACACGTGTGATGTCACACAGCGGCCCCCTGACATGTAGTATAACACTGATCACCATGTACCCCGTACTCTCTTACTGCACATGTGTGATATCACACAGCAGCCCCCTGACATGTAGTATAACACTGATCACCATGTACCCCGTACTCTCTTACTGCACACGTTTGATGTCACACAGCGGCCCCTGACATGTAATATAACACTGATCACCATGTACTCCGTACTGTCTTACTGCACACGTGTGATGTCACACAGCGGCCCCCTGACATGTAGTATAACACTGATCACTGTGTACCCTGTACTCTCTTACTGCACACGTGTGATGTCACACAGCGGCCCCTGACATGTAATATAACACTGATCACCATGTACTCCGTACTCTCGTACTGCACACGTGTGATGTCACACAGCGGCCCCTGACATGTAGTATAACACTGATCACCATGTACCCCGTACTCTCTTACTGCACACGTGTGATGTCACACAGCGGCCCCTGACATGTAATATAACACTGATCACCATGTACCCCGTACTCTCTTACTGCACACGTGTGATGTCACACAGTGGCCCCTGACATGTAGTATAACACTGATCACCATGTACCCCGTACTGTCTTACTGCACACGTGTGATGTCACACAGCTGCCCCCTGACATGTAATATAACACTGATCACCATGTACCCCGTACTCTCTTACTGCACACGTGTGATGTCACACAGCTGCCCCCTGACATGTAGTATAACACTGATCACTGTGTACCCCGTACACTCTCACTGCACACCTGTGATGTCACACGGCGGCCCCCTGACATGTAGTATAACACTGATCACTGTGTACCCCGTACTCTCTTACTGCACACGTGTGATGTCACACAGCGGCCCCTGACATGTAATATAACACTGATCACCAAGTACCCCGTACTCTCTTACTGCACACGTGTGATGTCACACAGCGGCCCCTGACATGTAGTATAACACTGATCACAGTGTACCCCGTACTGTCTTACTGCACACGTGTGATGTCACACAGTGGCCCCTGACATGTAGTATAACACTGATCACCATTTACCCCGTACTGTCTTACTGCACACGTGTGATGTCACACAGCGGCCCCTGACATGTAGTATAACACCGATCACCATGTACCCCGTACTCTCTTACTGCACACGTGTGATGTCACACAGCTGCCCCCTGACATGTAGTATAACACTGATCACTGTGTACCCCGTACACTCTCACTGCACACCTGTGATGTCACACGGCGGCCCCCTGACATGTAATATAACACTGATCACTGTGTACCCCGTACTCTCTTACTGCACACGTGTGATGTCACACAGCGGCCCCTGACATGTAATATAACACTGATCACCAAGTACCCCATACTCTCTTACTGCACACGTGTGATGTCACACAGCGGCCCCTGACATGTAGTATAACACTGATCACAGTGTACCCCGTACTGTCTTACTGCACACGTGTGATGTCACACAGCGGCCCCTGACATGTAGTATAACACCGATCACCATGTACCCCGTACTGTCTTACTGCACACGTGTGATGTCACACAGCGGCCCCTGACATGTAATATAACACTGATCACCATGTACCCCGTACTCTCTTACTGCACACGTGTGATGTCACACAGCGGCCCCTGACATGTAGTATAACACTGATCACCATTTACCCCGTACTCTCTTACTGCACACGTGTGATGTCACACAGCTGCCCCCTGACATGTAGTATAACACTGATCACAGTGTACCCTGTACTCTCTTGCTGCACACGTGTGATGTCCACAGCGGCCCCTGACATGTAGTATAACACTGATCACCATGTACCCCGTACTGTCTTACTGCACATGTGTGATGTCACACAGTGGCCCCTGACATGTAGTATAACACTGATCACTGTGTACCCCATACTCTCTTGCTGCACACGTGTGATGTCACACAGCGGCCCCCTGACATGTAGTATAACACTGATCACTGTGTACCCCGTACTCTCTTAGTGCACACGTGTGATGTCACACAGCGGCCCCTGACATGTAATATAACACTGATCACCATGTACCCCGTACTCTCTTACTGCACACGTGTGATGTCACACAGTGGCCCCTGACATGTAGTGTACACTGATCTCTTTGTACCCTGTACTCTCTCACTGCACACGTGTAATATCACACAGTGGCCCCTGACATATAGTATAACACTGATCACAGTGTACCCCGTACTCTCTCACTGCACACGTGTAATATCACACAGTGGCTCCCTGACATAATATGATACGGTCTGATCACTGTGTACCCCATACTCTCGCTGCACACGTGTGATGTCACACAGCGGCCCCCTGACATGTAGTATAACACTGATCTCTTTGTACCCTGTACTCTCACTGCACACGTGTAATATCACACAGTGGCCCCCTGACATGTAATATGATATGGTCTGATCAGTGTGTACCCCATACTCTCGCTGCACACGTGTGATGTCACACAGTGGCCCCTGACATGTAGTATAGCACGTTCTGATCACCATGTACCCCGTACTGTCTCACTGCACATGTGTGATCTCCCACAACGGCCCCCTGACATGTAGTATAGCACGGTCTGTCTGATGCACATCAGTAGAGGAAGAGGGGACGTCACATCTTATTTGTCTGTGGAATTCGCCTGTAGAACAAGTCCCAGATGGGGGGTCCCTGTAAACAGACGGCCTGCTGCAGGAAGCGTCTGTACTTCAAAGCAGCTGTTGGGAATGTCCGTGTTCCTGGGATTTCATTGTATGAGGGATGTACCGCTGCTGGATGCCAGGGCGACACTGGGGGCTTTTACCGGTGCCAGGAATCGCCCACAGAGTCATGCCTGTGTATAGACTGAGGCGGGGGGCTCTCCTGCATGGCCGGATTGGGAATGTTTGTAGAATTGGCCCGACATGGCAGCGCCAGGAGTATAATGTGCCATGTACCAAGGGCAGAGGCACTGTACCGCAGAGATGGAGGAACAAAAATGAAGGGATCGGCAAATGCCTAATACTGCATGCCGGGCGGAGTCCGGGTGTGTACACTGTGTACCTGTGAATTCCGTAAGATGTGCATATCTGCATAGTTCCCATATATCGTGTCTTATGGCCGGAGAATGGGATGGGCTGGTCTGTAATGGTGTCTGAATGCCCGTACGAGAGCCATGCACGCCAACATGTAGATCTGATCTGCACCAGGGGAGTTACACGTATGTACACTGATAATGATGACACTATTATGTGCACTCTCCCGTCATGCTGACAGGTCTGCGTCAGGCGCTCTGTATACAGTTAGTACATTGTGGCATCATCAGGATCTCCTGGCAGTGTAGACGCGGATGGGAGATCTGATGCCGCATTACTGATACTGTGTGTGCCCAGCCAATCACAGCATCAGCTGCCACCAGAGGGTCTCCTCTGCCCAGTGTCTGCTGCTAGAGCCATACCATATACCGTACATTGTATAGGGGGATATATTATTATTGTGCAGGACGGTTTCCCCAGAATGTATGTAGGGGCTCCGCAGCACCTCTTTCAGACACCTGCTGTACTTCCTCTATTTCCGCCATATTGTGAGATTTCCCAAGCTTGTCATTACTGCGCCAGGCCATGGTGACTGGCGCACTCTGCATTATGGTTCCCATGAGTCAGTCGCCCGCGTGGTCTGTATTCTGCATAGGCCATAGTATGGTAATAAAGCTTGGAGATAAAGTACAAACCAATCAGCTTCTAACTGGTACTTTTCAAATATAGCCTGTAACCTGTAAGGCAGAAGCTGATTGACTGGTACTTTATCTCTCTCAGAAGTTTGATAATTACTGCTGAGGAGAATGTGTGCGCTCTGTACAGGAGGAGGATGAGCAAAGTCTGAGCTGATGCAATCAGTTATCAGGTGATATGGTGGCAGCGAGTTCCTATCGTGTGAATGTAGTTTGGACCACATGACTATTGGAACATACCATGTGACAGTGGCAGCCGCAAGGTCCATGGAACACCATTTTACTATCCACGCCACCGACGGTTGCCTTTAGTAACCAGGTAGCGAGCCACCAGGAGCAACCATCAACCTGATACCAAATGTGCGCAAAAGATAATACATTCCCTACATCACCTGATCCCAAATGCGTGCAACAAATAATACATTCCCCTATGTCACCTGATCCCAAATGTGTGTGACAGATAATACATTCCCTACATCACCTGATCCCAAATGTGTGTGACAGATAATACATTCCCTACATCACCTGATCCCAAATGCGTGCAACAAATAATACATTCCCTTATGTCACCTGATCCCAAATGTGTGTGGCAGATAATACATTCCCCTATGTCACCTGATCCCAAATGTGTGTGACAGATAATACATTCCCCTATGTCACCTGATCCCAAATGTGTGTGACAGATAATACATTCCCCTATGTCACCTGATCCCAAATGTGTGTGACAGATAATACATTCCCTACATCACCTGATCCCAAATGCGTGCAACAAATAATACATTCCCTTGTGTCACCTGATCCCAAATGTGTGTGACAGATAATACATTCCCCTATGTCACCTGATCCCAAATGTGTGTGACAGATAATACATTCCCCTATGTCACCTGATCCCAAATGTGTGTGACAGATAATACATTCCCTACATCACCTGATCCCAAATGCGTGCAACAAATAATACATTCCCTTATGTCACCTGATCCCAAATGTGTGTGACAGATAATACATTCCCCTATGTCACCTGATCCCAAATGTGTGTGACAGATAATACATTCCCCTACGTCACCTGATCCCAAATGTGTGCGGCAGATAATAACATCGACTATGTCACCTGATCCCAAATGTGTGCGACAGATAATACATTCCCCTACGTCACCTGATCCCAAATGTGTGTGACAGATAACAACATCCCCTATGTCACCTGATCCCAAATGTGTGCGACAGATAATAACATCCCCTATGTCACCTGATCCCAAATGTGTGCAACAGATAATAACATATCCTACGTCACCTGATCCCAAATGCGTGCGACAGATAATAACATCCCCTATGTCACCTGATCCCAAATGTGTGCGCCAGATAATTCATTCCCCATATCACCTGATCCCAAATGTGTGTGATAGATAATACATTCCCTTATGTCACCTGATCCCAAATGTGTGTGACAGATAATACATTCCCCTATATCACCTGATCCCAAATGTGTGTGACAGATAATACATTCCCTACATCACCTGATCCCAAATGAGTGCGACAGATAATACATTCCCCTATGTCACCTGATCCCAAATGTATGCAACAGATAATACATTCCCCTATGTCACCTAATCCCAAATGAGTGCGACAGATAAAACATTCCCTACATCACCTGATCCCAAATGAGTGCGACAGATAATACATTCCCTACGTCACCTGATCCCAAATGTGTGCGACAGATACTATATTCCCCTATGTCACCTGATCCCAAATGTGTGCAACAGATAATACATTCCCTACGTCACCTGATCCCAAGTGTGTGCGACAGATAATAACATTCCCTGTCACCTGATCCCAAATGTTTGCAACAGATAATACATTCCCCTATGTCACCTAATCCCAAATGAGTGCGACAGATAATACATTCCCTACATCACCTGATCCCAAATGAGTGCGACAGATAATACATTCCCTACGTCACCTGATCCCAAATGTGTGCGACAGATACTATATTCCCCTATGTCACCTGATCCCAAATGTATGCAACAGATAATACATTCCCCTATGTCACCTAATCCCAAATGAGTGCGACAGATAATACATTCCCTACATCACCTGATCCCAAATGAGTGCGACAGATAATACATTCCCTACGTCACCTGATCCCAAATGTGTGCGACAGATACTATATTCCCCTATGTCACCTGATCCCAAATGTGTGCAACAGATAATACATTCCCTACGTCACCTGATCCCAAGTGTGTGCGACAGATAATAACATTCCCTGTCACCTGATCCCAAATGTTTGCAACAGATAATACATTCCCCTATGTCACCTGATCCCAAATGTGTGCGACAGATAACAATATCCCCTGTCACCTGATCCCAAATGTGTGCAACAAATAATACATTCCACTCATGTCCACTGATCCCAAATGTGTGTGACAGATAATAACATGCCCTATGTCACCTAAGCAAATAATGTGAAGACTGCAATGGAGAGAGGGATCTATTCAGATCCCTTGCATGTGTGGTCACATATAGGAGAAGTGACTGATTTACATTTTTTGCTCTTGACTTTATTCTCTGTTCAGTCACTTGCTGTCATTAGCACAATGTATGCAATCAGGTATGTTATGGTAAGATGGTTATACGTATTGTGTATTCCCAGTCCTGCTGGTAGGGACTCTTCCCAAGAGCTCTCATCAGGACTCTTTGCATACTGGACATTGATATGATGATCCCTACTGTAGATTTACATAACCAGCCTTAGTATATGATTCCAGTTTACAGAGAACAGAGGTGGAATGCGTAAGGTTACTCTTGGATTATACATAACCAGCCTTAGTATATGTTTACAGAGAACAGAGGTGAAACACGTGAGGTTACTCTTGGATTATACATAACCAGCCTTAGTATATGTTAACAGAGGTGAAACGCGTGAGGTTACTCTTGGATTATACATAACCAGCCTTAGTATATGTTTACAGAGAACAGAGGTGAAACGCGTGCGGTTACTCTTGGATTATACATTACCAGCCTTAGTATATGTTTACAGAGAACAGAGGTGAAATGCGTGAGGTTACACTTTGATTATACATTACCAGCCTTAGTATATGTTTCCAGTTTACAGAGAACAGAGGTGAAACACGTGAGGTTGCTCTTGGATTATACATAACCAGCCTTAGTATATGTTTACAGAGAACAGAGGTGAAACGCATGAGGTTACTCTTGGATTATACATAACCAGCCTTAGTATATGTTTACAGAGAACAGAGGTGAAACACGTGAGGTTACTCTTGGATTATACATACCCAGCCTTAGTATATGTTAACAGAGGTGAAATGCGTGAGGTTACTCTTGGATTATACATAACCAGCCTTAGTATATGTTTACAGAGAACAGAGGTGAAACGCGTGCGGTTACTCTTGGATTATGCATTACCAGCCTTAGTATATGTTTACAGAGAACAGAGGTGAAATGCGTGAGGTTACACTTTGATTATACATTACCAGCCTTAGTATATGTTTCCAGTTTACAGAGAACAGAGGTGAAACACGTGAGGTTGCTCTTGGATTATACATAACCAGCCTTAGTATATGTTTACAGAGAACAGAGGTGAAACGCATGAGGTTACTCTTGGATTATACATAACCAGCCTTAGTATATGTTTACAGAGAACAGAGGTGAAACGCATGAGGTTACTCTTGGATTATACATAACCAGTCTTAGTATATGTTTCCAGTTTACAGAGAACAGAGGTGAAGCACGTGAGGTTACTCTTGGATTATACATAACCAGCCTTAGTATATGTTTACAGAGAACAGAGGTGAAACGCATAAGGTTACTCTTGGATTATACATAACCAGCCTTAGTATATGTTTACAGAGAACAGAGGTGAAACACGTGAGGTTACTCTTGGATTATACATAACCAGCCTTAGTATATGTTAACAGAGGTGAAACGCATGAGGTTACTCTTGGATTATACATAACCAGCCTTAGTATATGTTTACAGAGAACAGAGGTGAAACGCGTGCGGTTACTCTTGGATTATACATTACCAGCCTTAGTATATGTTTACAGAGAACAGAGGTGAAATGCGTGAGGTTACACTTTGATTATACATTACCAGCCTTAGTATATATTTCCAGTTTACAGAGAACAGAGGTGAAATGCATAAGGTTACTCTTGGATTATACATAACCAGCCTTAGTATATGTTTACAGAGAACAGAGGTGAAACACGTGAGGTTACTCTTGGATTATACATAACCAGCCTTAGTATATGTTAACATAGGTGAAACGCGTGAGGTTACTCTTGGATTATACATAACCAGCCTTAGTATATGTTTACAGAGATCAGAGGTGGAATGCGTAAGGTTACTCTTGGATTATACATAACCAGCCTTAGTATATGTTTCCAGTTTACAGAGAACAGAGGTAAAACGCGTGCGGTTACGCTTGGATTATACATAACCAGCCTTAGTATATGTTTACAGAGAACAGAGGTGAAACGCATGAGGTTACTCTTGGATTATACATAACCAGCCTTAGTATATGTTTCCAGTTTACAGAGAACAGAGGTGGAATGCATGAGGTTACTCTTGGGTTATACATAACCAACCTTAGTGTATGTTTCCAGTTTACAGAGAACAGAGGTGAAGCACGTGAGGTTGCTCTTGGATTATACATAACCAGCCTTAGTATATGTTTACAGAGAACAGAGGTGGAATGCGTAAGGTTACTCTTGGATTATACATAACCAGCCTTAGTATATGTTTCCAGTTTACAGAGAACAGAGGTAAAACACGGGCGGTTACGCTTGGATTATACATAACCAGCCTTAGTATATGTTTACAGAGAACAGAGGTGAAACGCATGAGGTTACTCTTGGATTATACATAACCAGCCTTAGTATATGTTTCCAGTTTACAGAGAACAGAGGTGAAGCACGTGAGGTTACTCTTGGATTATACATAACCAGCCTTAGTATATGTTTACATAGAACAGAGGTGAAACGCATGAGGTTACTCTTGGATTATACATAACCAGCCTTAGTATATGTTTCCAGTTTACAGAGAACAGAGGTGGAATGCATGAGGTTACTCTTGGGTTATACATAACCAACCTTAGTGTATGTTTCCAGTTTACAGAGAACAGAGGTGAAGCACGTGAGGTTGCTCTTGGATTATACATAACCAGCCTTAGTATATGTTTACAGAGAACAGAGGTGGAATGCGTAAGGTTACTCTTGGATTATACATAACCAGCCTTAGTATATGTTTCCAGTTTACAGAGAACAGAGGTAAAACACGGGCGGTTACGCTTGGATTATACATAACCAGCCTTAGTATATGTTTACAGAGAACAGAGGTGAAACGCATGAGGTTACTCTTGGATTATACATAACCAGCCTTAGTATATGTTTCCAGTTTACAGAGAACAGAGGTGAAGCACGTGAGGTTACTCTTGGATTATACATAACCAGCCTTAGTATATGTTTACATAGAACAGAGGTGAAACGCATGAGGTTACTCTTGGATTATACATTACCAGCCTTAGTATATGTTTCCAGTTTACAGAGAACAGAGGTGGAACGCGTGAGGTTACTCTTTGATTAGTGTTCCTACTAGGAACCAAACGGGGCAGGGCGCTGGAGGGCCGCCGCGTCACTGAAGGGGGCGTGCCCGGGCCGCCGTGTCACTGAAGGGGGCGTGCCCGGCCATAACTACGTCCCCGAGCTGCCAGGAAAGCGATGTGCACCGCAATCTATGGTGGCGCTTGGCTTCACCGGTGCACTCCGGTGGGCAGGCAGCAGGTTGTTTTAGTGGGGCACTGCTAGAGGGGCAGGGCGCATTCTGCCCTTTAAAAATCGGGCAGGGCGCAGCGCCCCGCTAAAACAGCCTAGCGGGAACACTATTGGATTATACATAACCAGCCTTAGTATCTGTTTACAGAGAACAGAGGTGAAACGCGTGCGGTTACTCTCGGATTATACAGAACTTGTCTTGTGTTTCTCTCTGCAGAGCTGTACTATGACCGGGGGAATCACCACGAGTTTGTCTCCTTGGTGAAGGACCTGGCTCGCCCCGGAGAGATCTCGCAGTCCCAGAGTTTCGACTTTGAGTTCACCCATGTGGAAAAGCCGTACGAATCCTACACCGGGCAGAATGTGAAGTTACGGTGCGTGTCCTGTTACTGGCGCTCCATACCGGATATTTCATGTCACACAGGGGTAGGTGTATGTAGCAGTGATAAGGGAGGAGAAGTGCCCATGGCAACCAATCAGCTGCTCTGTATCATTTTTTTTTATTATGCTAATTATACATGTTACTTCAGTGCTGATTGGTTGTTATGGGCCTCTTCTCCTCCCTTATCACTGCTCCATACATCTGCCCCACAGTTCTGATCTGACCCCTGTTGCTGTCTCATTTTGGGTATGGGAGGTTTTTACTGACAGTGGATCATCCCCACTCCACTCATAGTATATGCATGTAGGGAATAATGGTATCGCTGTATAGAGGCCTGACACTTTATTATCTGCTATATCCAGTTGTGTGTGTTCTGCTTTTGTACATGGGGTATAAGGATGTAACAAGTCCCCGTCCCCTCCCTTGTGTCTGTGCAGGTATTTCTTACGTGCCACCCTCAGCCGCCGCCTCAATGATGTGGGCAAGGAGATGGATATAGTGGTCCATACGCTCAGTACCTACCCCGAGCTCAACTCCTCCATCAAGATGGAAGTGGGGATTGAAGACTGCCTGCACATCGAATTCGAGTACAACAAGTCCAAGTAGGTTGATCGGGCAAAAAGCCAGGAGCCAAGGTTCCCGTCATGTGACCGTAGACCTGGTCATGGGCTGGGCCAGTCTGCTTCGGCGTTCCGTGTTACCTATTAGGTTCCAGTGACCTGATTTGCTGAATATTCGGGTTATTTCTCAGGATTGGCTGGTGCATACCGGGATCCGGGGGTCCAGAGTATTATGTATCACACAGGCGCAACAAAGGGAACATACATCTGTAGCAATATTGTTTTGTCCTACAATAGAATGTATCACACTAAATGGTACAGCTAGAGGTAGGTAAACCGTCGACACTGATGATGTCGGCAGGGGATTTGTGATGCATTACTTGTGATGTTATTTAAAGCATTTTAACTGTTGGCTAAATAAGATGATGCTTTACTGTCCAGTATAATTCCGGCATGGTTTAAGAAAAAAGGTGCAGTCATTACTTTCACATTTCCCAGACCACCTAGCTGGTGCACAGGTGTAGTCATTACTTACGGTCACATGGCCCAGACCCCCTAGCTGGTGCACAGGTGCAGTCATTACTAGTTGTCACATTTCCCAGACCCCCTAGCTGGTGCACAGGTGCAGTCATTACTAGTTGTCACATTTCCCAGACCACCTAGCTGGTGCACAGGAGTAGTCATTACTGTATGTCACATTTCCCAGACCACCTAGCTGGGGCACAGGTGCAGTCATTACTTTCACATTTCCCAGACCACTTAGCTGGTGCACAGGTGTAGTCATTACTTACGGTCACATGGCCCAGACCCCCTAGCTGGTGCACAAGTGTAGTCATACTCTATGTCACATTTCCAAGACCACCTAGCTGGTGCACAGGTGCAGTCATTACTGTCACATTTCCCAGACCGCCTAGCTGGTGCACAGGTGCAATCATTACTATATGTCACATTTCCCAGACCACTTAGCTGGTGCACAGGTGTAGTCATTACTTATGGTCACATTTCCCAGACCACTTAGCTGGTGCACAGGTGCAGTCATTACTATATCTTACATTTCCCAGACCACCTAGCTGGGGCACAGGTGCAGTCATTACTATGCCACATTTTCAGACCCCCTAGCTGGTGCACAGGTGCAGTCATTACCTACGGTCGCATTTCCCAGACCCCCTAGCTGGTGCACAGGTGCAGTCATTACTATGTCACATTTTCAGACCCTCTAGCTGGTGCACAGGTGTAATTATTGTGAACTGTTGCATTCCTAGACCAATTAGCTGGTGCACAGGTGCAGTCATTACTATGTCACATTTCCCAGACCAATTAGCTGGTGCACAGGTGCAGTCATTACTAATTTTACATTTTTAATAGTGCTGTATTAATTCCTAACCAACGCATTCTACAGATCCACAGGTGGCCTTTTGTCACCAATTATCGCTTGTCCTTCGGTACGGACCATTCTGCAGGGTTGAGCTTGGAGGCACCGGGCTGTATCCATCCGAGAACGCAGTGGCGATTGGTGCTACTCTGGTAGTCACAGGATATAAGCAGGTGCCGTCGTTTTCACCTGGTTATTGCATAAAGGATAAATCTTTCCCATACATTAAATCAGGTTTCTTCAGTTCTCCATCTGTGCACTACATGTATTATGCTGAAGTGCAGTCAGACATCTGCCAACATTTCCAATTCTTTTCTGATTATGTTCCTCTAGTGCCAGCTCTGAGAGCTATCGCCGGCCACACTGTCCGCACCTCATCACCCACAATATACCCGGGTCCATGAAACATCCACAGCCAGCTAAAGGTTGTCACAATGGGTTCTCTCTCTGCTTTGTAACAGGTATCACCTCAAAGATGTCATCGTTGGGAAGATTTACTTCCTCCTGGTACGGATCAAGATCAAACACATGGAGATCGATATCATTAAACGAGAAACCACAGGGACCGGGCCAAATGTTTACCACGAAAATGACACCATTGCCAAGTACGAGATCATGGACGGAGCCCCCGTGAGAGGTCAGGAGGGAGAACGACGCTGGGTTTATATTTCATCATTTATAGGATAATACTCATTGTTCTGGTAGCTTGTTAGTCTGTATTCCGAAGCACCAGCATCCGATTCGCTCACTGCTGGCTTAGTACAGACTCAGTTATGGCTTCATGATGGGTCTGTATTACAGGACAGTGGTAGGAGTGGAGACCATGACAGCCGTTACATGCAAAGTAATGCTTGGATATTTCTATATGTTCAGTGACGTCACTGAGTGCGCAGCATATCCATTCGCTAGGAACCAGTGACATCACTGAGAATGCAGCCTATCCATTTGCTAGGAACCAGTGACATCACTGAGAATGCAGCCTATCCATTCACTAGGAACCAGTGACATCACTGAGAATGCAGCCTATCCATTCGCTAGGAACCAGTGACCTCACTGAGAATGCAGCCTATCCATTCACTAGGAAGCAGTGACATCACTGAGAGTGCAGCAGCCTCTCCAGTCACTAGGAACCAGTGACATCACAGAGAGTGTAGCCTCTCCAGTCCCTAGGAACCAGTGACATCACTGAGAGTGCAGCCTCTCCAGTCCCTAGGAACCAGTGACATCACTGAGAGTGCAGCCTATCCATTCACTAGGAAGCAGTGACATCACTGAGAGTGCAGCAGCCTCTCCAGTCACTAGGAAGCAGTGACATCACTGAGAGTGCGGCCTATCCAGTCACTATGAGCCAGTGACATCACTAAGAGTGCAGCCTATCCAGTCACTAAGAGCCAGTGACATCACTGAGAGTGCAGCCTATCCAGTCACTAGGAACCAGTGACATCACTGAGAGTGCAGCCTATCTAGTCACTAGGAACCAGTGATGTCACTGAGAGTGCAGTCTCTCCAGTGACTAGTGACATCACTGAGAATGCAGCCTATCCAGTCACTATATATACTGAATTATTAATAATGACTGAGTACAGCTGATCAGTGTGGCCCTATGAGGGATGACTGGTTACTACAAGGAATGTGTACTTTCTATACTGTACAGAAGTGCAGCTGATGGGAATGTCCTGTATAATGTTTCCTGCAGGTGAATCCATCCCAATCCGGCTGTTCCTTGCAGGATATGAGCTGACGCCGACTATGAGGGATATCAACAAGAAGTTCAGTGTGCGCTATTACCTCAATCTAGTACTCATAGACGAGGAGGAGAGGCGCTACTTCAAACAGCAGGTGAGCCATGGGCTGAGCCCCCTGTACCCCTCTATATGCAGTGTGCCAGTGAGGACAGGGCTGTATGTGACAGGGGCAGTAACATGATGTGAGGAGGGGAATGGGGGCAGCAGGAAGCCACAGTCTGAGAGTTATATAGTGGGAGGAGCAGGGTCCCCAGCAGCACAGAGTATATCAGGAGATGAGTGATGTGTCAGTGAGTCCAGGACTGCATGTGACAGGGGCAGTAACATGATGTGAGGAGGGGAATGGGGGCAGCAGGAAGCCACAGACTGAGAGTTATATAGTGGGAGGAGCAGGGTCCCCAGCAGCACAGAGTATATCAGGAGGTGAGTGATGTGTCAGTGAGGACAGGGCTGCATGTGACAGGGCAGTGACATGATGTGAGGAGGGGAATGGGGGCAGCAGGAAGCCACAGTCTGAGAGTTATATAGTGGGAGGAGCAGGGTCCCCAGCAGCACAGAGTATATCAGGAGATGAGTGATGTGTCAGTGAGTCCAGGACTGCATGTGACAGGGGCAGTAACATGATGTGAGGAGGGGAATGGGGGCAGCAGGAAGCCACAGACTGAGAGTTATATAGTGGGAGGAGCAGGGTCCCCAGCAGCACAGAGTATATCAGGAGGTGAGTGATGTGTCAGTGAGGACAGGGCTGCATGTGACAGGGGCAGAGACATGATGTGAGGAGGGGAATGGGGGCAGCAGAAAGCCACAGACTGGGAGTTATATAGTGGGAGGAGCAGGGTCCCCAGCAGCACAGAGTATATCAGGAGATGAGGGATGTGTCAGTGAGGACAGGGCTGCATGTGACAGGGACAGTGACATGATGTGAGGAGAGGAATGGAGGCAGCAGGAAGACTCAGACTGAGAGTTATATAGTGGGAGGAGCAGGGTCCCCAGCAGCACAGAGTATATAAGGAGATGAGTGATGTGTCAGCGAGGACAGGGCTGCATGTGACAGGGGCAGTGACATGATGTGAGGAGGGGAATGGAGGCAGCAGGAAGCCACAGACTGAGAGTTATACAGTGTGAGGATCAGGGTCCCCAGCAGCACAGAGTATATCAGGAGATGAGTGATGTGTCAGTGAGGACAGGGCTGTATGTGACAGGGGCAGTAACATGATGTGAGGAGGGGAATGGGGGCAGCAGGAAGCCACAGTCTGAGAGTTATATAGTGGGAGGAGCAGGGTCCCCAGCAGCACAGAGTATATCAGGAGGTGAGTGATGTGTCAGTGAGTCCAGGACTGCATGTGACAGGGGCAGTAACATGATGTGAGGAGGGGAATGGGGGCAGCAGGAAGCCACAGACTGAGAGTTATATAGTGGGAGGTGCAGGGTCCCCAGCAGCACAGAGTATATCAGGAGGTGAGTGATGTGTCAGTGAGGACAGGGCTGCATGTGACAGGGGAGTGACATGATGTGAGGAGGGGAATGGGGGCAGCAGGAAGCCACAGACTGAGAGTTATATAGTGGGAGGAGCAGGGTCCCCAGCAGCACAGAGTATATCAGGAGATGAGTGATGTGTCAGTGAGTCCAGGACTGCATGTGACAGGGGCAGTAACATGATGTGAGGAGGGGAATGGGGGCAGCAGGAAGCCACAGACTGAGAGTTATATAGTGGGAGGAGCAGGGTCCCCAGCAGCACAGAGTATATCAGGAGGTGAGTGATGTGTCAGTGAGGACAGGGCTGCATGTGACAGGGGCAGAGACATGATGTGAGGAGGGGAATGGGGGCAGCAGAAAGCCACAGACTGGGAGTTATATAGTGGGAGGAGCAGGGTCCCCAGCAGCACAGAGTATATCAGGAGATGAGGGATGTGTCAGTGAGGACAGGGCTGCATGTGACATGATGTGAGGAGAGGAATGGAGGCAGCAGGAAGACTCAGACTGAGAGTTATACAGTGTGAGGATCAGGGTCCCCAGCAGCACAGAGTATATCAGGAGATGAGTGATGTGTCAGTGAGGACAGGGCTGTATGTGACAGGGGCAGTAACATGATGTGAGGAGGGGAATGGGGGCAGCAGGAAGCCACAGTCTGAGAGTTATATAGTGGGAGGAGCAGGGTCCCCAGCAGCACAGAGTATATCAGGAGATGAGTGATGTGTCAGTGAGGACAGGGCTGCATGTGACAGGGGAGTGACATGATGTGAGGAGGGGAATGGGGGCAGCAGGAAGCCACAGACTGAGAGTTATATAGTGGGAGGAGCAGGGTCCCCCAGCAGCACAGAGTATATCAGGAGATAAGGGATGTGCCAGTGAGGACAGCGCTGTATGTGACAGGGGCAGTGACATGATGTGAGGAGGGGAATGGAGGCAGCAGGAAGCCACAGACTGAGAGTTATATAGTGGGAGGAGCAGGGTCCCCAGCAGCACAGAGTATATCAGGAGATGAATGATGTGTCAGTGAGGACAGGGCTGTATGTGACAGGGGCAGTAACATGATGTGAGGAGGGGAATGGGGGCAGCAGGAAGCCACAGTCTGAGAGTTATATAGTGGGAGGAGCAGGGTCCCCAGCAGCACAGAGTATATCAGGAGATGAGTGATGTGTCAGTGAGGACAGGGCTGTATGTGACAGGGGCAGTAACATGATGTGAGGAGGGGAATGGGGGCAGCAGGAAGCCACAGTCTGAGAGTTATATAGTGGGAGGAGCAGGGTCCCCAGCAGCACAGAGTATATCAGGAGGTGAGTGATGTGTCAGTGAGTCCAGGACTGCATGTGACAGGGGCAGTAACATGATGTGAGGAGGGGAATGGGGGCAGCAGGAAGCCACAGACTGAGAGTTATATAGTGGGAGGTGCAGGGTCCCCAGCAGCACAGAGTATATCAGGAGGTGAGTGATGTGTCAGTGAGGACAGGGCTGCATGTGACAGGGGAGTGACATGATGTGAGGAGGGGAATGGGGGCAGCAGGAAGCCACAGACTGAGAGTTATATAGTGGGAGGAGCAGGGTCCCCAGCAGCACAGAGTATATCAGGAGATGAGTGATGTGTCAGTGAGTCCAGGACTGCATGTGACAGGGGCAGTAACATGATGTGAGGAGGGGAATGGGGGCAGCAGGAAGCCACAGACTGAGAGTTATATAGTGGGAGGAGCAGGGTCCCCAGCAGCACAGAGTATATCAGGAGGTGAGTGATGTGTCAGTGAGGACAGGGCTGCATGTGACAGGGGCAGAGACATGATGTGAGGAGGGGAATGGGGGCAGCAGAAAGCCACAGACTGGGAGTTATATAGTGGGAGGAGCAGGGTCCCCAGCAGCACAGAGTATATCAGGAGATGAGGGATGTGTCAGTGAGGACAGGGCTGCATGTGACATGATGTGAGGAGAGGAATGGAGGCAGCAGGAAGACTCAGACTGAGAGTTATACAGTGTGAGGATCAGGGTCCCCAGCAGCACAGAGTATATCAGGAGATGAGTGATGTGTCAGTGAGGACAGGGCTGTATGTGACAGGGGCAGTAACATGATGTGAGGAGGGGAATGGGGGCAGCAGGAAGCCACAGTCTGAGAGTTATATAGTGGGAGGAGCAGGGTCCCCAGCAGCACAGAGTATATCAGGAGATGAGTGATGTGTCAGTGAGGACAGGGCTGCATGTGACAGGGGAGTGACATGATGTGAGGAGGGGAATGGGGGCAGCAGGAAGCCACAGACTGAGAGTTATATAGTGGGAGGAGCAGGGTCCCCCAGCAGCACAGAGTATATCAGGAGATAAGGGATGTGCCAGTGAGGACAGCGCTGTATGTGACAGGGGCAGTGACATGATGTGAGGAGGGGAATGGAGGCAGCAGGAAGCCACAGACTGAGAGTTATATAGTGGGAGGAGCAGGGTCCCCAGCAGCACAGAGTATATCAGGAGATGAATGATGTGTCAGTGAGGACAGGGCTGTATGTGACAGGGGCAGTAACATGATGTGAGGAGGGGAATGGGGGCAGCAGGAAGCCACAGTCTGAGAGTTATATAGTGGGAGGAGCAGGGTCCCCAGCAGCACAGAGTATATCAGGAGATGAGTGATGTGTCAGTGAGTCCAGGACTGCATGTGACAGGGGCAGTAACATGATGTGAGGAGGGGAATGGGGGCAGCAGGAAGCCACAGACTGAGAGTTATATAGTGGGAGGTGCAGGGTCCCCAGCAGCACAGAGTATATCAGGAGGTGAGTGATGTGTCAGTGAGGACAGGGCTGCATGTGACAGGGGAGTGACATGATGTGAGGAGGGGAATGGGGGCAGCAGGAAGCCACAGACTGAGAGTTATATAGTGGGAGGAGCAGGGTCCCCCAGCAGCACATAGTATATCAGGAGATAAGGGATGTGCCAGTGAGGACAGCGCTGTATGTGACCGGGGCAGTGACATGATGTGAGGAGGGGAATGGGGGCAGCAGGAAGCCACAGACTGAGAGTTATATAGTGGGAGGAGCAGGGTCCCCAGCAGCACAGAGTATATCAGGAGATGAATGATGTGTCAGTGAGGACAGGGCTGCATGTGACAGGGGCAGTGACATGATGTGAGGAGGGGAATGGAGGCAGCAGGAAGCCACAGACTGAGAGTTATATAGTGGGAGGAGCAGGGTCCCCAGCAGCACAGAGTATATCAGGAGATGAGTGATGTGTCAGTGAGGACAGGGCTGCATGTGACAGGGGCAGTGACATGATGTGAGGAGGGGAATGGAGGCAGCAGGAAGCCACAGACTGAGAGTTATATAGTGGGAGGAGCAGGGTCCCCAGCAGCACAGAGTATATCAGGAGATGAGTGATGTGTCAGTGAGGACATGGCTGCATGTGACAGGGGCAGTGACATGATGTGAGGAGGGGAATGAGGGGCAGCAGGAAGCCACAGACTGAGAGTTATATAGTGGGAGGAGCAGCGTCCCCAGCAGCACAGAGTATATCAGGAGATGAGTGATGTGTCAGTGAGGACAGGGCTGCATGTGACAGGGGCAGTGATGTGATGTGAGGAGGGGAATGGAGGCAGCAGGAAGCCACAGACTGAGAGTTATATAGTGAGAGGAGCAGGGTCCCCAGCAGCACAGAGTATATCAGGAGATGAGGGATGTGTCAGTGAGGACAGGGCTGCATGTGACAGGGGCAGTGACATGATGTGAGGAGGGGAATGGGGGCAGCAGGAAGCCACAGACTGAGAGTTATATAGTGGGAGGAGCAGGGTCCCCAGCAGCACAGAGTATATCAGGAGATGAGGGATGTGTCAGTGAGGACAGGGCTGCATGTGACAGGGGCAGTGACATGATGTGAGGAGAGGAATGGGGGCAGCAGGAAGCCACAGACTGAGAGTTATATAGTGGGAGGAGCAGGGTCCCCAGCAGCACAGAGTATATCAGGAGATGAGGGATGTGTCAGTGAGGAGGGAAATAGAGGCAGCAGTAAGCTACACACAGAGCACAGTAGCGATTAGGGGCTTCTGTCACACTGAATCATGAAGACTTGTGTCACTAATTCTCCTGATTACACGGCATGATTACAGAGACTGGATATAACCAGGAGTGTGAGGAAAGCCTTGCACATACATGTGAGGGGTCTCTCTGCCTGTAAATCTTATACACAAAGGTTCCACCTCTTTCCACACTCTGAATATTTGCTATAAGATATATATACAGCTATGACCTAGGCCTGGGGTAGCCAACTCCAGTCCCCGAGAGCTACCAACAGGGCATGTTTTCCAGATCTCCTCACAGAATCACAAGTGAAGTAATTACCTCCACCTGTGGATCACTTACAATGTGTCTGAACAATGAGTGCACCTGTGTGCCTGCGAGGTCAGCTGGAGAATGTGACTGGCAGAGGACTGCCGTTGGCTACCCCTGACCTAGGCCAGTAGATGGCAGTAGAGTCACATTTACAGCATACAACAATAATAAGAAATAAAGGGCCTTATTCTGCTCCGGGGACCGATGTGCATGGGCTACGGCCGGGGGGCATGGGGCGGCAATGGATAGTCACACCCATGGGAATGCCCAGCGTCTCATGGGCGTTCCCATTGTATTCGGGCTGTGACGTCAGTGCCGGGGCAACCAGCTGACATCAGTGCCCGCCCACTTCCTCCTGAGGGTGCACAGAAATCTAAGTGATCTGAGAGTCACTTAGGTTTGGGTGCACGTTCCACATCATTCGATGGTCGCCCGCGTGTCGTTCCCCCCCCCCCCCCCATGCCCATATGCTGTGATCACTGTACTGTGCCCGTCACACTCTCTTTAGCGCTTGTTTTGTGTTGATGACATCGTTACCTCTCTTAAAGCCGACGGTGACGCTACAGCCACTGACCTGATCTCTCCCCTTCCAGGAGGTGGTCTTATGGCGTAAAGGAGACATAGTGAGGAAGAGCATGTCCCACCAGGCTGCCATTGCCTCGCAGCGATTCGAGGGGAGTCACCCAGAGACCCGACCGCAGCACAGCGGAGCTGCCGCCCCAGAACCGGACAACGAGTGACTACTTGTCCAGCAACAGACCATGCCTCCAGTGACTAAATGCACAGAGACTGGAGCTGTCCCAACCCACCTCCTCACCACCTGTGCTAACGTGGACAGTCAGAGGCTCCAGCCTGCCGAGGGACGGCTGTCTGTTCCTGTAGCTGCTACTTGACATTCAGTGATTTGGGGGAAAGGAGCAGGGACTGGCCCCTTTTAGCCCTTTCTGTTCATAGTTTTTATTCTCTCTTTGCCTTTTTATTATCACAGGCAGTCCGGCTATTGGAGCCCATTCACAGTCATGTGACGGAAAGCCTGAGGATCGGCCTCTCGTGCATGGGAAGTGCCCTCTTCACGCTGTGTTTGTACAGTTAGCTACGCCTTCAGCTGTTGGTGTCAGCGCAGAGCCTACTTTGTCCATTCCAAGCACCTCTGATCACTAGGGGCAGCATCACACGCATGATCCCTTCCTTTGTTACAGAGCGTTAGTGGGATATTCTCTGAGTATTGTAACGGGAAAATAGTTCTATATCCTCTACCCCCCACCCCACTACCACGCACCCACCCATATTACATTGGATCTAAAGTTCTCCATAATGGACAGAAATCCAATCCCACTCTCAGAATGCGATTATAACCAACATTACTCCGGCCTCCAGTGCTAGTGATTATGATATAATACAGGGGACAGACCGCTATAGGCACGGATGGCATGTGAGTGATTAGTATTAGATCATGTGTGATTTTAATGTAACACTAGGATGGGGATCAGGATAGGGATCTGATACCTGGGGACATTCGGGTGATCTGTGCTAATAACCACCCGGGCTCAGGGGAGTGATTACTGGTTACTCATCAGTAGCAGTCCTTGTTAATGCTGGTGAAACGCGTTGTTGGACCTGGCCCTGTCTGTTTCACCGTTGAAACGCGCGAGTACAGGTGATGTTCGGCTTTTCTTCCAGTTGTAACCGTTTCACCACCGGGTACGACTTGAGCTAAACCTTACCTGGACATTTAAAGAGCGGACAGAACCAACTCTGTCACCAGCTGCTGCAGCCCAGTTCCTGCTCTTTCCAGCTGTTCCAGAACATATTTATGTGCTTATTCTTTATCCTGCAGCATTCAGGTATCTGGGACCTGTGGCTTGTACAAATATATTCGCTGTAAGTCCTGGTTTATCAGTGGTATGTCCTCAAAGCAACCCTATAAAGACTCCACACACCAGATAGAACAGACGGATTAAAGTCTCATTGTCCCCGCAAGGGGGAGGAGGATGCTCTGTGGGTGCAACCAGTACCAAGGACAGCGCTCCCTGCTGGATCACCAGGAGCTGCGTATCACAGTGTGCTGCATTCTATTGGTCCAGGCGGCGCAGTGGCTGTCCCTTGCCTTTCCTCAGTGATGTCATTTGTTCCAGTGAAATCGATAAGCCGCATTCTCGTGAAAATTGGCGCAACACAATATGACCAACTCCGCTGTGTGTAGGCGACATCAGTATTTTTTTAAGCCATCATATTAAAAAACTATTTTTTTTTTTTTTTGCTTTAATCCCTGAAACGATGTGTTCACAGTATTTCAGTTCTGCAGTATACCAAGCTTAGCCATTTGGTAAACTTCTATATAAGTATATGTATTTATTAGGTGATGTATTCGTAAGAGACTGCACTTTTAACAGATGGGTGTCCTCCGATACCACAATTAGATTGTAAGCTCTTGGGAGCAGGGCGCACAGTGCCTGCGCTGCATGTTGGTAGTGCAATTAAATACCTTTTTATTGTTTCATTTTACACATGGAAGTTCCATGGAGATGGACTTAGAATTGGAATCCATTCCGTTGGCCGTGTTTTCATGTCTAATTTCATTGTGTTTTTAAATGTCTTTTTCATTGTTTTTATTAGTCTCGGATTAAACAATCGCCTCAGACTGGACGCCGGTGTATTTATTTACATGGGGTTGGTCCGCTGTGCCATATACATATATATCTGTGTAATACGGAGGCTCTTCAGTCCTCAGTGGCGGAGGTGGTCTAATAACCGGTTGGGATCATTTGGTCGACATGGGTGTATGTCGACATGGTTCTAGGTCGAAAGGTCATTAGTTCAACATGTCATTAGTTCGACAATGTCTAGGTCAACAGTCAAAAGGTCGACAGGTCATAAGGTCGACAGGTGGTTTTTCACTGGTTTTTGACCAGAATGTTAACACAGTTGACATGGACACAGTTTAAAGTGCACTGCATCCCCTCGCATCACTTGCTGCGCTCATGAAACACCCCATATCAACCTAGATACTGTTGAACTAATGACCTTTTCCCATGTCAACCTAGACCCATGTCGACCATCATGCTGTAGACCAAATGACCGCGTCCCCTAATAATGGCGCTATACCACATATTATATTAGACTGGAGGAAGTTCCCAAACACTGTCCCCAGCGGTCCAGGTCTTCAGTAGAATCAATCTGAGATGTGTCAGGGCTATACCTAAACCCTGGCCTGTTGGAGTGTCCTGAGGACTGCGTTTTGAAACCTCTGCTCTAGTCCGTAGGATGTGCCTTGATCATTGGTGCAGGGGGGAGACTTTCCCTACAGCAGCTTTCTGGCCCCCGAGCCGCTGGTCTGCCCTCACCAGTACGATCTCAGCATGGAGCAGCTGTTTCTGGGGGTATGATGTACTATGATTAAGGTCCATTGCCGGAGCATGGCGTTGCTCAGGTTTGTAGCACTGTCCCGCTTTATGCTGAGGAAGAATCATTAAATCGTTACAAACCTTTGAGATAGCAGCCTGATTAGTTGTGCTGCAGATGCGATTACTAGTAGCAGTACTCAGTAGTGCTGCACCTAATAGTGACCGCCATTCTTTATTTGTCCAGCTGGGGCCCCCATGCTGATAACGCCTAGTTAGATATAATTACTTTATAATCCCTTAAATATAACGGCAAACGCTGAAATAATTGCACGCTACCACAAACTTGTAAACACTTAGGCCCTTATTCTGATCGGTGCGGCCGGATCCGAATATGCGGCCAGGACCGTGCGTGCGAAACCCCGCCTTCCATACGGATCGCCAACTCCGTCCGTACGCGGTAAGAAGCTGGCCGAACGGACCGCACGTGTATTTTTCATGGAATATGCCTCCTCCATCTCAGGGAACCTCCCCCATCATCGATGGTCGCAGACCATCAAATGCAGGACTGGGCGGGGAGGGATCTGGGCGGGCAGCTGACATCCGGCGATGTCATTTCTCCTTCGGGAGACATCAGGGGCCACAGCGTTACAGTGGGTAGTAAGGAGATGGGAGAGCACCAGCACCCTAGAGGTTAAACTTGAACTGCCTCCCAGGCAGCCGGGCTCCTCCCCTCCTCTACCCCGCCTCCAGGCCAGGAAGCTCAGTTTTTTCGGGTGCTGGCAGGAGCCAGATGCACCTAATAGAGGGGCTGCTATTTAGCAGCCTAACTTGATTTTTATATTTTATTTTTCATTTTTCTTTTACACTGACTTGTGTCAGTGACAGAGCAGCAGCACTGGGGGTCTGCACAGACACCTGCGCTGCTGCTCCATCACCCGGGTCCGGAGCTGCATCGCCACTCGAGGGTGGGGACCTGCAGCGGCCCCCGGGCACTGGGGAGCCACAGCCGCCACCGGACGCCGGGGACCTGACAAAAGGTAACGCGCTCCCCGCTGGGAGCGCGCGCGATTGCGCTTGCTGGGCATTGCGGCTGCAGCAGTTCGGCGGGGGGGACCGCCGACTGCGCTGACAAGCGGACGGCTGGTTCGCCACCCGCTCCCGCTGGACCACCAGGGAAACGGTTTGTGGGCAGCGGCGCCAGGTATGCGGGGCCGCCCGGTAGCGCCGGACCCCTGCCATTTTTACCTGCGCCGCATGTGGACACCTCCCTGGGGGCCATTTGTCAGCAGGGGGAGAAGGCTCCCCCCACATCAGCCTCTCCACCCGGGGACAGTAGGCAGGGAACTGTGTTTATCACACAGAGAGTTCCCGCCACTGAGATCCCTTCCTGCCTGCCTGCAACATGTGAGGAGGGACACGGAGGAGCTCATAGCCACCCGGAGTTCCACTCCTTCACTGCCAGGTCATTTGGGCATGTCCCCCCTGTACCCCTCCTTCGGGAAACTGTACAGTACTGTGCTCTGAAAGGAGCCTTGTGCCATTAATTGCATTGCCCTTGTATGCTGCATTGTTTGTTAACAGTTTAGCTGCCTGTCAGTTTAATCTGTGTTACACTGTACTATATGGCCATGTATTGCTGGTTAGGTCATGCTGACTTAACATGTGTGGAGGGACACAGAGAGCTTATCAAGCCAGTCTGGGGTTCCACTCCTTCACTGCCTGGGCTCCCCTGTAATAATCTCCTCCAGGAGTCAGGTTACAGAGCAGACAGAGTTCAAACTGTGGGCACAGCAGAGCCAAGTGCAACATTGTATCCTGTGAATTAACACCATCACTGCCTGTCGGAAGCATAAAGGACAGAGCGGATGGTGTAATGGTTAGCATTGCTGCATCACAGTGCAGAGGTCATGGGTTCGATTCCCAACATGACCCAAACTCTGCAGTTATCTGCCTGTCAGATACAAGCTGGCTGTCAGATGCAGACTGCGTTGTCTGTATCATATAGACTGCCAGTATATCCACTGCACCTGTGTATATATAACTGCACTGTATGTCTATATCACTGCTTTGTATGTCTATTACAAGCTGGCTCAGATGCATACTGCATTGTCTGTACCGTATAGACTGCCGGTCTATATCACGACAGCTGTCTATTGTATGTATATCACTGCACTGTCTATATCACTGCATTGTATGTATATCACAGGCTGGCTGTGCACTGTGTAACACTATCACTGCCTGTCAGAAAGGCTGCCTGCCAATGATTGCTATATGTGCCTAGTACTAGCTTACTGCGTACTGTGGGGGCAGCACAGCTCGGGTCGTGGGTTCAATTCCCACTATGACCCTAACTGTGCAGAGTTTGTACGTTCTCTCCGTGTTTTAGTGGGGTTACTCCGTGTACTCCGGTTTCTTCCCACAATGCAAAATTTAAAACAGAAGTATGCTGTGTTAGCCGTACAAATGGGCCAAATGTCTACGCCACCGCAAGGTATACGTAGTACCAGCTTACGGTGTATGGCTTGAACACTATCTCTGTTGGTCAGAGAATACTGTGTTAGCGGTACCATATAGGCTACCCGCCTATTCTATGGCATTGTATGCCTTCTATACTTGTAGTACATTGTCTTACCTGTGCTTTAGCAGCCGGTTCACAGTGCTATAATACTGCAACGTCTTCCAGGAGTACCAGTCCCAGTGACTCTGGGGCTCCGGCGCGGATGTCTTGTACATCCTGTAATGTTGGCCTATGCCCCCATTACTAGTACAGTACGGCTTATACGCAGGCTGCTACAATGCCTGGGCGATGCCCACAGGTACAGCCTCCTCTAAAAAACAGGAGCCTGCTTGGGCCACGTTCTTTACTCCGTTGCCGGTGCAGCTAGTAGCAGTAGCAGCCTCATCCCTTGGCTGAGTGCTTATCTGCCTCCAGACAAGGTCCCCAGAAATGCCGTCCCCATCCTTGGCGGGTGTAGCTCCCCGCACAGTGGAAGCGCTCTGTACCTGCAGGTAGACGCAGATACCCCCGTCATCCAGACTCCTCCGTCAGCAGACACAGAGAGGAGGACACCTGGGATTAGCATTGTCTAGAGGGGACCGTCGACGACGGTATGGAAGATGGGGGGCCTGTGATAAGGTGAATCCCCCCACCTCGTCTTGAGGTGCCGACCTTGGTCTCAGCTGTCAAATAGGTCCTTACCTTAAACGACCCCGCTGAGCCGCCTACACCTTTGGGTGTCTCCCTAGGTGTATTCTGGGTTTATTCCGTAAATCTGTGAACTCGACTAAGGTCATCAGTTGGGAGATTCCTAACAGGAAGTTTAGCTTGCCATCAGCGGTTTCCCTTCCTTTTACCCCCTTCCACAGGAGGACATAGTCCCCTGGGAGACTGTCCCTAAAGTGGACGCACTCCTGCCCCAGGCATCTGCTTGGGTGGCTAAGGCCTTAGTTGCGTGAGCAACTTCTCTCACAGCGGACGCTGCATAAGGGGTGTCGGAGGAAACCCTGCTGCCTTCTATTGAGTATCAGGTGACACTTTACCTGGGGGTGACGGCTCTGGAAATTACACCAATCGCCTCCAGAGGGTCACCCTCGGCCATAGCTGCACACACATACCAGTGTCTGTGCTCTTGGAAGGCCTGAACTCAAAGTCCCTTTTGAGGGTTCCTTTTTATTTGGGCCAGTGCCAAATATGGGGGCCGGTTTAGATACCATTCGGCAGAGGATATCCCTTCTGGGGGATTGCCATCTGGCTCTACAGTCCAGGATCAGACATCTCTTGTCCCCCTGGCAGGTGTCTGTGCATGCCTGCATGGGGTCCCTGGGGTTGGTGGATCGGCCTTCGAATTGGCAGAATAGGCTCAGTTCCATACCAACCCTCTACAATACTGTCCAAGGAGCAGCACGGATAGTGTAGTGGTTAACATTACTGCTTCACTGCGCTGAGGTCATGGGTTCGATTCCCACCATGGCCCTAACTGTGCGGAGTTTGTATATTCTCCCCAGACTTGCATGGGTTTACTCCTGGTACTCCGGTTTCCTCCCACAATATCCATGCCCAGAAGTTCGCCTGGTCTCCAGCAGGGCCCCCCTTTCCTGGGGGCTTCTGGACGGGACCTCGCTACTGGAGCCATGCATGCTAGCCTCCCGTGTTTGGGGGGTGGTCACTTCTCAAAGGTCGTTCCAGGGTCTCTGGACCACTCTAGTGGCCCAGCCCTCCATCATCGTCCTCAAACTAAAGACAATCTTCCGGGCAGTCCGCTTGGCGGAACCCTAACTTAGGGGTTGGCCGGTTCAAGTCCAGTCGGACATTGCGACAAGGGTGGCATATGTTAACCACCAGGGTGGCACTAGTTGTCAGCCCACTATGACAGAAGCATCCGGCATCTTTCAGAGATGATCCCTGCTTTTTCAGAAATTTTTATCCTGGTAGTCCAGAATTGGGTGGCGGTCTTCCTCGGCCGTCAGACCTGTGATGCCGACGACTTGACCCTCCTTAGAGTGATGTTTCAGATGCTGGTACAACGGTGGGGCCCAACCGAGGTGGCCTTGACAGCCTCTCGCCATACCCTCAAACCACCACTGTGCGGGTCCTGGTCTTGCGACCCTGGTCTGCGACTTCCTCCTTTTGCGAATGTCTCGCAAGCTGAAGCCGGAGGGCGGCACATTGATTCTGGTTGCTCCACCTTGGCCCAGACGGATCTGGTTTTCGGATCTGCAGTCAGTAGCCCCTCCTATTCGCTTACCCCTGGACACAGGCATGCTCTCATGGTCCGCCTCTCTCTTTCGGCTTTGAGGCACTTGGCTTTGACGGGGTGGCTGTTGAGACCTCCCGGGTAAGACCCAGCGGGTTTCACTCCACCATGCTCAGGGCGAGGAAACCTCCCTAGATGGGGTGTACCATCGCATATGGAGGGCTTACTTTTCCTGCTGCGAACCCTACGCTTCAGATTCCGGGACTTACTACCTGGCTAGGGTTCTGTCCTACTTGCAGAAGGGTCTGGAGGCTGGGTTGCGTTGATCATCTTTAAAGGTTCGGATTTCAGCCTTGCACATCTTGTTCTGTCGACGGGTGGCCCTGTCGACGGATGTCTGTACATTCCTGCAGGATGTCTTGCATATCCAGCCTCCCTTAGTTACCCCAGTTGCCCCCTGGGATCTCTCTAATCCTGACTTCTTCAGGGCCCACCTTTTGTGCCCTTGCGGTCGGTGGACCTGTGTTGACTCGCCTGGAAGATTGTTTCCTTGTTGGCGATAGCTTTGGCCAGGGGAGTCTCTGAACTGTCAGCTCTGTCCTGTAAGTTCTTGGTTATAACCGGGCGGTTTTTCCTACCGTCCCTTCTCAACTACCTTAAGTGGTGTCCGGCTTTCAGGTCAACCAGGACATTATTGTTCCGGCATTTAGACAGTCTGTTGTTACTACGGCTTGGTCCTCCTTGGATGTTGTCCGGCCGGGGCGTATTTATGTGCTATGTGCACCGTTCTAGGCTGTTGCACTAGTCAGACTCTCTCTCTCTCTCTTTGTACTATATGGTGTTCGGATGAGAGGGTGGCCCGCCTCTACGCAAACTACTGCCCGCTAGAGTCGCTCTGGCAGGCATATTTGGACACCTCCCTCCCGGTTCCGGCAGGGATTCAGGCACATTCCGTTAGGTCTGTGGAGGTGTCCTGGACTGTGAGAGGCGGTGCTAAAGTTGAGCAAATTTGCAGGGCGGCGACTTGGTCGTTCGCCATTACTGTCTTGCGTTTTTACGCTTTTGACACGTTTGCCTCCCAGGACTCGGCCTTTGGCCAGAGTGTGTTGGCTGCGGCACAGGCGCGTCCCCACCCATAGGTGGCTGCTTTAGGACGTCCCACTGTAACGCTGTGGCCCCTGATGTCTCCCGAAGGAGAAAATGAGATTTATGTCTTACCTGGTAAATCTCTTTCTTCGAGGACATCAGGGGCCACAGGGATCCCTCCCTGCCGCGCCTGCTTTACTTCCGTTATGGTTAAGTTATGATTATGTTATATTATCCCTCGGTTGAGGGTACTAACATGTTCAGAATGTGTTTCTGTGCGGTGCTTCTCTTCCTTCTATCTTGTCTCCTGCCTTGGCTTGTTAAAAAAACTGAGCTTCCTGGCCTGGAGGCGGGGTAGAGGAGGGGAGGAGCCCGGCTGCCTGGGAGGCAGTTCAAGTTTAACCTCTAGGGTGCTGGTGCTCTCCCATCTCCTTACTACCCACTGTAACGCTGTGGCCCCTGATGTCCTCGAAGAAAGAGATTTACCAGGTAAGACATAAATCTCATTATGTCCGCCCCATACACGTGCGTCACGGCCGCATTACCATACGTACGCCCAGCGTTTGCATGGGAACGCCCATGAAACGCGGGGCGTATGCATATGGTAATGAGGCCAAATAGCCCTTCACGCCCCTCTCCACCCCCTGTTCGGAGTGTTCACATTTCATGCGGGATTTGGCTGTACGCCCCGCTCGCACATGTGCAGAGACGCCTCTGCACGTGCGCAGACACAAAACATCGGCGGCACGAACGCACGCGGATATTACCGCACCAACCAGAATAAGGGCCTTAGTGACAATGCTTACTTGTAAGATAGCTTGATTACAGGGATTTGCAAATGCAGACTAACATAAGAAACATAAAATGGATTCGTTTATACATTGCATTCTTAAACTTATAAAATCAAAAACCGTTTTCTATAAGAAATCACTCTTCCAGCACTGTTCTGAATGATCAGCCATTTTATAATGTTTTTATGCAAGTCATCGTTGACAGAATGGTTGCTGCTTCTGACGAACACCTGCTGCTTAGCGCAAAGGGTAGGCCTCATACGCCGTGGCTAGTACCTTTTGCAACAAGCCAACGCCACCTGCAGCAATAATAACAGTATTTAAGAAAACAGTGTAATAAAAGAATAGGAATATTGATGCATTCATTTCTGTTTTATCAGCTGGTTCCGTGCACTCGGAGTAACCTGAGGGATACCGAGATGTCCCATGTTCACACATTTGATCCGATGTTGCACGCGGAGTAACCTGAGGGATACCGAGATGTCCCATGTTCACACATTTGATCTGATGTTGCACGCGGAGTAACCTGAGGGATCCTGAGATGTCCCATGTTCACACATTTGATCCGATGTTGCAGGCGGAGTAACCTGAGGGATCCTGAGATGTCCCATGTTCACACATTTGATCCGATGTTGCACGCGGAGTAACCTGAGGGATCCCGAGATGTCCCATGTTCACACATTTGATCCGATGTTGCACGCGGAGTAACCTGAGGGATCCTGAGATGTCCCATGTTCACACATTTGATCCGATGTTGCACACGGAGTAACCTGAGGGATCCCGAGATGTCCCATGTTCACACATTTGATCCGATGTTGCACGCGGAGTAACCTGAGGGATCCCGAGATGTCCCATGTTCACATATTTGATCCGATGTTGCACGCGGAGTAACCTGAGGGATACCGAGATGTCCCATGTTCACACATTTGATCCGATGTTGCACGCAGAGTAACCTGAGGGATACCGAGATGTCCCATGTTCACACATTTGATCCGATGTTGCACGCGGAGTAACCTGCGGGATCCTGAGATGTCCCATGTTCACACATTTGATCCGATGTTGCACGCGGAGTAACCTGAGGGATACCGAGATGTCCCATGTTCACACATTTGATCCGATGTTGCACGCGGAGTAACCTGAGGGATCCTGAGATGTCCCATGTTCACACATTTGATCCGATGTTGCACGCGGAGTAACCTGAGATGTCCCATGTTCACACATTTGATCCGATGTTGCACGCGGAGTAACCTGAGGGATACCGAGATGTCCCATGTTCACACATTTGATCCGATGTTGCACGCGGAGTAACCTGAGGGATACCGAGATGTCCCATGTTCACACATTTGATCCGATGTTGCACGCGGAGTAACCTGAGGGATACCGAGATGTCCCATGTTCACACATTTGATCCGATGTTGCACGCGGAGTAACCTGAGGGATACCGAGATGTCCCATGTTCACACATTTGATCCGATGTTGCACGCGGAGTAACCTGAGGGATACCGAGATGTCCCATGTTCACACATTTGATCCGATGTTGCACGCGGAGTAACCTGAGGGATACCGAGATGTCCCATGTTCACACATTTGATCCGATGTTGCACGCGGAGTAACCTGAGGGATCCCGAGATGTCCCATGTTCACACATTTGATCCGATGTTGCAGGCGGAGTAACCTGAGGGATACCGAGATGTCCCATGTTCACACATTTGATCCGATGTTGCACGCGGAGTAACCTGAGGGATACCGAGATGTCCCATGTTCACACATTTGATCCGATGTTGCACGCGGAGTAACCTGAGGGATACCGAGATGTCCCATGTTCACACATTTGATCCGATGTTGCACGCGGAGTAACCTGAGGGATCCTGAGATGTCCCATGTTCACACATTTGATCCGATGTTGCACGCGGAGTAGTGAGGGATACTGAGATGTCCCATGTTCACACATTTGATCCGATGTTGCACGCGGAGTAACCTGAGGGATACCGAGATGTCCCATGTTCACACATTTGATCCGATGTTGCACGCGGAGTAACCTGAGGGATACCGAGATGTCCCATGTTCACACATTTGATCCGATGTTGCACGCGGAGTAACCTGAGGGATACCGAGATGTCCCATGTTCACACATTTGATCCGATGTTGCACGCGGAGTAACCTGAGGGATACCGAGATGTCCCATGTTCACACATTTGATCCGATGTTGCACGCGGAGTAACCTGAGGGATACCGAGATGTCCCATGTTCACACATTTGATCCGATGTTGCACGCGGAGTAACCTGAGGGATCCCGAGATGTCCCATGTTCACACATTTGATCCGATGTTGCACGCGGAGTAACCTGAGGGATCCTGAGATGTCCCATGTTCACACATTTGATCCGATGTTGCACGCGGAGTAACCTGAGGGATACCGAGATGTCCCATGTTCACACATTTGATCCGATGTTGCACGCGGAGTAACCTGAGGGATACCGAGATGTCCCATGTTCACACATTTGATCCGATGTTGCACGCGGAGTAACCTGAGGGATACCGAGATGTCCCATGTTCACACATTTGATCCGATGTTGCACGCGGAGTAACCTGAGGGATCCTGAGATGTCCCATGTTCACACATTTGATCCGATGTTGCACGCGGAGTAACCTGAGGGATACCGAGATGTCCCATGTTCACACATTTGATCCGATGTTGCACGCGGAGTAACCTGAGGGATACCGAGATGTCCCATGTTCACACATTTGATCCGATGTTGCACGCGGAGTAACCTGAGGGATCCTGAGATGTCCCATGTTCACACATTTGATCCGATGTTGCACGCGGAGTAACCTGAGGGATACCGAGATGTCCCATGTTCACACATTTGATCCGATGTTGCACGCGGAGTAACCTGAGGGATACCGAGATGTCCCATGTTCACACATTTGATCCGATGTTGCACGCGGAGTAACCTGAGGGATCCTGAGATGTCCCATGTTCACACATTTGATCCGATGTTGCACGCGGAGTAACCTGAGGGATCCTGAGATGTCCCATGTTCACACATTTGATCCGATGTTGCACGCGGAGTAACCTGAGGGATACCGAGATGTCCCATGTTCACACATTTGATCCGATGTTGCACGCGGAGTAACCTGAGGGATACCGAGATGTCCCATGTTCACACATTTGATCCGATGTTGCACGCGGAGTAACCTGAGGGATCCTGAGATGTCCCATGTTCACACATTTGACCCGATGTTGCACGCGGAGTAACCTGAGGGATACCGAGATGTCCCATGTTCACACATTTGATCCGATGTTGCACGCGGAGTAACCTGAGGGATACCGAGATGTCCCATGTTCACACATTTGATCCGATGTTGCACGCGGAGTAACCTGAGGGATCCTGAGATGTCCCATGTTCACACATTTGATCCGATGTTGGTTCCTTGGATGCAGCAACAGATCACAGGCTCCAGCACTGTGTGATTTGCAAACATCTCTAATTAGGTTCTAAGGGGAAAATGTAAATAAAGCTTTGGTGTTGTCCATAGCAACCAACCAGTTCTGTGTATCGTTTTCTAGGATGCAATAGAGAAAGGATAGACAGAATATTATGGGCAGCAGTCGGGCACATGGAAAATGATCGTACTCGCCCACATTTGTAGAGACGCATCCAGCTCCATACCACCACATGTATATACATCACACTGTATGAGAGCTGGTGGCGGTGACAGTGGAGTAGGGCTGCCCATTGGTGGGTTAACCTTGCTGGTATAAAACCGCTGGCAGGGGAACCATCGCTTGATTCACTCATCAGGCTGTAGGCCAATCAGGTGTCGGTTCACAGGTTATGTTGGGGGCGGAGCCTTTGGTCTGTGGCCTAACACCGAGAGGATCTGTACCCTCTGGCATCAGCCAGCAAGGATGCCCATTTACCTTTCTCACCGCTTCCTCCACCCAAGAGTTTTGCCATGTAAACCAGTTTGTAGCTTGGTGTGAAAAGTCAGATAATTCGGCACTTCGGGCACCCTAATTCGGGCACCACTTCCATCACTTCTGGACTCGCACCCAATGGAATGGGGCTACTGAATTGCTCTGATGGGCACCTATTACATTACTGAAAGCCCGTTCTCACTGCAGCCAAAATCCTAGGTCTAGCATGTAGACCCGGAAATTTTCCTTTTAACACAGGATTTTTGGCAGTGTGAACGGGTCGCATACCTGGATCTCAGACACGGGTAAAACCCTTCTTTGTACCCGTGTCTGAGATCTGGGTATGCAGACACGGGTCGACCCGTTCACACTGCCGATAAACCCGTGTTAAAAGGAAAATTTCCGGGTAGAACTTCTTCACCCGGGAATTTGCCTTGCAGTGAGAACGGGGGTCCAGTGCGGCAGTCCCCGGCATTTCAAAAAGCTGTGTATTTCTCACTCGCAGTGAGAACTTGGCATGACTTACCCCCCTTATTTTATGGATCTGATAAGAAGTGGCTCCCCTACACCTGTGCCCCTCACACCTCTCTGTGACCCCTACACCTGTGCCCTCACACCTCTCTGTGACCCCTACACCTGTGCCCTCACACCTCTCTGTGACCCCTACACCTGTGCCCTCACACCTGTGCTCCTACACCTGTGCCCTCACACCTCTCTGTGCCCTCACACCTCTCTGTGCACAGTACACCTGTGCCCTAACACCTCTCTGCGACCCCTATACCCTCACACCTCTCTGTGACCCCTACACCTGTACCCCTCACACGTCTCTGTGACCCCTACACCTGTGCCCTCACACCTCTCTGTGACCCCTACACCTGTGCCCTCACACCTCTCTGCGCCCCCTATACCTAGGGTGACCAACTCATCCCTTTAATCCGGGGCACATATTAATTACACAGGTTCTGTGGCTGGCTTTCACCTGGTTTAAAACTGCCACAGAACCTGTGTAATTAATATGTGTCCCGGATTAAAGGGATGAGTTGGTCACCCTACCTATACCTGTGCCCCTCACACCTCTCTGCGACCCCTACACCTGTGCCCTCACACCTCTCTGCGACCCCTACACCTGTGCCTGATACCTCACTGCGACCCCTACACCTGTGCCTCTGATACCTCACTGAGACCCCTACACCTGTGCCTCTGATACCTCACTGCGACCCCTACACCTGTGCCCTCACACCTCTCTGCGACCCCTACACCTGTGCCCTCACACCTTTCTGCGACCCCTACACCTGTGCCCTCACACCTTTCTGTGCCCCCTACACCTGTGCCCTCACACCTCTCTGCGACCGCGAAACCTGTGCCCCTCACACCTCTCTGGGACCCCTATACCCTCACACCTCTCTGCGACCCCCACACCTGTGCCCTCACACCTCTCTGGGACCCCGACACCTGTACCCTCACACCTCTCTGCGACCCCTACACCTGTGCCCTCACACCTCTCTGCGACCCCTATACCCTCACACCTCTCTGCGACCCCTATACCTGTGCCCTCACACCTCTCTGCGACCCCTATACCCTCACACCTCTCTGCGACCCCTATACCCTCACACCTCTCTGCGACCCCTACACCTGTGCCCTCACACCTCTCTGCGACCCCTATACCCTCACACCTCTCTGCGACCCCTACACCTGTGCCCTCACACCTCTCTGCGACCCCTACACCTGTGCCCTCACACCTCTCTGCGACCCCTACACCTGTGCCTGATACCTCACTGCGACCCCTACACCTGTGCCTCTGATACCTCACTGAGACCCCTACACCTGTGCCTCTGATACCTCACTGCGACCCCTACACCTGTGCCTCTGATACCTCACTGCGACCCCTACACCTGTGCCCTCACACCTCTCTGCGACCCCTACACCTGTGCCCTCACACCTTTCTGCGACCCCTACACCTGTGCCCTCACACCTCTCTGCGACCCCTACACCTGTGCCCTCACACCTCTCTGCGACCCCTACACCTGTGCCCTCACACCTCTCTGCGACCCCGACACCTGTGCCCTCATACCTCTCTGCAACCCCGACACCTGTGCCCTCACACTTCTCTGCGACCCCTACACCTGTGCCCTCACACCTCTCTGCGACCCCTACACCTGTGCCTGATACCTCACTGCGACCCCTACACCTGTGCCTCTGATACCTCACTGAGACCCCTACACCTGTGCCTCTGATACCTCACTGCGACCCCTACACCTGTGCCTCTGATACCTCACTGCGACCCCTACACCTGTGCCCTCACACCTCTCTGCGACCCCTACACCTGTGCCCTCACACCTTTCTGCGACCCCTACACCTGTGCCTGATACCTCACTGCGACCCCTACACCTGTGCCTCTGATACCTCACTGCGCCCCCTACACCTGTGCCCTCACACCTCTCTGCGACCCCTACACCTGTGCCCTCACACCTTTCTGCGACCCCTACACCTGTGCCCTCACACCTCTCTGCGACCCCTACACCTGTGCCCTCACACCTTTCTGCGACCCCTACACCTGTGCCTGATACCTCACTGCGACCCCTACACCTGTGCCTCTGATACCTCACTGCGCCCCCTACACCTGTGCCCTCACACCTCTCTGCGACCCCTACACCTGTGCCCTCACACCTCTCTGCGACCCCTACACCTGTGCCCTCACACTCTCTGCGATCACGACACCTGTGCCCTCACACCTCTCTGCGACCCCTACACCTGTGCCCTCACACCTCTCTGCGACCCCTACACCTGTGCCTGATACCTCACTGCGACCCCTACACCTGTGCCTCTGATACCTCACTGAGACCCCTACACCTGTGCCTCTGATACCTCACTGCGACCCCTACACCTGTGCCTCTGATACCTCACTGCGACCCCTACACCTGTGCCCTCACACCTCTCTGCGACCCCTACACCTGTGCCCTCACACCTTTCTGCGACCCCTACACCTGTGCCCTCACACCTCTCTGCGACCCCTACACCTCTGCCTCTGATACCTCTCTGCGACCCCTACACCTGTGCCTCTGATACCTCTCTGCGACCCCTACACCTGTGCCCTCACACCTCTCTGCGACCCCTACACCTGTGCCTGATACCTCACTGCGACCCCTACACCTGTGCCTCTGATACCTCACTGCGACCCCTACACCTGTGCCTCTGATACCTCTCTGCGACCCCTGTCCCTATACTGGTGTCCATGATTCCTCTCTGCGACCGCTATACCCGTGCCCCTCACACCTCTCTGGGGATTGCATCTCTGTACCCCTTACACATCTCTCTGGGGATTGCATACCTCTGTACCCCTCATACCTCTCTGCGACCCGTACACTTTCCTCTATGTCCCTTATTACTTAGTAGTCTTCATCAATGTTGGGCTACCGGTGTACCTCACACATTTACTAACATTTGAAAATGAATATAAAAATTCCATCAGTCAATAAATGTGTTTAGCCCCTGGTAGCCCAACATCGATTTTAACCGATCAAACATCAGTAAGGATCTACCTTTAATAAATATATCCACAGCAGGCGATGATCTTATATAGACGGGTAATTCCCATATGACGGCACCGGCCGGTAAGATCCTTAATATGAATGTATCCGCGAGGAAGACGAGGGGGGGAGAGAACATCTTTGTTATAGGGAGAAGAGACCACAATGAATATGAATACAATCACAGCAGTCACAGAAAGAGACAAGATGGAAATATAGATTTTATTTTCTAGACTTAGACGTTAAGGTTTTATGAAGCTTTTCCAGGCTGTAAATCCGGGAAATACCAAACGGCAGAGAGATGAAACATATCAGACCTTCTCGTTACACTGCAAACAGGACGCGACGAACTGCGCAGGCAAGCGCAACAACCCAGAACGTATCGGTGTGTGGAGCGGCCTCAGGCGCCATGTTCTAGGGGCTCTCCTCATCTTCCAGACTCAATATAAAATCAAATTCCCCTGTGCAAAAGAGAACAACTCATAAGTCATTTAGAGTGGAGAAAGGAAGTGGAACTACAAGTCCCAGCAACCACAGAAGAGATGCAGCATGTGTAGGTCCTAGCTGCTGTATATAAATTGTAGTGTATACTAAGCTTGGGCACATACCTTGTGTGAGTGGCTGCACGGACAGTCTCGCCCTCGTAAACAGCGCCATGTCTCTCAGGGGACCCGCCGAGGCCTTGTGCGCCTGATGTCGCTTCTTCAGCTCCGCCAGGGATATGTAACGTTTCAGCATCCGGACAAACTGCACATCCACCTGAGAACAGACGTCAGCTGTTGGGACAAGTTTATATCTATGGTTGCGTGTTTCACTGCTGCCCCCTAGTGTGCACACAGAGACAACCACCAAAATACACAATACCGAGATTTATGTCTAACCTGTTAAATCTCTTTCTTCGAGGACGTCAGGGGCCACAGGGATAACAGTGGGTAGAGAGTGAGGTCACAATCCAATTCCAGCACCAGAAAGTTGTAAAGATGAGCTTAAGAAAGTTCTCCAACTTTCGGTCAGCAGGATCCTTACGGGAGGCGGTTGGATTGGGGAGAGTATTGGAACGCACGATCTTAGCGATATGTGCATCCACTTTAGGAGCAGTCTCCCAGCGTACCCTATTCCCTGGAGGGAGCGGGTACAAGGAATTAAACCGCTTAGGGAGCGGAAAATTCCTATTTGGCAAAACCCAGGCCTCCCCGAGGACATCCTCTAGGTCAGTAGAGTTAGGGAAAACGGTCAGTCTGCTTGGGACGCTTGAAGGATAGGCCTGAAGACTGAGGGGGTTCACAGGTGTAATGTAAATTTAAGACGTCTCTAACCGCAGTTACCAATGCCCTCACATCGATGCGTGCTGCGGTGTCCCCCTTTGAGGCTTCGTCAGCATCTCCATCGACCCTGTCGTCAATCAGTTGTCCCTCCTCCTCATCATGTCATCTGTATCAGTGTCCTGATGGAGGAGGATGGAAGGAGTCCCCATGAGGGAGGGGAGGGGGGCGCACACGCCTGAGACTCTGATGGTCCCGGCTGCAGGGACGGTGCAGTAAAGAGCTTGCCTATTAACTGCGACATGACCTAGGTAAGCTGAGCCCAGGCAGGTTCCTGAGAGGAAGCTGCCACAGGGGGCTGCGCATGCCTCTTTATACATTGTAAGCATAACCAATCTACCAGCTGGGGCACGCCCGCCTTGCAATGCGTGCAGGACACCAATATAGGGGCCCATGTGTCATCAGCGCTGTCCTCCGACATTGTACAAGAGGCAGCTAGTTGTAACAATTAACACTATATGTGTCTGACAGGCAGTGATAGTGTTAAAACAATATGAGACATAGCCCACATAAAATGCAAATAAAAATCTGGCCCTGGGCTCCGCAAAGCACTAAGTCCGGCAGGAGCATAATTTACCGTAACCGGTTATCTTTGTAGGAGAGGTACAGGGGGGATTTGCCCAGATGGCCCAGCCGCTGCGAAGCCCTAACCCGGAAGGTCAGCGCATGCGCGGTTATGCGCTGACCCCCGCCGACCCCTCTTACTGCACTGCCCGAGCAGGGCAGTGCGAAGTGTAGCCATAGGCTACAATGGGCTATCACCACATTACAATGGCGATAGCCCAGGGGTGCGATGACGAGCTGCCCGATGTTAATACATGCGGCCGGCGGCGGTGCAGGGAGGATCGCAGCAGGGAGCGGAGATCCCTGCTGCGGTCCCCCTTTAATACATTTGGGGGATACTACATATTTGCGGTGATCCCCCGAAGACCGAGGAGGTCCTGCTTTGCCTTTTTTGACAGGAGAATTTTTTGTCCTGTATTCTTGCCGTCTCCATCCCGTTGGGACAGAAAACAATTTTGTAGACCCCTTGTATGGAGTCTCTCCCAGCTTATTGTATCCGATGCAGCCGACATGAGTCCCAATATTCTTAGGCAGTCTGCTGACCGAACTACCTTTTCTTGCTAGAAGATACTTTATTTCTTGTCTCAGTTTGGTTCTTTCCTGAGTCAGTGCTGCCTTCATTGATACCGAGTCTATGATGACCCCCAGATATTTCACTGTTGTTGTCGGCTGTAGCTGACTTTGCATTTATTATCCAGCCGTGCTCTTGAAGGTACTCGATTACCCTTCTCGTGTGCCTCTGTGCCTGTTCTGCTGAGTGTGCCATCACTAACAGATCGTCGAGATACGCCCAAACTGTTATGCCTTCCTCTCCGAGGTTCGCAACGAGCACAATCAACACCTTGGTAAATGTCCTTGGTGAAGTTAAAAGACCGAACGGCAGCGCCGTGAATTGGTAGGTTATCCCCGATATGCGGAATCTTAAAAACCTTTGGTGTTCTATGTAGATCGGTATGTGCAAGTAGGCATCTTTTAGGTCTATTGTAGTGAGTAATGCATTTCTTTTTATATCCGGCAATACTGTCCTGAGGGATTGCATCCTGAATTTTTTTGCTGTCACGTACATATTCAGCCTCCTCAGGTCCAGGATGGTCCTAAATCCTCCCAAAGCCTTCCTGACTACGATAAACCTCGACTGCCAGCCTAGCACCCTCTTGTCCTTTGGGAACTGTTACTACTACACCCTGTGCTATCATATCTTGTAAGCTTTCTTTTAAGGCAAGTCTTTCTTCCTTGTCTTTTGGGACAGGCGAGTCTTCCAGCCATACCCCCGGAGTCTTTATGAACTCTATCTTGTAACCCGAAGATATGACCTCTCTCACCCATCTGTCCTTTGTGGATCGGGCCCAGACCGAGTAGAACTTCATCAGTTTGCCCACGACCCTCTCCTTGGCGTCATTGTGTTTGACGGAATCCGAACCTCCCGTCTCTGCTTCTTTGGCCACGAAAGGAACTTCTTCCTCCAAACCAGGGTCTCCTGTAACCTCTGCCTGGTCTATATGTCCTCGCTTCCTTGAAGTCTTGCGATTGGAACTTCTGTGACCTGTTGAACGGCTTCTTTGAGCTTCTGTCTTGGGGGAGGCTCACAGACTTCCCACCTGAGGTTTTTCATATAAGGTCATCTAGGTTTTTCCCAAATAAGTATTCCCCTTGGAATGGGAGTGATACCAGCTTGTTCTTTGATTGCACATCTGCGGACCAAGGTTTTAACCATAGCGCTCTTCTGGTCACAGTGGTGCTTGCATTTGCTCTAGCAGCCAATCTAACAGTGTCAAGAGATGCATCGCATGTGAACGCGACTGCTACTTGCATGTTCTGAATTATTTTGAGCAATTCCGACCTTTTGACTCAGTCTAATAAGTCTGACTCTAGGTCCTGGCACCAAGACCTTAACACTCTTGAGGTCACCGCTATTGCGGATGAAGCCTTGATAGATGCCCCTGATGTAATGTGCTGTTTGTGTAGGCTCATTCCATTTTTCGCTCCATCGCGTCTTTAAACAAATTGGCATCTTCTAAGGGTAGGGTGGTTTTCCTAGATAATCTAGCGATGGCTGAGTCCACTTTTGGGGCCACTTCTTGACCTGTTCTGCATCAAAGGGGTACATCTTATTTACTCTTAGCGGTACTGCTACTTTCTTATCGGGGTTTGCCCATTCTTCCTCTACTATTTCCTGCAGCGTTTTGGATAGAGGGAATGACTTTGGTTTTTTATCTTTAAATAAAAGATCCTGCAGTTTCCCTTCTTCCTGGGGATCCTCAATGTTAAGCGATTTATTAATATGAGATTGTTTAGGAGATCTGGGTTAAAGTCCAGCTCCGCTTTTTCTTGGGTTACTTCCCCTTCCTCCAACTCCTTGGGTATATCAATGGCAGGGCCCTCCCCTGGATCAGAGTCCTCTGATAAAGTGTCTCTGGGCCTCTTATGTGACATCCTTTTTAAGTCTTCTTTTGTAACAAAGGTATCTGCTAGCGAAGTTCTTAGCATAGATACTAAGTCTGCCATTTGATCCTTCCCCATGATAGGAGATTTTTTACACTTCTCACACACTGCACTTTTCCATTTCTCTGGTAGAGGTGCATCACACATGGAGCATTTTGCTGCACGCAGTTTCTTGTGTTTTGGCTTAACATCCATTTACTTGACTCTGACCTGAAATTATACATATTAACCACTACCGTGCTGTATTTACCATAAGTAACTCCTTGAATTTTCCTTTTGGCTTACCCTGACTTTGCCTGCTGCTTCCTATCTTCCTCCTTTCTGCTACAGATTTCCTGACTAGCAGAAAGATACTATTAATGCACAGGGTAAAAGTAATAAACTACTCCAGCAGCGCCGCTGCCTGTGGAGTCTTACCCGTTTTTACGTCTGGCTCATGGACCGCTGCAGCGTCTGCTTCTTGCAGAGCTGCCGTTTTTATCTGGTCCTGTTACAATCTCCCCCTTCCGGACGCACAGCGTCCTTCCGCCCGGCTCCTGCGCCCTTTGATGCCGTCAGATGCTAGCCGGCGTTCTGAGTATGCGCGCCCGTTACCCGCGTCCGCATGGTGACGTCAGATGCCGCGCCCGCTGCACGCTGGTCCCAGCGCCTCCTGCACTCCGGGCCATATCTCCGTGCGGGACCCGGCGACCTCAGGGGGAGATTACACCATAGGTGTCTACGTACCGTCGCTACACGCTTACCACGCGCCCAGCAGTACTCCATGAATTGCGGTTCTAGAGGAATAGCCCCTCCGTGGTTCCGAGAGAGCAGGTACTTCTATCTGGGTTCATAAACATTTCTCCCAATACTGCACTAGGCAGAGGGTTGCCAGATCAGGTATCCCCACTACACTCGGCAGCGGGAGACCCCTATCCTCCAAGCCTAAACCCCTAACTGCACTAGGCAGTGGGGAAAGCTGCAGCACATTGCAGGGTAAGCCTCCTCTACCTGGAAAGAAAAAAAGGCACTGAGCCTTGTAGGGGCGGGCCTTATATAGGGGCAGTGTTGTGTCTTTTTTTCCTTTCCAGATCTACCTAATGAGGAGGAAACCCATAGGTCAGCTGCCATGGGGAGGTAGAGGAAATAAAGTTTAAAAGTGAAGTAAGGCTGCATAAGACAGCCCCTTTCCAAAATGCATGTTGGCTCCTGCCAGCACAACTAAAAACTGAGTAGCTAGCCTAGGAGGAGGGGAGGAGCCAGGGCTGTCTCTGAGCAGCCAGAAGTTTATCCTCTCTGGTGCTGGAATTGGTTGTGACATCACTCTACCCACTGTTATCCCTGTGGCCCCTGACGTCTTCTGCAGAAGAAATATACTGAGGCAGCAGATAGGAATAGATGTCACTGTGGAACACAAGGCTAAGGACACAGAGAATGTGATGACAGACTGAAAGGAAGGTAATAAGATTTTTCAATGCCACAAGTGACATCTAATAGGGTATTTGGAGAATTGAATACGGGATTCAATTATTCCACACCTGCTGCAGAACCTGGAGGCTCCGGACAACCAATAGAAACTGAATAGTATATCTGTACTCAGAGTATTCAAGTAGCGTCTAATGCTGTGTACACACTAGGACGACACGTCGGCAGACCAAAGAGAGTCTACTGCTGTGTACACACTAGGACGACACGCCGGCAGACCAGAGAGTGTCTACTGCTGTGTACACACTAGGACGACACGTCGGCAGACCAGAGACGGTCTAATGCTGTGTACACACTATGACGACACGTCGGCAGACCAGAGACAGTCTAACGCTGGTACACACTATGACGACATGTCGGCAGACCAGAGACAGTCTAACGCTGGTACACACTATGACGACATGTCGGCAGACCAGAGACAGTCTAACCATAAACAAATATGAAAAAGTCCCAAGGCGCTATAAAGTCCCTGCAGCCTCAATCCCGAAAAGAGGACCACTCAACAATCCTAACTTGCAAGACGTATTCAGAAAAGATGAGGGATTGATGGCGCTTGACTTGTATATCCACAAGATGTAGTGAGCTCGATATATGAAACAATGAAAAAACAAGTCAAGCGCCATCAATCCCTCATCTTTTCTGAATACAGAGACAGTCTAACGCTTGTACACACTAGGACGACACGTCGGCAGACCAGAGACAGTCTAACGCTGGTACACACTATGACGACATGTCGGCAGATCAGAGACAGTCTAACGCTGGTACACAGTAGGACGACATGTCGGCAGACCAGAGACAATCTAACGCTGGTACACACTATGACGACACGTCGGCAGACCAGAGACAGTCTAACGCTGGTACACACTAGGACGACATGTCGGCAGACCAGAGACAATCTAACGCTGGTACACACTATGACGACACGTCGGCAGACCAGAGACAGTCTAACGCTGGTACACACTATGACGACACGTCGGCAGACCAGAGACAGTCTAACGCTGGTACACACTATGACGACATGTCGGCAGACCAGAGACAGTCTAACGCTGGTACACACTAGGAGCCGCTAACTGCTTATTCCTCCGCACTCAGGGTCAGACCCGCTGGTCATCCTGGCAGCATACACATAACACAGACACTTGTGCCCTGTGGCATTAATTGCTGGTAATACAGATCCCTGAGATGCTGAACAGAAGTCTCTTTTCCATTTTAATTTTAAGCACTGTAATTATGATCTGAATGAACCATTGCGGACGCTGGAAACTTTTTTAACACCATCTTAATGGCTGATTAACACACACGCACACACACGCACACACACACGCTGACTATGCTGGAGCCATGGTGACCCGCAGCAGCGTTCTCTGCCCTGTGGGTACCAACACTCACCATGGACCACCTGGGACTGTCCTGGCTGCTAGATGAATCATAATGTGGATTCTTCTGATCGAACTGAGTGTGGTCCACGTAGGCTTCCTTCACAATCTAAATAAATGGTTGAGAAGGAGGAGTGAGAATGGTACAAAACGTTGGTTCTCTGCACACTTCTTACAGGCATGCAGATGATCAGAGCCCGCACAGGACAGGCAGCCATTACGTCACCGATACTCACAGGTATGCAGCCATACCTGTGGACCTACTCAGCCTCACCTTAACAATCCCAGCAATGCCGGGTTCCTTACAGTTACTGTGATAGAAAAAGGCTTCCTGCCCAGTCTTCATGGCTCTCAGGAAATTTCTGGCCTAGGAGGATAAAATGCAACGTTACAGGAGAATTACAGCTATAATGTTACTGTAATGTATAGTGGTGTTCTAATGTGTGCGACGCTGCTTACCACGTGTGGCCCCTTATAATATTATTATTATTATTATTATTAGAATCCCCAAACAAGGAAACGTTCACTAGTTAGAAGCAGTGAATAATCTGATTCCATATCGCTAATGGTCGGAATAACGTAGGGACACAAATACTAACCTGATAATTCCGCACTCCGTCCCAGCATGCCGTCCGGTCCGGTTGGGCCTTCAGATCCTCGATTCCAAACTGAAATACCAAAGTAACACATATCAGACACTTACACACTGATTGGGAGTCTTATGATAACTGCAATATGACCTGATGGTGCCTGTAACCCCCTCTCTCCGTTCCCCAATGTGATGGTGCCTGTGACCCCCCCTCTCCGTCCCCCAATCTGATGGTGCCTGTAACCCCCCCTCTCTCCCCAATGTGATGGTGCCTGTAACCCCCCCTCTCCGTTCCCCAATGTGATGGTGCCTGTGACCCCCCCTCTCCGTCCCCCAATGTGATGGTGCCTGTAAGCCCCTCTCTCCGTTCCCCAATGTGATGGTGCCTGTAACCCCCCCCTCTCCGTCCCCCAATGTGATGGTGCCTGTAACCCCCCTCTCCGTCCCCCAATGTGATGGTGCCTGTAACCCCCTCTCTCCGTTCCCCAATGTGATGGTGCCTGTAACCCCCCCCCCAATGTGATGGTGCCTGTAACCCCCTCTCTCCGTCCCCCAATGTGATGGTGCCTGTAACCCCTCTCTCCGTCCCCCAATGTGATGGTGCCTGTAACCTCCCTCTCCGTTCCCCAATGTGATGGTGCCTGTAACCCCCTCTCTCCGTTCCCCAATGTGATGGTGCCTGTAACCCCCCCCCCAATGTGATGGTGCCTGTAACCCCCTCTCTCCGTCCCCCAATGTGATGGTGCCTGTAACCCCTCTCTCCGTCCCCCAATGTGATGGTGCCTGTAACCCCCCCTCTCTCCCCAATGTGATGGTGCCTGTAACCCCCCTCTCTCCCCAATGTGATGGTGCCTGTAACCCCTCTCTCCGTCCCCCAATGTGATGGTGCCTGTAACCCCTCTCTCCGTCCCCCAATGTGATGGTGCCTGTAACCCCCCTCTCCGTCCCCCAATGTGATGGTGCCTGTAACCCCTCTCCCCAATGTGATGGTGCCTGTAACCCCCTCTCTCCGTCCCCCAATGTGATGGTGCCTGTAACCCCTCTCTCCGTCCCCCAATGTGATGGTGCCTGTAACCCCTCTCTCCGTCCCCCAATGTGATGGTGCCTGTAACCCCCCTCTCCGTCCCCCAATGTGATGGTGCCTGTAACCCCTCTCCCCAATGTGATGGTGCCTGTAACCCCCTCTCTCCGTCCCCCAATGTGATGGTGCCTGTAACCCCTCTCTCCGTCCCCCAATGTGATGCTGCCTGTAACCCCCCCTCTCTCTCCGTCCCCCAATCTGATGGTGCCTGTAACCCCCCTCTCTCCGTTCCCCAATGTGATCGTGCCTGTAACCCCCTCTCTCCGTCCCCCAATGTGATGGTGCCTGTAACCCCCTCTCTCCGTTCCCCAATGTGATGGTGCCTGTAACCCCCCTCTCTCCGTTCCCCAATGTGATCGTGCCTGTAACCCCCCTCTCCGTCCCCCAATGTGATGGTGCCTGTAACCCCCCTCTCCGTCCCCCAATGTGATGGTGCCTGTAACCCCCCTCTCCGTCCCCCAATGTGATGGTGCCTGTAACCCCTCTCCCCAATGTGATGGTGCCTGTGACCCCCTCTCTCCGTTCCCCAATGTGATGGTGCCTGTAACCCCCCCTCTCCGTTTCCCAATGTGATGGTGCCTGTAACCCCCCCTCTCCGTTCCCCAATGTGATGGTGCCTGTAACCCCCCCTCTCCGTCCCCCAATCTGATGGTGCCTGTAACCCCCCTCTCTCCGTTCCCCAATGTGATCGTGCCTGTAACCCCCTCTCTCCGTCCCCCAATGTGATGGTGCCTGTAACCCCCTCTCTCCGTTCCCCAATGTGATGGTGCCTGTAACCCCCCTCTCTCCGTTCCCCAATGTGATCGTGCCTGTAACCCCCCTCTCCGTCCCCCAATGTGATGGTGCCTGTAACCCCCCTCTCCGTCCCCCAATGTGATGGTGCCTGTAACCCCTCTCCCCAATGTGATGGTGCCTGTGACCCCCTCTCTCCGTTCCCCAATGTGATGGTGCCTGTAACCCCCCCTCTCCGTTCCCCAATGTGATGGTGCCTGTAACCCCCCCTCTCCGTTCCCCAATGTGATGGTGCCTGTAACCCCCCCTCTCTCCCCAATGTGATGGTGCCTGTAACCCCTCTCTCCGTTCCCCAATGTGATGGTGCCTGTAACCCCCCCTCTCCGTTCCCCAATGTGATGGTGCCTGTAACCCCCCCTCTCCGTTCCCCAATGTGATGGTGCCTGTAACCCCCCCTCTCCGTCCCCCAATCTGATGGTGCCTGTAACCCCCCCTCTCTCCCCAATGTGATGGTGCCTGTAACCCCTCTCTCCGTTCCCCAATGTGATGGTGCCTGTAACCCCCCCTCTCTCCCCAATGTGATGGTGCCTGTAACCCCCTCTCCGTCCCCCAATGTGATGGTGCCTGTAATCCCCCTCTCCGTTCCCCAATGTGATGGTGCCTGTAACCCCCCCTCTCCGTCCCCCAATGTGATGGTGCCTGTAACCCCCCTCTCCGTCCCCCAATGTGATGGTGCCTGTAACCCCCCCTCTCCGTCCCCCAATGTGATGGTGCCTGTAATCCCCCTCTCTCCGTTCCCCAATGTGATGGTGCCTGTAATCCCCCCTCTCCGTCCCCCAATGTGATGGTGCCTGTAACCTCCCTCTCCGTCCCCCAATGTGATGGTGCCTGTAACCCCCCCTCTCCGTCCCCCAATGTGATGGTGCCTGTAATCCCCCTCTCCGTCCCCAATGTGATGGTGCCTGTAACACCTCTCTCCGTCCCCCAATGTGATGGTGCCTGTAACCCCTCTCTCCGTCCCCCAATGTGATGGTGCCTGTAACCCCCCCTCTCCGTTCCCCAATGTGATGGTGCCTGTAATCCCCCCTCTCCGTCCCCCAATGTGATGGTGCCTGTAACACCTCTCTCCGTCCCCCAATGTGATGGTGCCTGTAACCCCCCCTCTCCGTTCCCCAATGTGATGGTGCCTGTGACCCCCCCTCTCCGTCCCCCAATGTGATGGTGCCTGTAACCCCCCCTCTCCGTTCCCCAATGTGATGGTGCCTGTGACCCCCCCTCTCCGTCCCCTAATGTGATGGTGTCTGTAACCCCCCTCTCCGTCCCCCAATGTGATGGTGCCTGTAATCCCTCTCCCCAATGTGATGGTGCCTGTAATCCCCCTCTCCGTCCCCCAATGTGATGGTGCCTGTAACCCCTCTCCGTCCCCCAATGTGATGGTGCCTGTAACCCCTCTCCGTCCCCCAATGTGATGGTGCCTGTAACCCCCCCTCTCCGTCCCCCAATGTGATGGTGCCTGTAACCCCCCTCTCCGTCCCCCAATGTGATGGTGCCTGTAACCTCCCTCTCCGTCCCCCAATGTGATGGTGCCTGTAACCCCTCTCCCCAATGTGATGGTGCCTGTAACCCCCCCTCTCTGTCCCCCAATGTGATGGTGCCTGTAACCCCCCTCTCCGTCCCCCAATGTGATGGTGCCTGTAACCCCCCCTCTCTGTCCCCCAATGTGATGGTGCCTGTAACCCCCCTCTCCGTCCCCCAATGTGATGGTGCCTGTAACCCCTCTCCCCAATGTGATGGTGCCTGTAATCCCCCTCTCCGTCCCCCAATGTGATGGTGCCTGTAATCCCCCTCTCCGTCCCCCAATGTGATGGTGCCTGTAACCCCCCCTCTCCGTCCCCCAATGTGATGGTGCCTGTAACCCCCCCTCTCCGTCCCCCAATGTGATGGTGCCTGTAACCCCTCTCCCCAATGTGATGGTGCCTGAAACCCCCCCTCTCCGTCCCCCAATGTGATGGTGCCTGTAACCCCCCTCTCCGTCCCCCAATGTGATGGTGCCTGTAACCCCTCTCTCCGTCCCCCAATGTGATGGTGCCTGTAACCCCCCCTCTCCCCAATGTGATGGTGCCTGTAACCCCCCTCTCCGTCCCCCAATGTGATGGTGCCTGTAACCCCTCTCCGTCCCCCAATGTGATGGTGCCTGTAACCCCCCTCTCCGTCCCCCAATGTGATGGTGCCTGTAACCTCCCTCTCCGTCCCCCAATGTGATGGTGCCTGTAACCCCCCCTCTCTCCCCAATGTGATGGTGCCTGTAACCCCCCCTCTCTGTCCCCCAATGTGATGGTGCCTGTAACCCCCCTCCCCGTCCCCCAATGTGATGGTGCCTGTAACCCCCCCTCTCCGTCCCCCAATGTGATGGTGCCTGTAACCCCTCTCCGTCCCCCAATGTGATGGTGCCTGTAACCCCCCTCTCCGTCCCCCAATGTGATGGTGCCTGTAACCTCCCTCTCCGTCCCCCAATGTGATGGTGCCTGTAACCCCCCCTCTCTCCCCAATGTGATGGTGCCTGTAACCCCCCCTCTCTGTCCCCCAATGTGATGGTGCCTGTAACCCCCCTCCCCGTCCCCCAATGTGATGGTGCCTGTAACCCCTCTCCCCAATGTGATGGTGCCTGTAACCCCCCCTCTCCGTTCCCCAATGTGATGGTGCCTGTAGCCCCTCTCCCCAATGTGATGGTGCCTGTAACCCCCCCTCTCTGTCCCCCAATGTGATGGTGCCTGTAACCCCCCTCTCCGTCCCCCAATGTGATGGTGCCTGTAACCCCCCCTCTCCGTCCCCCAATGTGATGGTGCCTGTAACCCCTCTCCCCAATGTGATGGTGCCTGTAACCCCCCCTCTCCGTTCCCCAATGTGATGGTGCCTGTAGCCCCTCTCCCCAATGTGATGGTGCCTGTAACCCCCCTCTCCGTCCCCCAATGTGATGGTGCCTGTAACCCCTCTCCCCAATGTGATGGTGCCTGTAACCCCTCTCCCCAATGTGATGGTGCCTGTAGCCCCTCTCCCCAATGTGATGGTGCCTGTAACCCCTCTCCCCAATGTGATGGTGCCTGTAACCCCTCTCCCCAATGTGATGGTGCCTGTAACCCCTCTCCCCAATGTGATGGTGCCTGTAACCCCTCTCCCCAATGTGATGGTGCCTGTAACCCCTCTCCCCAATGTGATGGTGCCTGTAACCCCTCTCCCCAATGTGATGGTGCCTGTAGCCCCTCTCCCCAATGTGATGGTGCCTGTAACCCCTCTCCCCAATGTGATGGTGCCTGTAGCCCCTCTCCCCAATGTGATGGTGCCTGTAACCCCTCTCCCCAATGTGATGGTGCCTGTAACCCCTCTCCCCAATGTGATGGTGCCTGTAATCCCCCTCTCTCCGTCCCCCAATGTGATGGTGCCTGTAATCCCCCTCTCTCCGTTCCCCAATGTGATGGTGCCTGTAATCCCCCTCTCCGTCCCCAATGGGATGGTGCCTGTAATCCCCCTCTCCGTCCCCAATGTGATGGTGCCTGTAACCCCTCTCTCCGTCCCCAATGTGATGGTGCCTGTAACCCCTCTCTCCGTCCCCAATGTGATGGTGCCTGTAACCCCTCTCTCCGTCTCCTACCTTCATATCCATCCCTTTCTCCATCCTAGACTCAGGTTCCGATTTTAGCAGCCAGCACCGATAGTCTTCTTGCTTCTCCTTTGAGCTGCAGACAACCAATGTCTTCTTCCTGCCCCTTGCGCCACGTCTCACCCCATCTTCAGTACCCAAATCGCCCACTTTGCTGGATTGCGCCTTTGAATCTATTAGAAAAGTTTAAAGTGTAATATGGAGCCATCCCCAGGCCGATATGAAATTCCCAATAACTGAATTAAGAACACTATAAACAAACCCTCGTGGGCTATTTTAATTAAGAATTTACTGTTTTCCATAGCAACCAATGAGGTGTCTGCTTTCATCTTCTACAATACATTACAAACACACTAACTGTAAAAGGATTGGTGAATGCTGGTGACATCACAGTTACATGAATCTTACTGACTCGTTGAGTTTCCAGGTAACTGTCACAATCTGTGACCCAATAGTTATTAAATTAATGGCTTTCAATCTGATTATTGAGCCCGATTCGGACCTGATGGCACTGCGACCGATTATAGTGGCACTCCGCATGCGTTCGGCCTGTTGTACGCATGCGTGAGGCTATCCTGCAATGATGTCCTGCTACCATTTGTGATCGGAGGCCATTCACAGGATGATTGACAGAAAGTAGGCGTCTGGGGGTAATCGGCCGTTTAGTGGGAGAGCTTAGAAAACCGCCAGCGTGCCTGAAAAAAACGCTGGGAGAGTCCGAGAAGCCGGATTCCTGTCCACTGTAATCACCGCCCTTAGGCGCCAATGTTCTGATTAGGTTCATATTCACATCGTCTTCTTTAGTAAGGAACTTCTCAGTTAATGGACTGTATTCATTAAATAAATGAGGGTAGATAATTGTGCTTTGCCGACCTCATGAGCTTACCCTCAGCCGGCGACGTGCCGCGTTTCCTCTTTGTCGGACGCATTGGTCTCTCCTATTACTTACTGCAAAACCAAACAAAAAGGGAAAATGAACAAACTCTACAGAGAAGATGCACACAAAGTACAAATGTCACCACGGCCCAAGGGAAACCAAAGTACAAATGTCACCACGGCCCAAGGGAAAACAAAACCAAAGTACACTTCACCACGGCCCAAGGGAAACCAAAAGCAAAGTGCAAATGTCACCACAGCCCAAGGGAACCCAAAACCAAAGTACAATTGTCACCACGAACCAAGGGAAACCAAAACCAAAGTGCAAATGTCACCACGGCCCAATGGAAACCAAAACCAAAGTACAAATGTCACCACAGGCCAAGGGAACCTAAAGTACAAATGTCACCACGGCCCAAGGGAACCCAAAAACAAACTACAAATGTCACCACAGCCCAAGGGAACCCAAAAACAAACTACAAATGTCACCACGGCCCAAGGGAACCCAAAAACAAACTACAAATGTCACCACGGCCCAAGGGAACCCAAAAACAAACTACAAATGTCACCACGGCCCAAGGGAACCCAAAAACAAACTACAAATGTCACCACGGCCCAATGGAAACCAAAACCAAAGTACAAATGTCACCACAGGCCAAGGGAAACTAAAGTACAAATGTCACCACAGCCCAAGGGAACCCAAAACCAAAGTACAAATGTCACCACGGCCCGAGGGAACCCAAAAATAAACTACAAATGTCACCACAGCCCAAGGGAAACCAAAACCAAAGTACAAATGTCATGATGGCCCAAAAGAAACCAAAACCAAAGTACACGGTGGAATAGATTTGCATCTATATAGGATTTATATAGCACCAGCATATTCCGTAGCGATGTCAGACACTACGTAGTGCCCACATAGCAGAATTGGCTGGTAACTCGCCATTTTATCACTTTTCAAGGCTTAGTACATCTTGCCCCAAATCTGTAAGATTAGGGATTCTCCCAGAGGTTAGTTACCGTCAGCAGCTATGAGTAAGCAAAAGTGCCAACACGAATTAACATTTGGAGTGAACCGCTGACCAGTAAACAACGTCCCGTTAGCTGCGGTTTTCCCTGGTGGTCACTACAAAAAATAATTTGAGCAGACGGCTACATAATGGCGACCGGGTGCCAGTGGCGCAGCCATGAAATCTGGGGATAACCAGATCAGCCAACGAGCGGGGCCCTCCCACCCCTCTGACTGCTTCCTGGCCTATTACTGTACAGACCCCCATTGTAATGCAGAGAAGAACATGCCGGCGCTCTCTAAGTAAATCCTGATTAATAACAAATAAACAAAGTAGTGTCCCCCCTATACACCAGCCATGGGCTTCCTGTGACTACACAGAGGCTGGTTGTGGGACCACAAATCCCAGCATGACCTGAGAGCTGTAAATAATACACACAAGCCAAGTGAGCACGTGATGGACAATACAATGCACGACACAGGGACAGTATCCCGGCATCTCCGGGCTCTCACATGTGAGCTGCCGCCGCCTTACTGTCACCTACTCCTGCGCCTTTAAGGAACGCTAACAGCCTGCAGCCAATCCGGGCACGATAAACACCAGTAACCACGCCTCCTCTCGTTCAGCGCGCTGGGAATTGTAGTCTTCGTGCTGCACACAAGTCATGCAGCCGCCGGAGCGCAGCCAAATGTCCGGACTACATCTTCCATCATGCCCCGCGGCCGGCTGCAGACATGGCGGCGCTCAGTGTGAGAAATTCGGAATGGGATCCGTTCTCTCCCGGTGTGTCCGTAGTGGAGTTACCGGGACGGGCGCTACTGCCCGCAGAAGAGTGACGTCGGTTATAGACCGTAAAGCCCGTGTGTGTGTATGTGTAAAGGAGGGAAGTGACCCACCTGTGGCATTGATGGTGTGGTTACATCAGATCACGTGACTTTTGCTCGCTGGTGGCCATGCTGTCACACTGTCATGTGACTGTGGTTGCTATGGAGATGGCAATTTTTATATAAGCCACAGGTTCTCAAACTCTCAGTCCTTAAGGACCCCACACCGTGCAAGTTTTACAGGTCTCATCACAGAATTAAGCAAAATAATAAGTGGATATTTTAAAATGTGTCAGCGAGTGATGAATACACCTGTGCACCTGCCAGGTGACCTGGAAAAGGTGAACTTTGTGGGTTCCTGAGGACCAAGTTTGACAACCACTGATATAAGCTCATTATGAAGGGTTTAAACTATCTATCTTTATATCTGTACAAATGCTTTATTTTGGTGGTACTCTCTGCTGCTGCTGGCACAGAATTGGAATGCAATGAAATGGCCTCCTTCACCTTTTTACGTTCTTTGAACATTGGGGGCAGTCAGTGCTGGCTGGTTGATTTAGTGTTATTTGAACTTTATACATCTCATATATCACTGGGGGCTGGCAGGCTGGGGACCTGCCTGCACTGGCTAATTACTGTTCCAAAACATCGTCGCCTGGCACCCGGCCCCCAGTGATATATGAGACTGGACGACCCTTACAGTATGTGTATAAATCATACTTGCCTACTTTTGAAAACTAGTTTCAGGGAGATTATATTTGGTAGTAGAATTTTGCAAAGCGCTCCATTGAGAGGGCGTGTCATGCTCCTCCCAAAGGGCGTGTCTAGTTCCATATATGGAGAGATTGTGAAAAGAGATTGTGAATGTGGTACCTAGAAGCGTGGGTGGATTCAGTATTGAATCCCGGCGGGCGGGATCCCGGCGTTCAGAATCCGGCCGGAATCCCGACAGCCGAAATGCCGACAAGAGGGGGACGTGGATGGCCCCCCCTTGCGGGCTCGCCACGCAGCGGGCCCGGTGCCTCGCTACGCTCGGCGCGCTAATTTATTCTCCCTCCAGGGGTGTCGTGGACACCCCAGGAGGGAGAATGTGTCGGTATTTCGGCGGTCGGGATTCCGGCGTCGGGATTCTGAACGCCGGGATCCCGACCGCCGGGATTTTAACTGCATCCCGCGTGGGTGTGTACTGCTACATCAGAGAGGAATCTTTTAAAATGACTTATATCCAAATGTAGATGAGCCCCAAAGCCGTTAGTAAGAGATACTATACTTGGTAAAGTGCTGGGAATGGTGCTGATGATTCAATATAAATGTATCTGTCTCTCATTCCTTTTTTCTCCAAAAATGTAACAGTGTAATGTGGGCTAGGTGACATGAAGGAGATTGCTAGACTAATAAGGGAGAGAGGGAGATTGCTGCTATGTCAGGGAGTCTCCTGCAGAATGCAGGAGGGGAGGTAACTATGAGGTAACAGTGTAATGTGGGCTAGGTGACATGAGGGAGATTGCTAGACTAATGAGGGAGTGAGGGAGATTGCTGCTATATCAGGGAGTCTCCTGCAGAATGCAGGAGGGGAGGTAACTATGATGTAACAGTGTAATGTGGGCTAGATGACATGAGGGAGATTGCTAGACTAATGAGGGAGAGAGGGAGATTGCTGCTATGTCAGGGAGTCTCCTGCAGAATGCAAGAGGGGAGGTAACTATGATGTAATAGTAATGTGGGCTAGGTGACATGATGGAGATTGCTAGACTAATGAGGGAGTGAGGGAGATTGCTGCTATGTCAGGGAGTAGGGAATTATGGTATAAATTACTGTCAGCTCCCCCTGTGATTCCCTGTCCCCTCAGTTCTCCTCTCTGTCTGCACGTCAGTGTCGGTGCACAGATGGAGGAGAGATTGACGTTGCAGCAATCAGCTCTGAGCTGAGCTGCAAAGGAGAAGGCAAGGGGAAGGAGTCGCCTGTCAAGCCCTGGAAATCGGTACAATCGGCACTGAAGTATTTAGCTGGTACAGACAATAAATTAATGCTGCTTTCAGACCGCATAACTGGCTTTGACCCTGTATTTGAAAATGTTTCCAAAAACGGGTCTGCCAGGTAAAACCCCTTTCACACCGCACCTCTTAAACGGTATATTACCGTTTAAGTGCCGATTTTTTGACACTGGCAGACCCGTTTTTGGAAACTTTCCAAATACAGGGTCAAAGCCAGTGCAGCCTTCAGCGCCGCCTCCCTCCCCTCCCCTCCCCTCCGTGCAGCCCCCGTCCCCTCCCCTCCGTGCAGCCCTGTCCCCCCCTCCCCTCCGTGCAGCCGGTACCTGAGTTCGGTTGCAGATCCCGGCAGTAGTAAGGACCGATTATAAAAAAAAGTGACTTTCGGAAAATGAGCGCTCATTAAATATTCACTGCGCTGAATTTAGGACCCAGCTCATTGGCTGGGTCCTAAATACCGTTTCAGACCCGATTTTGATCCCAAAATACCGGGTCTGAAACGGGTAGGACCCTGCATTTTAACCGGTTTGAAAAAACGGTATTTTCAAACCGGTTAATTGGATCTGCACCTTGCAGACCGCACAGATTACCGTTTTAAAACGGTAAAAAAACGGCAATATCGTTTCCAAAGTGCGGTCTGAAAGGGGCATTACAGTACTGTACCGGCTAAATTGGTACAGTTGGAGGGTATGTGTGTATATATATATATATATATATATATATATATATAATTTATTTATTAAGTTTCTTATATAGCGCACACATATTCCGCAGCGCTGTTCAGAGTATATTTGAACAATCACATCAGTCCCTGCCCCAGTGGAGCTTACAATCTATATTCCCTACCACATGTACATGCACACACAGATATTCTATTTATATACATACCATCCAACAGTGGAAGGGCAGAAATCGGTTCACATTTAGGAAGGGGGCGTGGCCACTGGTATATTAGGTGTGGCCACGCCCCCTTCCGAATGAATGTGTACTGGGCAGTTTTTAATGTACAGGGGGAGCAGTGTCTAGGGTCCTATACAGGATGAGCAGCATGTAGTGTCATATACATGGGAAACACTGCTGCCGGGTGTGTAGGGGGGTAAGGGTGCACTGCTGCTGATTGTGTAGGGGGTTGAGGGTGCACTGCTGCCGGGTGTGTGGGGGGGAAGGGTGCTCTGCCGCCGAGTGCGTATGGGAGGGGGGTTCACTAGCACCGGGTGTGTACCCACGGGAATGTGTACCTGGTACTGCCGTCAAACTGAGACAACATGCTTCTGCTCCGAGTTCTGCAGGCTGCTGCGGGAAAACTGTGCTCCGTGCTGACTCCTCCCCCTGATGAGGACAGCAGGTTACATGGGTGGTGACTTCAGCAAAGATCCTTTCCACAAAGGGAAAATAGCTGCTACCTTGATTTTATCGCCTGTCATGCGGCGCTGGAGGAGGAGCCGTCTGAACCCTGAAAAGCGGTACAATCAGTACAATTTTTGGTACTTGTGTAGTTTCTCGGTGTCGAAGTCATGTTGCATCCACGTCACACTAGCATGGTATGGCCGCCATTTTGGTTTGCATAGTTACGTAAATAGAGTATAGAAACAAGTAGGAATAATTGTGCGAACCCTGAGCGCAGCTATACTAATACACATAAACCCATGCTCCACACTCACAAATAATAAAATATAGGGTACTTGTGAGTTATCTGGACGCCCGATTTTTTGATTGTATGCCTTAAGTTAAGGCATACAATCAGATGCGATGCGATGCGATATCGCATCGCATCGCATCGCATCGCATGCGATATCGGATGCGATGACCCGATTTTTCCATAGGAATCAATGTTAAAATGATTCCTATGGAAAAAGGGGTCCTTTTCATACCCCTACTATCCAAGTGGGCATGGAGTTGGATATAAACCTGTGGCGAGCGTAGCGAGCCACCGAGCCCGAAGCGTGGCGAGCGAAGCGAGCCCCGCGAGGGGACGGTATTCCGTGTCCCCTCGCGGGGCTCGCTACGCTCGCCACGCTTCGGGCTCGGTGGCTCGCTACGCTCGCCACAGGTTTATATCCAACTCCATGCCCACTTGGATAGTAGGGGTATGAAAAGGACCCCTTTTTCCCATTGAATTCCATGTTAAAATGGACTCAGTCCATTTTAACATTGATTCCTATGGAAAAATCGGGTCATCGCATCGCATCGCATCGCATCCGATGGTCGCATGCGATGCGATGCGATGTGCCCGATCCGACCCGATTTTCAAATCGGGCGTCCGGATAACTCACATGTACCAAATATAGTTATATGGTTTACTATCCCTACACATAGGCCCTTATTCAGATCTGATTGCAGTACAAATTTGTTTGGAAAATGGCCAAAACCCAGTGGCGTGCAAAACCATGTGCACTGCCCCACCTGCAGTGTACATGTTACATCTGCCCCACCTGCAGTGCACATGTTACATCTGCCCCACCTGCAGTGCACATGGTTTTTCCCATTTTCCAAACAAATTTGTACTGCGATCAAATCTGAATAAAGGGCATAGTATTAATGGTAACACACAATGGGCCTTATTCTGGTTGGAGCGGCCGGGCCGTACGCGTACGTCCCGGGTTTTTTTATGATCTGCGCATGCGTACATTCGCTAATGCGCAGGCGCGACCACTCACCAACGCTTACGGACGGGTCTCTACGTGCGAAAAAACCTGTACGCGAGTGTACGGGTATTGGGGGCGGCATAGGGGCGTGAAGAGGGGAGCGGCCGAAATAATGAGGGAAAATGGGCGTAAATATGGGCGTACACGGGGGTGTGCACCAAAAATGAGCGGTGCTACTACCGCACGATCGACTAAGGCACCGTTCATTTCGGACACAAAACAGGCGGCCGCCAACCGCCATCTCAAACCACCCCTACAGATACCGCATGCCAGCGTGCGCCTGAGTTTGCTAATTAACGCTGATTCCTACTCAAACACATACACCTGAATGTAATAAGCAATGCTGCAGTCTATTCAGTCCAAACCATGATTTCACTACCTGCAAGCCACACACAGCACTCAAACACATTGGAAGCTTATCTTTCTATACTTCTCGACATTTAAAGGTTTGTTTAATTTAAGGTAAGAATCTTTTTAAGACCTGCTTATATATGCAAAGGTAGGTATTTGTTAAACAGTTAGACACATTCACTACGTGCTTTCATAGACTTTACACAGTAGCACACTCAATGGACACAAGTCGACATGTGTCAACGTGTTCACTCTAATACAAACATATGTTTTGTATTTAGGATACAATAACATAAACCACATCTAACACCTACAAAGGATGTTTCAGCAATGTTTTAAGCCCATGACCACTATTTTGCACATTAATTAATTCAATCAATTAATTAATTTTCATAATTATAGTTGAAAGGCAAGATTTGCAGGTCCATATATGTGAAGGGTATGCCAGCGTACACGGACGTACGCTCACTCTCACGAGCGGTGACATAAGCTGAGTTTTCTATTGAAAACAATAGGGACCCGTCCGTGCAAGCTGGCGTACGCTCAGATAGCCGCAAGAAGTCGGTGGGAAGACGGACGAGAGACGTCCGTAAACGGTGGCGTACGCTCAATTGTACGCCAGTTGTCGGAGTGTAAGGGCTGGCCCGTCCGTGTACGTTGGCGTACGCTCAATTGTACGCCACTCCCCTTTGCCGTTGTTTCTGGCCGTACGTATGCGGCTGAGTTGTGGGTGGACTTAACCCCAACGGCCGCGTACGGATAGCGTACGTTGTTTTGGAACGTACGCACGTTTGGCCGCTACGATCAGAATAAGGCCCCATGTCCCCTGGTCATTTTTAGTATCTATGCAAAACCTGACCTCTTGACCAATGAAGAGCTTTATTGTATCCCATTGTCTGGACCCTATATAATGATGCGCACGGACTCAGGACAGTCTTTTGATATTTCTATCCCACTGTGCTCAGGATTGTGAATATAGTGCCCTGGTCCGGAGGGAGTAGCCCAGCGTGTGAGAGACGGTAACTGGGCCTTTTGTATTGTTTGCAGGGCAGCTGAGAGGAATGCCGGGCCCCGGTAAAATTTTGGAGGTGTGGCCTAAGTGTGTGGTGTGGGCACCTCCCACACTTAGGCCACACCCCAAAAATGTTTAGAGGTGGATAAAAGAAAACTCATGCTGAGCCTGCTGTCAGAACAGCACATGCTGTAGAAGTGTGTGCTACTGTTGATAGTGATACCTGGGAGGGACGGAGGGGGAAGGGAGGGGTCGAACCTGCGGGGCCCCTTCCGCAAGCCTGGGCCCGGGTAATTAGTACCTGCTCCCCCCCTCTCTCGGCTCCCCTGATTGTTTGTAGTTGTATTTAAGCTGAGTTGTACTTACATCTGTTTTTCCCTTATTCGTTAATCATTGTTAAATATTGTACAGAGATTTGTATATTCTGTTATTGTTTCTTATTCATGTTACCCCCTTTGTCCATTAGGGACTCAATACATACGGTGAAGGACTTTGTACCCTTACTCCGGAATTTATACCAGGTCTCGTGTAATTATTCGCAATAAGTGGAAGGGTTTACAGGAATTATACCTGGTGTGTTTTAAGTACTTAGTACTGTGAAAGGATCCCGCCATAAGGGTTTAGCATGAGAGATATGCTGATAAGGTTCGCTACGTGGCGCTATGCACTGGTTCGCCCGTAGTTAGGTATAAAGGTTATAAGTTTACAGACACATTACGTAAACTGCGCAACTCACTTATTATCCATTGGTTTGGGATTTAATTAGGATTTAACAACGACGGCACTTACGTAGTCAGCGTAGTGTCCCTCTCAGCATCGCAGTCAGCGCCGTAGTCAGCGTAGTGTCCCTCTCAGCATCGCAGTCAGCGCCGTAGTCAGCGTAGTGTCCCTCTCAGCATCGCAGTCAGCGCCGTAGTCAGCGTAGTGTCCCTCTCAGCATCGCAGTCAGCGCCGTAGTCAGCGTAGTGTCCCTCTCAGCATCGCAGTCAGCGCCGTAGTCAGCGTAGTGTCCCTCTCAGCATCGCAGTCAGCGCCGTAGTCAGAGTCCCTGTCAGCATCGGCGTTGTGTTCCCGCAGCCAGCGTACTCAGCATCCCTGCGAATGTGTGTATGTTCGCGGCTAACCGGAGCTTACGCAGAGTCAGTCCGCGTAAAATCCATTTGACAGTTAACACGTGACATCATTATTGTTTCAGAAGGATGACATGACAGGTGTGAATGTTTTCCTGAAACACCCCCACTATCCACGCCAGCCCGAAGCGTGGCGGTACGTGTCCTCCCGACCTGTTCATACCCCACTATCCAATTCGGCGTGGAGTTTTCATAAAGTGGGGGGTTTGAAATGGAGGCATTTGCCAGTATGTGACATGGAGCACTGGCAAATGGGTCCTTTATTGTGCATGAGATGCACTTGCGCACCCCCCCCCCCCCTTGTCCACGAGACGCATGCGTGACTGAACCCCTAACCCTGTCCGTCTCCCTGAAGCGGACATGGGTAGGGTTGCCGTACCCTGCCGCAATAAATATTGAGACGCACAAGCGTATGAGACGCTCGTGCGTCTCAGGCAGATGGAGCGCCTCTCTGCCGGTGTCCGCATTATAGCCTCTCCGCCGGTGTCCGCCAGCGCAGGGGATCTGGCAGTTATTGGCGCTGTGTGAGAAGCGCTCACTAGGCTTGTCAGCGACACTGACTATGCAGGGCTGCCACGGGGACACTATGCTGACAGCATAGCGTAAGGTGCCGCCGTGAAACTACACAAGTACCCAATTTGTTTTAGTTGGTACAGACCTTTAAAAAACGGTACTGTACCGGCTAAATCGGTACAGTTGGAGGGTGTGGGTATATGTGTATATATATATATATATATATATACACACATACATACATACACATACACACACACACACACACAAAGGATTCAAACTACTATATATATCTATCTTCCATTTTTTGTAGCTTAAATACTTCTTAAGTTAAAGATTCATATCTATAGGACAGTGGTTCTCAAACCTGGTCCTCAATTACCCAACTCAACTTCCCAACAGAACACGTTTTCCAAGTCACCCGGCAGGTGCACTCATTATTCAGACAAATTATTTCACTTGTGATTCTGCATGGAGACCTGGAAAACGTGCGCTGTTGATTCATACATTCCCTGGCAGATCAGTGCATCTCCTGTAGATAGCAGCGCCAATAATGACAGGAGCGCATAACACAAAACTCCACATTAATAGAAGTGGGAGTAACAATAACTGCTGCACAAAGTGTGCACACCTACCAGACACACCCATAGCACCAGGTCATGAACTGTCCTATGGTCGCCTAGTGTTACTGCCTCCACCTTACATACCACATTTCTGCTGGACTGAGTTGTGTTTGGAGTGCACACAAATTAGTGTAGTGTGCGTAAAACGCTGCTTTAGTGACCTATTGTACAGTATTATGATAAATGGCCACTTTGGCTTGTCAGTTACTAGGAGACCACACGAGTCCCCATTGTACTTACAGACAGGTTTTTCGGGGTCTAATATTCAACACCGGCCATTTTCTCAACAGCAAAATGTCCTGTACAGTGTCTGCATCTCACGCGAAGGGGACACTATTCTATATTATCACCGTTACTGGGCGAGCACTGTTACATATTATATATTATCACCACTACTGGGGGAGAGCTGTTACATATTATATATTATCGCCGTTACTGGGCGAGCACTGTTACATATTATATATTATCACCGCTACTGAGTGAGCACTGTTACATATTATATATTATCACCGCTACTGGGGGAGAGCTGTTACATATTATATATTATCACCACTACTGAGTGAGCGCTGTTACATATTATATATTATCGCCGTTACTGGGCGAGCACTGTTACATATTATATATTATCACCGCTACTGGGGGAGAGCTGTTACATATTATATATTATCACTGCTACTGGGGGAGAGCTGTTACATATTATATATTATCACCACTACTGGGCGAGAGCTGTTACATATTATATATTATCACTGCTACTGGGGGAGAGCTGTTACATATTATATATTATCACCACTACTGGGCAACTGCTGTTACATATTATATATTATCACCACTACTTGGCGAGAGCTGTTACATATTATATATTATCACCGCTACTGAGTGAGCGCTGTTACATATTATATATTATCGCCGTTACTGGGCGAGCACTGTTACATATTATATATTATCACTGCTACTGGGGGAGAGCTGTTACATATTATATATTATCGCCGTTACTGAGTGAGTGCTGTTACATATTATATATTATCACCGTTACTGGGCGAGCACTGTTACATATTATATGTTATCACCGCTACTGAGTGAGCGCTGTTACATATTATATGTTATCACCGCTACTGAGTGAGCGCTGTTACATATTATATATTATCACTGCTACTGGGCGAGCGCTGTTACATATTATATATTATCACCACTACTGAGTGAGCGCTGTTACATATTATATATTATCACCACTACTGGGCGAGAGCTGTTACATATTATATATTATCGCCGCTACTGGGCGAGAGCTGTTACATATTATATATTATCACCGCTACTGGGCGAGAGCTGTTACATATTATATATTATCGCCACTACTGGGCGAGAGCGGTTACATATTATATATTATCACCACTACTGGGGGAGAGCTGTTACATATTATATATTATCACCACTACTGAGTGAGCGCTGTTACATATTATATATTATCACCACTACTGAGTGAGAGCTGTTACATATTATATATTATCACCGCTACTGGGCGAGAGCTGTTACATATTATATATTATCGCCACTACTGGGCGAGAGCGGTTACATATTATATATTATCACCACTACTGGGGGAGAGCTGTTACATATTATATATTATCACCACTACTGAGTGAGCGCTGTTACATATTATATATTATCACCGCTACTGGGCGAGCACTGTTACATATTATATATTATCACCACTACTGGGGGAGAGCTGTTACATATTATATATTATCACCGCTACTGAGTGAGAGCTGTTACATATTATATATTATCGCCGCTACTGGGCGAGAGCTGTTACATATTATATATTATCACCACTGCTGAGTGAGCGCTGTTACATATTATATATTATCACCACTACTGGGCGAGAGCTGTTACATATTATATATTATCACCGCTACTGGGCGAGAGCGGTTACATATTATATATTATCACCACTACTGGGCGAGAGCGGTTACATATTATATATTATCACCACTACTGGGCGAGAGCTGTTACATATTATATATTATCGCCGTTACTGGGCGAGCGCTGTTACATATTATATATTATCGCCACTACTGGGCGAGAGCTGTTACATATTATATATTATCACCACTGCTGAGTGAGCGCTGTTACATATTATATATTATCACCGCTACGGGGGGAGAGCTGTTACATATTATATATTATCACCGCTACTGGGCGAGAGCTGTTACATATTATATATTATCACTGCTACTGGGGGAGAGCTGTTACATATTATATATTATCACCACTACTGGGCGAGAGCTGTTACATATTATATATTATCACCGCTACTGAGTGAGCGCTGTTACATATTATATATTATCACCACTACTGGGCGAGAGCTGTTACATATTATATATTATCACCGCTACTGGGTGAGTGCTGTTACATATTATATATTATCACCGCTACTGGGCGAGAGCTGTTACATATTATATATTATCACCGCTACTGAGTGAGCGCTGTTACATATTATATATTATCACCACTACTGGGCGAGAGCTGTTACATATTATATATTATCACCGCTACTGAGTGAGCGCTGTTACATATTATATATTATCACCACTACTGGGCGAGAGCTGTTACATATTATATATTATCACCGCTACTGGGTGAGTGCTGTTACATATTATATATTATCACCGCTACTGGGCGAGAGCTGTTACATATTATATATTATCTCCACTACTGGGCGAGAGCTGTTACATATTATATGTTATCACCGCTACTGGGCGAGCGCTGTTACATATGATATATTATTGCCAATACTGGGCGAGCGCTGTTACATATGATATATTATTGCCGCTACTGGGCGAGCGCTGTTACATATTATATATTATCACCACTACTGGGCGAGAGCTGTTACATATGATATATTATCACCGCTACTGGGCGAGAGCTGTTACATATTATATATTATCGCCGCTACTGGGCGAGAGCTGTTACATATTATATATTATCACCGCTACTGGGGGAGAGCTGTTACATATGATATATTATTGCTGCTACTGGGCGAGAGCTGTTACATATTATATATTATCACTGCTACTGAGTGAGCGCTGTTACATATTATATATTATCACCGCTACTGGGGGAGAGCTGTTACATATTATATATTATCACTGCTACTGGGCAAGCGCTGTTACATATTATATATTATCACCACTACTGGGCGAGAGCTGTTACATATTATATATTATCACCGCTACTGGGCGAGAGCTGTTACATATTATATATACATATTATATATTATCACCGCTACTGGGCAAGCGCTGTTACATATGATATATTATTGCCGCTACTGGGCGAGCGCTGTTACATATTATATATTATCACCACTACTGGGCGAGAGCTGTTACATATGATATATTATCACCGCTACTGGGCGAGAGCTGTTACATATTATATATTATCGCCGCTACTGGGCGAGAGCTGTTACATATTATATATTATCACCGCTACTGGGGGAGAGCTGTTACATATGATATATTATTGCTGCTACTGGGCGAGAGCTGTTACATATTATATATTATCACCACTACTGAGTGAGCGCTGTTACATATTATATATTATCACCGCTACTGGGCGAGAGCTGTTACATATTATATATTATCACCGCTACTGGGCGAGCACTGTTACATATTATATATTATCACCACTACTGAGTGAGCGCTGTTACATATTATATATTATCACTGCTACTGAGTGAGCGCTGTTACATATTATATATTATCACCGCTACTGGGGGAGAGCTGTTACATATTATATATTATCACTGCTACTGGGCAAGCGCTGTTACATATTATATATTATCACCACTACTGGGCGAGAGCTGTTACATATTATATATTATCACCACTACTGGGCGAGAGCTGTTACATATTATATATTATCACCGCTACTGGGCAAGCGCTGTTACATATTATATATTATCACCACTACTGGGCGAGAGCTGTTACATATAATATGTTATTGCTGCTACTGGGCGAGAGCTGTTACATATTATATATTATCGCCGCTACTGGGCGAGAGCTGTTACATATTATATATTATTGCCGTTACTGGGCAAGCGCTGTTACATATTATATATTATCACCACTACTGGGCGAGAGCTGTTACATATTATATGTTATTGCTGCTACTGGGCGAGAGCTGTTACATATTATATATTATCGCCGCTACTGGGCGAGAGCTGTTACATATTATATATTATCGCCGCTACTGGGCGAGAGCTGTTACATATCATATATTATTGCCGCTACTGAGTGAGTGCTGTTACATATTATATATTATCACCACTACTGGGCGAGAGCTGTTACATATTATATATTATTGCCGCTACTGGGCGAGAGCTGTTACATATTATATATTATTGCCGCTACTGGGCGAGAGCTGTTACATATTATATATTATTGCCGCTACTGAGTGAGTGCTGTTACTTATTACATATTATTACCGCTACTGAGTGAGTGCTGTTACATATTACATATTATTACCGCTACTCAGTGAGTGCTGTTACATATTATATATTATTCCCGGTACTGAGAGAGTGCTGTTATATATTATTACCGGTATTGAGAGAGTGCTGTTATATATTATTACCGGTACTGAGAGAGTGCGGTTACAGATTATTACTGAGAGAGCGCTGTTACATATTATATATTATTATTGCTACTGAGCGGCTATTAGTTACTGGTGACTTTTCCGTATGTGGCCATCAGTTACAGGCGACATCTCCGTACCCGGCCGTCCGTTACAGGCGACATCTCCGTACCCGCCCGTCAGTTACAGGCGACATCTCCGTACCCGGCCGTCAGTTACAGGAGACATCTCTGTACCCGGCCGTCAGTTACAGGTGACATCTCCGTACCCGCCCGTCAGTTACAGGCGACATCTCCGTACCCGGCCGTCAGTTACAGGAGACATCTCTGTACCCGGCCGTCAGTTACAGGTGACATCTCCGTACCCGGCCGTCAGTTACAGGTGACATCTCCGTACCCGGCCGTCAGTTACAGGTGACATCTCTGTACAGGTGACAGGTGACATCTCTATAAGTGTATTGGACCAGCTCTACTATTAGGAAGCTATAGGGAACAGGGAACGGCCTAGGACATTGGGATCTGCGGAGACCACAGAGTCTACATATAACAAAATGTAGGATGTTTATGAGGAAGATACTGGATACGGGATACTGGGTGACAGGGAGCAGGTGCTGGGTGACTGGGAGCCAGTTCTGGGGTTACTGGGTGACAGGGAGCAGGTGCTGGGTGACTGGGAGCCGGGTGCTGGGGATACTGGGTGACAGGGAGCCGGGAGCTGGGTGACTGGGAGCCGGTGCTGGGGATACTGGGTGACTGGGAGCCGGTGCTGGGGATACTGGGTGACATGGAGCAGGTGCTGGGTGACTGGGAGCCGGGTGCAGGGGATACTGGGTGACAGGGAGCAGGTGCTGGGTGACGGAGCCGGTGCTGGGGATACTGGGTGACAGGGAGCAGGTGCTGGGTGACTGGGAGCCGGGTGCTGGGGATACTGGGTGACAGGGAGCAGGTGCTGGGTGACTGGGAGCCGGTGCTGGGGATACTGGGTGACAGGGAGCAGGTGCTGGGTGCTGGGGATACTGGGTGACAGGAAGCAGGTGCTGGGTGACTGGGAGCCGGTGCTGGGGATACTGGGTGACAGGGAGCAGGTGCTGGGTGACTGGGAGCCGGGTGCCTGGGATACTGGGTGACAGGGAGCAGGTGCTGGGTGACTGGGAGCCGGTGCTGGGGATACTGGGTGACAGGGAGCAGGTGCTGGGTGACTGGGAGCCGGGTGCCTGGGATACTGGGTGACAGGGAGCAGGTGCTGGGTGACTGGGAGCCGGTGCTGGGGATACTGGGTGACACGGAGCAGGTGCTGGGTGACTGGGTGCTGGGGATACTGGGTGACAGGGAGCAGGTGCTGGGTGAATGGGAGCCGGGTGCTGGGGATACTGGGTGACTGGGAGCCGGGTGCTGGGTGACAGGGAGCAGGTGCTGGGTATACTGGGTGACACGGAGCTGGTGCTGGGGATACTGGGTGACTGGGAGCGGGTGCTGTGAATACTGGGTCATATGGAGCTGTTGCTGGGGATACTGGGTGACTGGGAGCCGGTGCTGGGGATACTGGGTGACACGGAGCAGGTGCTGGGGATTCTTGCTATACTGGGAGCCTCTGCTGGGCATACTGGTTGTACTGGAAGCCGCCGCTGGGGATACTGGCTATACTGGGAGCCTCTGCTGGGCATACTGGCTATACTGGGAGCCGCCGCTGGGGATACCTTCTATACTGGGAGCCTCTGCTGGGCATACTGGCTATACTGGGAGCCGCCGCTGGGGATACCTTCTATACTGGGAGCCTCTGCTGGGCATACTGGCTATACTGGGAGCCGCCGCTGGGGATACCTTCTATACTGGGAGCCTCTGCTGGGCGTACTGGCTATACTGGGAGCCGCCGCTGGGGATACTGGCTATACTGGGAGCCTCTGCTGGGCATACTGGCTATACTGGGAGCCGCCGCTGGGGATACCTTCTATACTGGGAGCCTCTGCTGGGCATACTGGCTATACTGGGAGCCGCCACTGGGCATACTGGCTATAACGGGAGGATCTGCTGGGCGTACTGGCTGTACCGGGAGCCGCTGCTGGGGGGACACTGGTTGTACTGGGAGCCGCTGCTGTGGATACCGGCTATACGGCTATAGTGGGAGCTGCTGCTGGGTTTACTGGCTGTACTGGGAGCCGCTGCTAGGGTTACTGGCTACACTGGGGGGAGCTGGAGCTGCTGGTGGTGCTGCTGCTGGTGGTGGTGGTGCTGGTGCTGGTGCTGATGTAGTGGGTATCTAGTCTCTGAGTGACAGTCACAAACAGCTGCAGCTGGGGTTACTGGCTACACTGGGGGGCGCTGGTGCTGGAGCTGCTGGTGGTGGTGCTGCTGGTGGTGCTGATGTAGTGGGTAGCTAGTCTCTGAGTGACAGACACAAACAGCTGCAGCTGGGGTTACTGGCTACACTGGGGGGAGCTGGTGCTGGTGCTGCTGCTGGTGGTGGTGCTGCTGCTGATGTAGTGGGTAGCTAGTCTCTGAGTGACAGACACAAACAGCTACAGCTGGGGTTACTGGCTACACTGGGGGGAGCTGGTGCTGCTGGTGCTGCTGCTGGTGGTGCTGCTGCTGGGGGTGGTGGTGCTGCTGCGGATGCTGATGTAGTGGGTAGTTAGTCTCTGAGTGACAGACACAAACAGCTGCAGCTGGGGTTACTGGCTACACTGGGGGGAGCTGGTGCTGGTACTGGAGCTGCTGGTGGTGGTGCTGCTGCTGCGGATGCTGATGTAGTGGGTATCTAGTCTCTGAGTGACAGACACAAACAGCTGCAGCTGGGGTTACTGGCTACACTGGGGGGCGCTGGTGCTGGAGCTGCTGGTGGTGGTGCTGCTGGTGGTGGTGCTGGTGGTGCTGATGTAGTGGGTAGCTAGTCTCTGAGTGACAGACACAAACAGCTGCAGCTGGGGTTACTGGCTACACTGGGGGGAGCTGGTGCTGGAGCTGGAGCTGGTGCTGGTGGTGGTGCTGCTGCGGATGCTGATGTAGTGGGTAGCTAGTCTCTGAGTGACAGACACAAACAGCTGCAGCTGGGGTTACTGGCTACACTGGGGGGAGCTGGTGCTGCTGGTTCTGGAGCTGGTGCTGCTGGTGGTGCTGGAGCTGGTGGTGGTGGTGCTGCTGGTGGTGGTGCTGCTGCTGCGGATGCTGATGTAGTGGGTAGCTAGTCTCTGAGTCAGTGGTTCCCAAACTGTGTGCCGTGGCACCCTGGGGTGCCTCAGAACACCTGCAGGGGTGCCCTGGCTTGGTGGTCTGGGACCAATTCAAAATTATTTAGGGTCAATGTAATAGGCAAAACCAGTGCTGGTGGCTTTCAATCATAAAATATATGGACAAACAGAAGCAAATTCTGTCACGCACCACAAAACTGACCCTAAAGATGACATATTAACACAATTTAATTAATTTAAAAATGTTTTCTAAATTACTCCATAACATTTTTTTGGCCTTGGGGTGCCACGACAACATTTACTGATACTATAGGGAGCCGTGATTCAAAAAAGTTTGGGAACCACTGCTCTGAGTGACAGACACAAACAGCTGCAGCTGGGGTTACTGGCTACACTGGGGGAGCTGGTGCTGGTACTGGAGCTGCTGGTGGTGGTGCTGCTGCTGCGGATGCTGATGTAGTGGGTAGCTAGTCTCTGAGTGACAGACACAAACAGCTACAGCTGGGGTTACTGGCTACACTGGGGGGAGCTGGTGCTGCTGGTGGTGCTGGTGGTGCTGCGGGTGGTGCTGGTGCTGCTGCGGATGCTGATGTAGTGGGTAGCTAGTCTCTGAGTGACAGACACAAACAGCTACAGCTGGGGTTACTGGCTACACTGGGGGGAGCTGGTGCTGGAGCTGGTGCTGCTGCTGGTGGTGCTGCTGCTGCTGGGGGTGGTGGTGGTGGTGCTGCTGCGGATGCTGATGTAGTGGGTAGCTAGTCTCTGAGTGACAGACACAAACAGCTGCAGCTGGGGTTGAGATTTGTGGGCGGTTTTAAGACCCGTCATACTCTGAGACAGCCAATCAGCGGCAGGCATTCCTGCACTGGGAGGGACGGGAGGAGACAGCGTGGCGTTGCCGCGGTAACCAGGCGGCGCTGAGTCCGGTCACTCAATGCTGGGGCGGCAGCCGGAGCCGGAGGTATGAGGCGGGAGCAGCGCCGGAGACTGGCCGCCCTGTCCCTGCTGCTGCTGGCGGCCTTCCTGCTCAGGTACCTGCTCCATATGAACATACACGCACACGCGTGACATGATGCGTGCCCGGGAGGCAGAAGATGCTGTCGTGGGATGATAATGTGTGTGTGTGTGTGTGTGTGTGTGTGTGTGTGTGTGTGTATGTATGTATGTGTGTATATATATATATATATATATATATATATACACCTCCCTCCCAGCATGACCCTGTGCAGGAGGACACAGTGCTCTGCTCCTGGGCTAGTGCTGAAACACGTTTCTTATCAAGTATCCTGTTCAACACAGATGAGGGTGATCCTACATTACCAGGGAAGTCCAGGAGCAGAGCATTGTGTCCTCCTGGAGAGATATGTATCTTTAACTTAAGAAGTATTTAAGCTACAAAAAATGGAAGATATATAGTAATATGAATCCTTTGTGTGTGTGGGTGTATATATATATATATATATATATATATATATCCATCCACTAATATCTGCTATGTACACGCATGTGCTAATATGTAACATATACAGGGTATAACGCTGCCCATGTCCTGCCTGCCCACCATGGGCACAGGTAGGTCCCCAGAGGGCCACACTGCTTCCTATTATGTCAGGTTCCAGTCTGTGCTTTCTCATGATTCATGAGTCAGTTACATGGCCGCTATTTGCTGATCACACCCCTTATGCATGGGCCCCTACAACTGCTTTTCCCTGGCGGGCATCAGTCCGACACTGCTGCAGTCACATGGGCCGCAGGCCGCGCACTGCATACCGCCGTCACAACGGCCACGCGCTGCAGACCGCTGTCACACTGGGCACGTGTAGCGCGCTGTAGACCGCCGTCACACCAGGCACATGTAGCGCGCTGCAGACCGCCGTCACACCGGGCACGTGTAGCGCGCTGTAGACCGCCGTCACATCGTGCATGTGTAGCGCTCTGCAGACCGCCGTCACACCGGCCATGTGTAGCGCGCTGCAGTTCGCCGTCACACTGGGCACGTGTAGCGCGCTGTAGACCGCCGTCACACAGTGCACATGTAGCGCGCTGTAGACCGCCGTCACACCGTGCACGTGTAGCGCGCTGCAGTCCGCCGTCACACCAGGCAAGCGTAGCGCGCTGCAGACCGCCGTCACACCGGGCACGTGTAGCGCGCTGCAGTCCGCCGTCACACCGGGCACGCTTAGCGCGCTGCAGACCGCCGTCACACCGGGCACGTGTAGCACGCTGCAGACCACTGTCACACCGGGCAAGTGTAGCGCGCTGCAGACCGCCGTCACACCGTGCACGTGTAGCGCGCTGCAGACCGCCGTCACACCGGCCATGTGTAGCGCGCTGCAGTCCGCCGTCACACTGTGCACGTGTAGCGCGCTGTAGACCGCCGTCACACCGTGCACATGTAGCGCGCTGTAGACCGCCGTCACACCGGCCATGTGTAGCGCGCTGCAGTCCGCCGTCACACCGTGCACGTGTAGCGTGCTGCAGACCGCCGTCACATCGTGCACGTGTTGCGCGCTGTAGACTGCCGTCACACCGTGCACGTGTAGCGCGCTGTAGACCGCCATCACACCGTGCACGTGTAGCGCGCTGCAGACCGCCGTCACACCGGGCACCATATGAGAACCGTAATCTATAAGAGGCCGCTAACAAAATTGCTTCCCAAACTTGAAATGTCGCTTTGGCCATACCAGAGCCACAAAACATGGCCAATGCCACCGTGTATGGTGAGTTCTGACCTATGTGGTCGGTTTGGATCCCACACTCACACTCGCTAGAAGTAGGAGACAAGACCCATCATCAGCCGCTGGACATCAAATGGTTTTTACACTGGGCCCAAGTCCTCGCTGGCTCATAGTAGCCGGAGGCAGTGTGATACAGGGGCAGTTCCTGGGTACTCAGAAACCCTCCTGTTTCCGTCAATGCTAAGAGCAAACTGTTGCCTACCCTTGATACATATGTACCATTAAAGCAGTCATGTAGCATAGACAGAGGCTAATTAAGTCGCTGAGACCAGGAACATGCGATCAGGGGAGGCAGTGCCTCCCCTGTCATTGATGATTAACATAACATAAAGAAATACTTATGACACATGTATCATAAGTACATGCTTTATATTCGTCTAATCATTTTTTACCCCATTTTCTTTATAAAATTGGTTCCCAAGGCACCAAGAGCTGTGCCTCATGCTGTCAATATTAAAGTACCAGAAACCGGGGTCTGCAAAAACCCATTCAGAAATGATCTATAAGCGGCACATATAGAAGTGCCTCAATGACAGGGACGTGCTTTCTGTCTATATGAAAGCACGCCCGTCAGTAAGGCAGACGTGATTGGGCACAGTGGCGGAACAATGGGCAGACCCCATAGCGGCTTGGTGGAGCCAGCGCCGACGGGGTCTGCGGGGAGAGCTGGGTCCGGGAAATTCCGCTGCTGGAATCCCAACTGGCACGGGCACAACACTGCTCCGAAATCCCACCGTCATTAAAAGTGCCGATGCCGGAATCCTGACCGTCAGAATCCCGATTGAAATTATATTGGTGACCATTAATGTTGGGGGAGGGGTTAGGCTGCTGGGAGGGATTAAACATTAAAGGGCAGGGTTAAAGTGAGGCTGTGGGAGGTGGGGTGGGGGAGTTATGGGGATAAGGGGAGAGGGTGGGCATATTTATCAAGCCCCGCCATCTGTACGTATTCCGTTATTTATCGCCCCGACATATAATTGTTTTATTTGCTGCAGGCATTTCCCCTGCACACGGCACTGGGTAAGAACTAACGTAGCATTTAATACTATGGAAATCTATTTGCATCCGGCTTATGGTTACACGGTATCTCCTTAGTGCTTCTCATTTCCATATATTTGTGTGTGACTTTTCCAGAGCACTCAGGCATGGCTGGCTTGTTGTCGCTGGACTTCTTATGGCTGGAATAAATGTTATGTAAACCTACAGTATGTTGTAAGCGTTACATTGTTTGTATGCTTAGACTGTGATGACATACTGACCCGTGCTGGTCTGTGCAGAGGTATGGCTGGAAATATATCCAAGCATGTGTGTGACCGCCCACGTGAGATCAGAGTGCACCTGCTCTAGCCGTGTACATGCTACATGCATCTGTGTGATCAGAGCACACCTGCACTAGCCCCGTACATGCTGCACGCATCTGTGTGATCAGAGCGCACCTGCACTAGCCCCGTACATGCTGCACGCATCTGTGTGATCAGAGCGCACCTGCACTAGCCCCGTACATGCTGCACGCATCTGTGTGATCAGAGCGCACCTGCACTAGCCCCGTACATGCGGCATGCATCTGTGTGATCAGAGCGCACCTGCACTAGCCCCGTACATGCTGCACGCATCTGTGTGATCAGAGCGCACCTGCACTAGCCGCGTACATGCTGCACGCATCTGTGTGATCAGAGCGCACCTGCACTAGCCCCGTACATGCTGCATGCATCTGTGTGATCAGAGCGCACCTGCACTAGCCCCGGACATGCTGCATGCATCTGTGTGATCAGAGCGCACCTGCACTAGCCCCGTACATGCGGCATGCATCTGTGTGATCAGAGCGCACCTGCACTAGCCCCGTACATGCTGCACGCATCTGTGTGATCAGAGCGCACCTGCACTAGCCCCGTACATGCTACATGCATCTGTGTGATCAGAGCGCACCTGCACTAGCCCCGTACATGCTACACGCCTCTGTGTGATCAGAGCGCACCTGCACTAGCCCCGTACATGCTGCATGCATCTGTGTGATCAGAGCGCACCTGCACTAGCCCCGTACATGCTACACGCCTCTGTGTGATCAGAGCGCACCTGCACTAGCCCCGTACATGCTGCATGCATTGGTGGGATCAGAGCGCACCTGCACTAGCCCCGGACATGCGGCATGCATTGGTGGGATCAGAGCGCACCGGCACTAGCCCCGTACATGCTACACGCATCTGTGTGATCAGAGCGCACCTGCACTAGCCCCGTACATGCGGCATGCATCTGTGTGATCAGAGCGCACCTGCACTAGCCCCGTACATGCTACACGCATCGGTGTGATCAGAGCGCACCTGCACTAGCCCCGTACATGCGGCATGCATCTGTGTGATCAGAGCGCACCTGCACTAGCCCCGTACATGCTGCACGCATCTGTGTGATCAGAGCGCACCTGCACTAGCCCCGTACATGCTGCATGCATCTGTGTGATCAGAGCGCACCTGCACTAGCCCCGTACATGCTGCACGCATCTGTGTGATCAGAGCGCACCTGCACTAGCCCCGTACATGCGGCATGCATCTGTGTGATCAGAGCGCACCTGCACTAGCCCCGTACATGCTGCATGCATCTGTGTGATCAGAGCGCACCTGCACTAGCCCCGGACATGCGGCATGCATCTGTGTGATCAGAGCGCACCTGCACTAGCCCCGTACATGCTGCATGCATCTGTGTGATCAGAGCGCACCTGCACTAGCCCCGTACATTCTGCATGCATCTGTGTGATCAGAGCGCACCTGCACTAGCCCCGTACATGCTGCACGCATCTGTGTGATCAGAGCGCACCTGCACTAGCCCCGTACATGCTGCATGCATCGGTGTGATCAGAGCGCACCTGCACTAGCCCCGTACATGCGGCATGCATCTGTGTGATCAGAGCGCACCTGCACTAGCCCCGTACATGCTACACGCATCGGTGGGATCCGAGCGCACCTGCACTAGCCCCGTACATTCTGCATGCATCTGTGTGATCAGAGCGCACCTGCACTAGCCCCGTACATGCTGCACGCATCTGTGTGATCTGAGCGCACCTGCACTAGCCCCGTACATTCTGCATGCATCTGTGTGATCAGAGCGCACCTGCACTAGCCCCGTACATGCTGCATGCATCGGTGTGATCAGAGCGCACCTGCACTAGCCCCGTACATGCTGCACGCATCTGTGTGATCAGAGCGCACCTGCACTAGCCCCGTACATGCTGCACGCATCTGTGTGATCTGAGCGCACCTGCACTAGCCCCGTACATGCTGCATGCATCTGTGGGATCAGAGCGCACCTGCACTAGCCCCGTACATGCTGCACGCATCTGTGTGATCAGAGCGCACCTGCACTAGCCCCGTACATGCTACACGCATCGGTGTGATCAGAGCGCACCTGCACTAGCCCCGTACATGCTACACGCATCGGTGTGATCAGAGCGCACCTGCACTAGCCCCGTACATGCTGCACGCATCTGTGTGATCAGAGCGCACCTGCACTAGCCCCGTACATGCTACACGCATCGGTGTGATCTGAGCGCACCTGCACTAACCCCGTACATGCTGCACGCATCTGTGTGATCAGTGCGCACCTGCACTAGCCCCGTACATGCTGCACGCATCTGTGTGATCAGAGCGCACCTGCACTAGCCCCGTACATGCTACACGCATCGGTGTGATCAGAGCGCACCTGCACTAGCCCCGTACATGCGGCACGCATCTGTGTGATCAGAGCGCACCGGCACTAGCCCCGTACATGCGGCACGCATCTGTGTGATCAGAGCGCACCTTCACTAGCCCCGTACATGCTGCACGCATCTGTGTGATCTGAGCGCACCTGCACTAGCCCCGTACATGCTGCACGCATCTGTGTGATCTGAGCGCACCTGCACTAGCCCCGTACATGCTGCATGCATCTGTGGGATCAGAGCGCACCTGCACTAGCCCCGTACATGCTGCACGCATCTGTGTGATCAGAGCGCACCTGCACTAGCCCCGTACATGCTACACGCATCGGTGTGATCAGAGCGCACCTGCACTAGCCCCGTACATGCGGCACGCATCTATGTGATCAGAGCGCACCGGCACTAGCCCCGTACATGCTGCATGCATCTGTGGGATCAGAGCGCACCTGCACTAGCCCCGTACATGCTGCACGCATCTGTGTGATCAGAGCGCACCTTCACTAGCCCCGTACATGCGGCACGCATCTGTGTGATCAGAGCGCACCTTCACTAGCCCCGTACATGCTGCACGCATCTGTGTGATCAGAGCGCACCAGCACTAGCCCCGTACATGCTACATGCATCTGTGTGATCAGAGCACACCTGCACTAGCCCCGTACATGCTACATGCATCTGTGTGATCAGGGCGCACCTGCACTAGCCCCGTACATGCTACATGCATCTGTGTGATCAGGGCGCACCTGCACTAGCCCCGTACATGCTGCACGCATCTGTGTGATCAGAGCGCACCTGCACTAGCCCCGTACATGCTGCACGCATCTGTGTGATCAGAGCGCACCGGCACTAGCCCCGTACATGCTGCATGCATCGGTGTGATCAGAGCGCACCTGCACTAGCCCCGTACATGCTACACGCATCGGTGGGATCCGAGCGCACCTGCACTAGCCCCGTACATGCTGCATGCATCTGTGTGATCAGAGCGCACCTGCACTAGCCCCGTACATGCTGCATGCATCGGTGTGATCAGAGCGCACCTGCACTAGCCCCGTACATGCTGCATGCATCGGTGGGATCCGAGCGCACCTGCACTAGCCCCGTACATGCTGCATGCATCTGTGTGATCAGAGCGCACCTGCACTAGCCCCGTACATGCTGCACGCATCTGTGTGATCTGAGCGCACCTGCACTAGCCCCGTACATGCTGCACGCATCTGTGTGATCTGAGCGCACCTGCACTAGCCCCGTACATGCTGCACGCATCTGTGTGATCAGAGCGCACCTGCACTAGCCCCGTACATGCTGCACGCATCTGTGTGATCAGAGCGCACCTGCACTAGCCCCGTACATGCTACACGCATCGGTGTGATCAGAGCGCACCTGCACTAGCCCCGTACATGCGGCACGCATCTGTGTGATCAGAGCGCACCGGCACTAGCCCCGTACATGCTGCATGCATCTGTGTGATCAGAGCGCACCTGCACTAGCCCCGTACATGCTGCATGCATCTGTGGGATCAGAGCGCACCTGCACTAGCCCCGTACATGCTGCACGCATCTGTGTGATCAGAGCGCACCTTCACTAGCCCCGTACATGCTGCACGCATCTGTGTGATCAGAGCGCACCAGCACTAGCCCCGTACATGCTGCACGCATCTGTGTGATCAGAGCGCACCTGCACTAGCCCCGTACATGCTACATGCATCTGTGTGATCAGAGCACACCTGCACTAGCCCCGTACATGCTGCATGCATCTGTGTGATCAGAGCGCACCTGCACTAGCCCCGTACATGCTGCATGCATCTGTGTGATCAGAGCACACCTGCACTAGCCCCGTACATGCTGCACCCATCTGTGTGATCAGAGCACACCTGCACTAGCCCCGTACATGCTACATGCATCTGTGTGATCAGGGCGCACCTGCACTAGCCCCGTACATGCTGCATGCATCTGTGTGATCAGGGCGCACCTGCACTAGCCCCGTACATTCTGCATGCATCTGTGTGATCAGAGCGCACCTGCACTAGCCCCGTACATGCTACATGCATCTGTGTGATCAGAGCGCACCTGCACTAGCCCCGTACATGCTGCACGCATCTGTGTGATCAGAGCGCACCAGCACTAGCCCCGTACATGCTGCACGCATCTGTGTGATCAGAGCGCACCTGCACTAGCCCCGTACATGCTGCACGCATCTGTGTGATCAGAGCGCACCAGCACTAGCCCCGTACATGCTGCACGCATCTGTGTGATCAGAGCGCACCTGCACTAGCCCCGTACATGCTGCACGCATCGGTGTGATCAGAGCGCACCTGCACTAGCCCCGTACATGCTACATGCATCTGTGTGATCAGAGCACACCTGCACTAGCCCCGTACATGCTGCATGCATCTGTGTGATCAGAGCGCACCTGCACTAGCCCCGTACATGCTGCATGCATCTGTGTGATCAGAGCGCACCTGCACTAGCCCCGTACATGCTGCACGCATCTGTGTGATCAGAGCGCACCTGCACTAGCCCCATACATGCGGCACGCATCTGTGTGATCAGAGCGCACCTGCACTAGCCCCGTACATGCTACACGCATCTGTGTGATCAGAGCGCACCTGCACTAGCCCCGTACATGCTACACGCATCTGTGTGATCAGAGCGCACCTGCACTAGCCCCGTACATGCTGCACGCATCTGTGTGATCAGAGCGCACCTGCACTAGCCCCGTACATGCTGCACGCATCTGTGTGATCAGAGCGCACCTGCACTAGCCGCGTACATGCTGCATGCATCTGTGTGATCAGAGCGCACCTGCACTAGCCCCGTACATGCTGCACCCATCTGTGTGATCAGAGCACACCTGCACTAGCCCCGTACATGCTACATGCATCTGTGTGATCAGGGCGCACCTGCACTAGCCCCGTACATGCTGCATGCATCTGTGTGATCAGGGCGCACCTGCACTAGCCCCGTACATTCTGCATGCATCTGTGTGATCAGAGCGCACCTGCACTAGCCCCGTACATGCTGCATGCATCTGTGTGATCAGAGCGCACCTGCACTAGCCCCGTACATGCTGCATGCATCTGTGTGATCAGAGCGCACCTGCACTAGCCCCGTACATGCGGCATGCATGGTGAGCAAAGCACTACGCTAATTGGAAGCCCGCGTACCCAGGCATCGCCACTGACCTAAAAAAGTCGACATTATGGTTTCGAGTTCGACACTGTTGACCCTTCAATCTCCCCCCCCCCCCTCCTCCCCGAGCTTCTCTGGCTTGTAGGGTACCCAGGTCGGTGGCCTGGTACAGTTGGTTAGGACACACCCAGCTACCCGGCAGCTATGTACTCGTCCCCTTTTTGTGATGACATTACACCACTTGTTCTGGAGCGAAGGCCCCCACACCGCTTCTAGCAGAGGCCTGGTATAGTCCAATACTAACCTGAGTTCAAGGTGGAAATCTTCATTGATGTTTCTTATTGACCAACTACAACTGGTTTAAAAAAAAAAAGGCCGACGATTATCCTGCAAAACTGGTTTACAAAAAACACAATAGGAAACCTTTGTGCTATTAGGTGTATTGTCTGTTATTCCGTCATTGCTCTTCTACCACAGAAAACCGCCTCTTGCTCATTTTATTGGTGGTGTCAGGCATTTAATTGATGCCAGTAAAACCATTCTGTATGAGCGTTAGGATGGGCGCACAGCCATGTTACGTTTCTGTTACCGAGAATAGAATGTTGCTTCCTGCACGCTGTCCTGTTTCTATCAGTGTTTGTTGCTTACCCGACACAATGAATCTGATATCCGAGTGAGCTGTCCATGGGCCTGATTCAGCTCCGATTGTAGGGCTGCAAATTCACAGCTCTGGCGATTATAGGATAGCTGCCCATGTGCAAACAAAGGCTAGCCATCGCTGGCTATTCGTAAGTTGAGTGAAAGGCACCAATCGGTTCAGGTCGGCACGCCAGCAGTTTCTGCCTGGCCGTTGGGAGGGAGGGTGCTCAGTAATGTGTAGAGGATGTTTCCATGGAGTTTAAGAGACGACTCAAGGGAACCATTTAGGTTTTTTGGGGCACACTTGTTAAATAAGATTGGTTGGATGGAGAATGGTACTAGATAAAATATAACTTTTAATGGTAAGCCTTTAAAATTAGATGCATATAAACACCTTGTGAATGACATAAAGAGAATATATCAAGCCAAATTTAGGCTAATTACATACAGTAAGAGTTGTGAGCGAAAAAGATTTATACAACGGTTTGCCTATTGACCTTAATTTTATACAATTTAATGATTTACTTGGTAGACAAAAACCGTTGCCACACCGGACACACAACACCACTGCCTTATCCTATAGTATGTGGAATGAATCCCAATACAGTATGGGTTATGAAAGGTAGAGAGCGGAGAAGATCAAATAAGTATAGAGATCGTAGGGCTTTACCCTCAGAAACACAATAATCTTGTCCTAGTGGGTTACAGCACTGGATATTCCCTATTGGTCTCCTATATAGGTACTGGTCCAGCCTTTCACTGCTTAGCTGCTGAGTTCGAACGGATTTCAGGCGACTCAGTGCAGTATGGCTTTATAATTCCTTCTAGACGTGAAGGTACCAGTTGAGTGGTGAGCTAAGGTGTGCTTCTGCTGTTCATCCAAACCTATGTGTCCTATCCCTGTTACTTGTGCTGCATTGCAGAGATGGACACAACAATTCAGTGAATGAGAGAGCCACAAGTTAGGGTTCAGAATAGAAAGAATGGGGTGCTAACAAACACCGCCCCCATCTCTGCTATCCACCATTACTGTTTCTGAGGGTGAAGCCTTACTATCTCTATACTCATTTGATCTTCTCCGCTCTCTCCCTTTCATAACCCATTCCGTATTGGGATCCATTCCACATACTATAGGATAAGGCAGTGATGTTGTGTGTCCGGTGTGGCAACGGTTTTTGTCTACTAAGTAAATCATTAAATTGTATAAAATTAAGGTCAATAGGCAAACCGTTGTATAAATCATTTTCGCTCACAACTCTTAGCCTAAATTTGGCTTGATATATTCTCTTTATGTCATTCACAAGGTGTTTATATGTAATTTTGATCCGCATCTAATTTTAAAGGCTTACCTTTAAAAGTTATATTTTATCTAGCACCATTCTCCATCCAACCAATCTTATTTAACAAGCGTGCCCCAAAAAACCTAAATGGTTCCCTTAAATCGTCTCTTAGACTCTTTTTCTTCAGTTTAATTTCTGGACTATCTTTGGGAGCACCAGCAACGTCTGACTGCTAATTGGGTCTCTCCTAGACCCAGGGTTGGTGCTTGTTACCCAGGCAATCTCTCCCATATTTCACACTTTCCCTCTTGCTACATTGAGGGTATACGTAAGTCTGTCCATATACATGCAGAACTTAAGCAGCAAACATATCTGCCATCACGCCCTGCAAAGCCAGCCGCCCCCCTGGGCCCAGCAGCCACAGACAGACCTTTCCACAGGAGATTTCTCTGATCCTTTGCAATTACACCCGGGGAATATTATATTTCACATGCTTCTGCTATTCTATGGCACAGCTTTAAAGGTACAATCCAGGCTGTTATCGTCATACCATATAAAGTTTAAAAAAAAACAACGAAATGCTGATACCCAGCCAATAAATACTGGTCATTACATCAGGCCAGTAGATAACACAGGTGTCGCTGGGGCATACACTGCTGCCAACAGGACACATTCTTATTGGCCGTGATTATGATGTGGGCTGTCCCAGAAATATGTCAGTTAGTCACATGTTAGATATAGATAGATTTAGTCTCTTCAAGGACAGATTAGAACAATGCGCTCATATACTGCAGATAAACATATACCTGCAGGGTTTGTTAGTGACCAGGGATAAGAGTACTTCCACAGTGCTCCCTCTGCTGGCTACACACTATACAATCCACTGCCGTACTAACCATATAGGGCATACGCACTGAGTGACATCATTCAGTGACATCAGCAGCCTCCTGCTTAACATGGAGTTCTTGGCGATATAGGCAAAAATTGTTTGGTCCATTGTTCTGTTAAGGCGGGTGTGGTTCGAAATGCTGACATGGTCTGAATGACAGACGTTCTGATAACAGGTGACGAAATGTAGTGTCAATATGGTCATAACATTGACATTGCACAAGTCAGCATGTTGACATGCCTTGTTGGTGCCTTAAAGTGAACCTCTAATTGTATCAGTCGGCATTCTGGTGTTGACATACTGAATGTTGACGTAAGGATTACATACCATTTTGGCCATATTGACTATAGATGATACCAGATGCCGGATCAGTTTATCTTATCTCAGTTGGGGAAGGATTGTGGAAATAAGAATGTCAGTGTCGGCAAGTGCTGACACAACACAACATACTTGGCTGTTATGGGCAGGAAGCAGGAATCCGATAACCAGAGCGCTCTTCCTTTGTCGTCTGTTTCTTTTCATCTCCAAGGTAACAGCCCCACGAGAATTGCTCATTAAAACTACACTCCTGGCACCCAAACGTATTGTGCTGCGCCGCTCGGATACATCCTAATGTGTGCACAGGTGAGATGGTGCACAACAGGCCTTTATCTACATATATGTCACATAACACAATACATGGACAGTTATACTCCACCATAACTCCACAATACATGGACAGTTATACACCACCACAACTCCACAATACATGGACAGTTATACACCACCACAACTCCACAATACATGGACAGTTATACACACCACAATTTCACAACACATGGACAGTTATACACCACCATAACTCCACAATACATGGGCAGTTATACACCACCACAACTCCATAATACATGGACAGTTATACTCCACCACAACTCCACAATACATGGGCAGTTATACACCACCATAACTCCACAATACATGGGCAGTTATACACCACCACAACTCCATAATACAGTACATGGACAGTTATACTCCACCACAACTCCACAATACACGGACAGTTATACTCCACCATAACTCCACAATACATGGGCAGTTATACACCACCACAACTCCACAATACATGGGCAGTTATACACAACCACAACTCCATAATACATGGACAGTTATACTCCACCACAACTCCACAATACATGGGCAGTTATACACCACCATAACTCCACAATACATGGACAGTTATACACCACCATAACTTCACAATACATGGGCAGTTATACACCACCATAACTCCACAACACATGGACAGTTATACACCACCATAACTCCACAATACATGGACAGTTATACTCCACCATAACTCCACAACACATGGACAGTTATACACCACCATAACTCCACAATACATGGACAGTTATACTCCACCATAACTCCACAATACACGGACAGTTATACACCACCATAACTCCACAATACATGGACAGTTATACTCCGCCACAACTCCACAATACACGGGCAGTTATACTCCACCATAACTCCACAATACACGGACAGTTATACTCCACCATAACTCCACAATACATGGGCAGTTATACTCCACCACAACTCCACAATACATGGGCAGTTATACACCACCATAACTCCACAATACATGGGCAGTTATACTCCACCATAACTCCACAATACATGGACAGTTATACTCCACCATAACTCCACAATACATGGGCAGTTATACTCCACCACAACTCCACAATACATGGGCAGTTATACACCACCATAACTCCACAATACATGGGCAGTTATACACCACCACAACTCCATAATACATGGACAGTTATACTCCACCATAACTCCACAACACATGGACAGTTATACACCACCATAACTCCACAATACAGGGACAGTTATACTCCACAATACAGGGACAGTTATACTCCACAATACACGGACAGTTATACACCACCATAACTCCACAATTCAGGGACAGTTATACTCCACAATACAAGGACAGTTATACACCACCATAACTCCACAACACATGGAGATAGTGATTGCGTTATTCCAGGATGCAGCCCGGCCTTACCGCTGCTGATTTAGGTGTTATCACTGCTGATGCAGCAATGTGTTTATATCTAGTCCTTGTTCTGCAGTTATCTCTATTGTATCCCTTGTGTGTGTGTGTGTGTGTGTGTGTGTGCTGTTTATGTACTTTGTAACAAGCTGCGGACCCCTTGTAGTGCCATGGAAATAATAACATGATTAGAACCAGATACAAAATACAGAGAAATACAGAACACAAGGGAAAAAGGAAATGTACATATCCTGAGGAATGACACAGGACAAAGGCAGATGATTGCTAGGGTAATGTGCCGCCCGTACATACTGTATAGGTGTGTGTGCTGTATGTGCAGGAATTGCTGCTGGCACTGTCATGGAACACAGGACAGACCCCAACACCAGATCCTGTGTGCCGGCTGTGTAGTTACACCGCACAGGAGCTGGGTGATCTATGTGTATCCCCAGCGCCGGATCCTGTGTGCCGGCTGTGTAGTTATACCGCACAGGAGCTGGGGGTTCTATGTGTATCCCCAGCGCCAGATCCTGTGTGCCGGCTGTGTAGTTACACCGCACAGGAGCTGGGTGATCTATGTGTATCCCCAGCACCGGATCCTGTGTGCCGGCTGTGTAGTTACACCACACAGGAGCTGGGTGTTGTATGTGTATCCCCAGCGCCGGATCCTGTGTGCCGGCTGTGTAGTTACACCGCACAGGAGCTGGGTGTTCTATGTGTATCCCCAGCGCCGGATCCTGTGTGCCGGCTGTGTAGTTACACCGCACAGGAGCTGGGGCTTCTATGTGTATCCCCAGCGCCGGATCCTGTGTGCCGGCTGTGTAGTTACACCGCACAGGAGCTGGGTGTTCTATGTGTATCCCCAGCGCCGGATCCTGTGTGCCGGCTGTGTAGTTACACCGCACAGGAGCTGGGTGTTCTATGTGTATCCCCAGCGCCGGAGCCTGTGTGCCGGCTGTGTAGTTACACCGCACAGGAGCTGGGTGTTCTGTGTGTATCCCCAGCGCCGGATCCTGTGTGCCGGCTGTGTAGTTACACCGCACAGGAGCTGGGGCTTCTATGTGTATCCCCAGCGCCGGATCCTGTGTGCCGGCTGTGTAGTTACACCGCACAGGAGCTGGGTGTTCTATGTGTATCCCCAGCGCCGGATCCTGTGTGCCGGCTGTGTAGTTACACCGCACAGGAGCTGGGTGTTCTATGTGTATCCCCAGCGCCGGAGCCTGTGTGCCGGCTGTGTAGTTACACCGCACAGGAGCTGGGTGTTCTGTGTATCCCCAGCGCCGGAGCCTGTGTGCCGGCTGTGTAGTTATACCGCACAGGAGCTGGGTGTTCTATGTGTATCCCCAGCGCCGGATCCTGTGTGCCGGCTGTGTAGTTACACCGCACAGGAGCTGGGTGTTCTATGTGTATCCCCAGCGCCGGATCCTGTGTGCCGGCTGTGTAGTTACACCGCACAGGAGCTGGGTGTTCTATGTGTATCCCCAGCGCCGGATCCTGTGTGCCGGCTGTGTAGTTACACCGCACAGGAGCTGGGTGTTCTATGTGTATCCCCAGCGCCGGATCCTGTGTGCCGGCTGTGTAGTTACACCGCACAGGAGCTGGGTGTACTATGTGTATCCCCAGCGCCGGATCCTGTGTGCCGGCTGTGTAGTTACACCGCACAGGAGCTGGGTGTACTATGTGTATCCCTAGCACCGGATCCTGTGTGCCGGCTGTGTAGTTACACCGCACAGGAGCTGGGTGTACTATGTGTATCCCCAGCACCGGATCCTGTGTGCCGGCTGTGTAGTTACACCGCACAGGAGCTGGGTGTACTATGTGTATCCCCAGCACCGGATCCTGTGTGCCGGCTGTGTAGTTACACCGCACAGGAGCTGGGTGTTCTATGTGTATCCCCAGCGCCGGATCCTGTGTGCCGGCTGTGTAGTTACACCGCACAGGAGCTGGGTGTTCTATGTGTATCCCCAGCGCCGGATCCTGTGTGCCGGCTGTGTAGTTACACCGCACAGGAGCTGGGTGTTCTATGTGTATCCCCAGCGCCGGATCCTGTGTGCCGGCTGTGTAGTTACACCGCACAGGAGCTGGGTGTTCTATGTGTATCCCCAGCACCGGATCCTGTGTGCCGGCTGTGTAGTTACATCGCACAGGAGCTGGGTGCTGTATGTGTGTCCCCAGCACCGGATCCTGTGTGCCGGCTGTGTAGTTACACCGCACAGGAGCTGGGTGTTCTATGTGTATCCCCAGCGCCGGATCCTGTGTGCCGGCTGTGTAGTTACACCGCACAGGAGCTGGGTGTTCTATGTGTATCCCCAGCACCGGATCCTGTGTGCCGGCTGTGTAGTTACACCGCACAGGAGCTGGGTGTTCTATGTGTATCCCTAGCACCGGATCCTGTGTGCCGGCTGTGTAGTTACACCGCACAGGAGCTGGGTGTACTATGTGTATCCCCAGCACCGGATCCTGTGTGCCGGCTGTGTAGTTACACCGCACAGGAGCTGGGTGTACTATGTGTATCCCCAGCGCCGGAGCCTGTGTGCCGGCTGTGTAGTTACACCGCACAGGAGCTGGGTGTTCTATGTGTATCCCCAGCGCCGGATCCTGTGTGCCGGCTGTGTAGTTACACCGCACAGGAGCTGGGTGATCTATGTGTATCCCTAGCACCGGATCCTGTGTGCCGGCTGTGTAGTTATACCGCATAGGAGCTGGGTGCTGTATGTGTATCCCCAGCGCCGGATCCTGTGTGCCGGCTGTGTAGTTATACCGCACAGGAGCTGGGTGGTCTATGTGTATCCCCAGCGCCGGATCCTGTGTGCCGGCTGTGTAGTTACACTGCACAGGAGCTGGGTGTTCTATGTGTATCCCCAGCGCCGGATCCTGTGTGCCGGCTGTGTAGTTACACTGCACAGGAGCTGGGTGTTCTATGTGTATCCCCAGCACCGGATCCTGTGTGCCGGCTGTGTAGTTACACCACACAGGAGCTGGGTGTTCTATGTGTATCCCCAGCGCCGGATCCTGTGTGCCGGTTGTGTAGTTACACCGCACAGGAGCTGGGTGTTCTATGTGTATCCCCAGCACCGGATCCTGTGTGCCGGCTGTGTAGTTACACCGCACAGGAGCTGGGTGTACTATGTGTATCCCCAGCGCCGGATCCTGTGTGCCGGCTGTGTAGTTACACCGCACAGGAGCTGGGTGTACTATGTGTATCCCCAGCGCCGGATCCTGTGTGCCGGCTGTGTAGTTACACCGCACAGGAGCTGGGTGTTGTATGTGTATCCCCAGCGCCGGATCCTGTGTGCCGGCTGTGTAGTTACACCGCACAGGAGCTGGGTGTTGTATGTGTATCCCCAGCGCCGGATCCTGTGTGCCGGCTGTGTAGTTACACCGCACAGGAGCTGGGTGTTCTATGTGTATCCCCAGCACCGGATCCTGTGTGCCGGCTGTGTAGTTACACCGCACAGGAGCTGGGTGTACTATGTGTATCCCCAGCGCCGGATCCTGTGTGCCGGCTGTGTAGTTACACCGCACAGGAGCTGTGGGTTCTATGTGTATCCCCAGCACCGGATCCTGTGTGCCGGCTGTGTAGTTATACCGCACAGGAGCTGGGTGCTGTATGTGTATCCCCAGCACCGGATCCTGTGTGCCGGCTGTGTAGTTATACCGCACAGGAGCTGGGTGCTGTATGTGTATCCCCAGCACCGGATCCTGTGTGCCGGCTGTGTAGTTATACCGCACAGGAGCTGGGTGTACTATGTGTATCCCCAGCGCCGGATCCTGTGTGCCGGCTGTGTAGTTACACCGCACAGGAGCTGGGTGTACTATGTGTATCCCCAGCACCGGATCCTGTGTGCCGGCTGTGTAGTTACACCGCACAGGAGCTGGGTGTTGTATGTGTATCCCCAGCGCCGGATCCTGTGTGCCGGCTGTGTAGTTACACCGCACAGGAGCTGGGTGTTGTATGTGTATCCCCAGCACCGGATCCTGTGTGCCGGCTGTGTAGTTACACCGCACAGGAGCTGGGTGTTGTATGTGTATCCCCAGCGCCGGATCCTGTGTGCCGGCTGTGTAGTTACACCGCACAGGAGCTGGGTGTTCTATGTGTATCCCCAGCGCCGGATCCTGTGTGCCGGTTGTGTAGTTACACCGCACAGGAGCTGGGTGTTCTATGTGTATCCCCAGCGCCGGATCCTGTGTGCCGGCTGTGTAGTTACACCGCACAGGAGCTGGGTGTTCTATGTGTATCCCCAACGCAGACCCCCCCCCCCCCCCCACCCATCATCGGAACGGGGCTGATTTCGGCCCCTCAGGAATAATATTGAACATGGGCGATATTGACAAGATGGACATGCACAAGGTCGATGTACACATTGGTACAAGGTCGACACAAGCAAAATGTCAACACATGAAAGGGCCGACATGACTATTTTTTGGGGGGTTGCGGGTGTCAACATCTGAACATGTGTACCCCAATAAGTGTCACATGGCTCGCTGCGCTCGCACACGTTTCCGTTCCCAATCAGTCCATGTAGATGGTAAAGTATGAAAAATCAAACTCACATTGATATAATCAGGGAGAGAACGTGTACGGCAATGGGATTCTGTCTAACATTGTGGTGTGGAGTACCGGGGGCCTGGTGTAGAGGTGGTCAGTGTAGCCCTCCCTGACATTGTGGTGTGGAGTACCGGGGGCCTGGTTCAGAGGTGGTCAGTGTAGCCCTCCCTGACATTGTGGTGTGGAGTACCGGGGGCCTGGTTCAGAGGTGCTCAGTGTAGCCCTCCCTGACATTGTGGTGTGGAGTACCGGGGGCCTGGGTCAGAGGTGCTCAGTGTAGCCCTCCCTGACATTGTGGTGTGGAGTACCGGGGGCCTGTATCAGAGGTGGTCAGTGTAGCCCTCCCTGACATTGTGGTGTGGAGTACCGGGGGCCTGGTTCAGAGGTGGCCAGTGTAGCCCTCCCTGACATTGTGGTGTGGAGTACCGGGGGCCTGTATCAGAGGTGGTCAGTGTAGCCCTCCCTGACATTGTGGTGTGGAGTACCGGGGGCCTGGTTCAGAGGTGGCCAGTGTAGCCCTCCCTGACATTGTGGTGTGGAGTACCGGGGGCCTGGTTCAGAGGTGGTCAGTGTAGCCCTCCCTGACATTGTGGTGTGGAGTACCGGGGGCCTGGTTCAGAGGTGGTCAGTGTAGCCCTCCCTGACATTGTGGTGTGGAGTACCGGGGGCCTGGTTCAGAGGTGGTCAGTGTAGCCCTCCCTGACATTGTGGTGTGGAGTACCGGGGGCCTGGTTCAGAGGTGGTCAGTGTAGCCCTCCCTGACATTGTGGTGTGGAGTACCGGGGGCCTGGTGTAGAGGTGGTCAGTGTAGCCCTCCCTGACATTGTGGTGTGGAGTACCGGGGGCCTGGTGTAGAGGTGGTCAGTGTAGCCCTCCCTGACATTGTGGTGTGGAGTACCGGGGGCCTGGTGTAGAGGTGGTCAGTGTAGCCCTCCCTGACATTGTGGTGTGGAGTACCGGGGGCCTGGTGTAGAGGTGGTCAGTGTAGCCCTCCCTGACATTGTGGTGTGGAGTACCGGGGGCCTGGTTCAGAGGTGGTCAGTGTAGCCCTCCCTGACATTGTGGTGTGGAGTACCGGGGGCCTGGTTCAGAGGTGCTCAGTGTAGCCCTCCCTGACATTGTGGTGTGGAGTACCGGGGGCCTGGGTCAGAGGTGCTCAGTGTAGCCCTCCCTGACATTGTGGTGTGGAGTACCGGGGGCCTGTATCAGAGGTGGTCAGTGTAGCCCTCCCTGACATTGTGGTGTGGAGTACCGGGGGCCTGGTTCAGAGGTGGCCAGTGTAGCCCTCCCTGACATTGTGGTGTGGAGTACCGGGGGCCTGTATCAGAGGTGGTCAGTGTAGCCCTCCCTGACATTGTGGTGTGGAGTACCGGGGGCCTGGTTCAGAGGTGGCCAGTGTAGCCCTCCCTGACATTGTGGTGTGGAGTACCGGGGGCCTGGTTCAGAGGTGGTCAGTGTAGCCCTCCCTGACATTGTGGTGTGGAGTACCGGGGGCCTGGTTCAGAGGTGGTCAGTGTAGCCCTCCCTGACATTGTGGTGTGGAGTACCGGGGGCCTGGTTCAGAGGTGGTCAGTGTAGCCCTCCCTGACATTGTGGTGTGGAGTACCGGGGGCCTGGTTCAGAGGTGGTCAGTGTAGCCCTCCCTGACATTGTGGTGTGGAGTACCGGGGGCCTGGTGTAGAGGTGGTCAGTGTAGCCCTCCCTGACATTGTGGTGTGGAGTACCGGGGGCCTGGTGTAGAGGTGGTCAGTGTAGCCCTCCCTGACATTGTGGTGTGGAGTACCGGGGGCCTGGTGTAGAGGTGGTCAGTGTAGCCCTCCCTGACATTGTGGTGTGGAGTACCGGGGGCCTGGTGTAGAGGTGGTCAGTGTAGCCCTCCCTGACATTGTGGTGTGGAGTACCGGGGGCCTGGTTCAGAGGTGGTCAGTGTAGCCCTCCCTGACATTGTGGTGTGGAGTACCGGGGGCCTGGTGTAGAGGTGGTCAGTGTAGCCCTCCCTGACATTGTGGTGTGGAGTACCGGGGGCCTGGTTCAGAGGTGGTCAGTGTAGCCCTCCCTGACATTGTGGTGTGGAGTACCGGGGGCCTGGTTCAGAGGTGGTCAGTGTAGCCCTCCCTGCGGCTTACTGGACACCCTGACAAACCACGTATGCAGAGGGTGATTACAGCCCTTGTATCATACAGGTCTAAGCGCAGGAGGAAACCAGTGTGTGTTCTAAAACAATACAACAATTATACTACCAGATGTATTGTGAAAGCAGAAAATCCGCCTGTAGGAAATAGAAGCAGATCATGACTACAGGGGAGTTTTGGGCGTCTCATTTTCCTGTCTAACATCACTGATTACACACCCAAACAATTGTCACAATTCAATTGTTGATTGGACGCATTGCATATCGCACACGTCGCACCCAGACACACAGCGCTTACCTGCTCAGTACGGCTAAACCTGTCGCAAGTCCTGCTTGAATTGCTGCCATCTAATGGCTGATGGTGATGTCTGTTGTGGGCATGAGAATAATATAACCATCTAATCTTCCCTGTTGCAGCACTAACCTTCTCCTGGGGTCAGTCATTCCTATGTGTATTCCCTGTATCTATCAGTGGGGACCAGGTGTCGGGATCATCCTGGATCCAGAACATAAGTGAGGTAGTATCTCTGTAATCCAGACCCTGGCTGGGAGAGAGGCTGCTGCACTCACCTTCTCCTGGGGTCAGTCATTCCTATGTATCTTGTATCTATCAGTGGGGACCAGGTGTCGGGATCATCCTGGATCCAGAACACTAGTGAGGAAGTATCTCTGTAATCCAGACCCTGGCTGGGAGAGAGGCTGCTGCACTCACCTTCTCCTGGGGTCAGTCATTCCTATGTATCTTGTATCTATCAGTGGGGACCAGGTGTCGGGATCATCCTGGATCCAGAACACTAGTGAGGAAGTATCTCTGTAATCCAGACCCTGGCTGGGAGAGAGAGGTTGCTGCACTCACCTTCTCCTGGGGTCAGTCATTCCTATGTATATTCCCTGTATCTATCAGTGGGGACCAGGTGTCGGGATCATCCTGGATCCGGAACACTAGTGAGGAAGTATCTCTGTAATCCAGATCCTGGCTGGAAGAGAGAGGTTGCTGCACTCACCTTCTCCTGGGGTCAGTCATTCCTATGTGTATTCCCTGTATCTATCAGTGGGGACCAGGTGTCAGGATCATCCTGGATCCGGAACACTAGAGAGGAAGTATCTCTGTAATCCAGACCCTGGCTGGGAGAGAGAGGTTGCTGCACTCACCTTCTCCTGGGGTCAGTCATTCCTATGTGTATTCCCTGTATCTATCAGTGGGGACCAGGTGTCAGGATCATCCTGGATACGGAACACTAGTGAGGAAGTATCTCTGTAATCCAGATCCTGGCTGGGGGAGAGAGGCTGCTGCACTCACCTTCTCCTAGGATCAGTCATTCCTATGTGTATTCCCTGTATCTATCAGTGGGGACCAGGTGTCAGGGTCACCCTGGATCCGGAACACTAGTGCGGAAGTATCTCTGTAATCCAGACCCTGGCTGGGAGAGAGAGGTTGCTGCACTCACCTTCTCCTGGGGTCAGTCATTCCTATGTGTATTCCCTGTATCTATCAGTAGGGACCAGGTGTCAGGATCATCCTGGATCCGGAACACTAGTGAAGAAGTATCTCTGTAATCCAGACCCTGGCTGGGAGAGAGAGGTTGCGGCACTCACCTTCTCCTGGGGTCAGTCATTCCTATGTGTATTCCCTGTATCTATCAGTAGGGACCAGGTGTCAGGATCATCCTGGATCCAGAACACTAGTGAGGAAGTATCTCTGTAATCCAGACCCTGTCTGGGGGAGAGAGGCTGCTGCACTCACCTTCTCCTGGGGTCAGTCATTCCTATGTGTATTCCCTGTATTTATCAGTGGGGACCAGGTGTCAGGATCATCCTGGATCCGGAACACTAGTGAGGAAGTATCTCTGTAATCCAGACCCTGGCTGGGAGAGAGAGGCTGCTGCACTCACCTTCTCCTGGGGTCAGTCATTCCTATGTGTATTCCCTGTATCTATTAGTGGGGACCAGGTGTCGGGATCATCCTGGATCCGGAACACTAGTGAGGAAGTATCTCTGTAATTGTTTGAGCTATATTAGGGCCATTTCTCTTATCAACAGTTAGCGTGGTGACGCAGGTTCCCGTTTTGGCGGCATGTATAATTTATTTTGCCAAAGAGGGCGGGTGAGCCTTCACCTGGGTACGGTTTACCCCAGCCCGGGCCTGTTGACGGGATGCGGCAGAGCACCCCTGTCTAGGGTGAGGGGTATTGCCATTGTCGGCATAAACAGTTGACAGTTCAGTAATGACATTTTGAATATCAGCAGAATATAACACCCTCACTCCTAACTCACCTGAGGGGTAACCCCATTAGCAGGCACACTACAGGCACACCCTGGCGCCTACTCTCTGATTACAGCCGCAGAGAGGAGACAGCCTTGGACATTGTCTCTGTCTGATAAGAATGAGCCTTATATTCCTAGCTCAGTCCTCCCGCAGCCTGATCTCTGCTGCAGCTCTGTCCTGACGTCTCCATACACGGTGAGGGCATTACTTGTATACTATTGTATTCTGTATATAGAGGGTAACCACCCACATGTGCCCACATCTGTCAGGCGTGTGCTGATATTGGGCAGTCCTGGAAGGGCTTGCTCATGGTAACATGTCCTGCAGATATGGGTTCTCTCCCCAACCCCTGACGCTCCTGTGCACCCCTGACCTACAGCACCTGTAAACTACACCCCTGACCTACAGCACCTGTACACTACACCCCTGACCTACAGCACCTGTACACTACACCCCTGACCTACAGCACCTGTACACTACACCCCTGACCTACAGCACCTGTACACTACACCCCTGACCTACAGCACCTGTAAACTACACCCCTGACGCGCCTGTGCACACCTGACCTACAGCACCTGTAAACTACACCCCTGACGCGCCTGTACACCCCTGACCTACAGCACCTGTAAACTACACCCCTGACCTACAGCACCTGTAAACTACACCCCTGACGCGTCCGTGCACCCCTGACCTACAGTACCTGTAAACTACACCCCTGACGCGTCCGTGCACCCCTGACCTACAGTACCTGTAAACTACACCCCTGACGCTCCTGTGCACCCCTGACCTACAGCACCTGTAAACTACACCCCTGACCTACAGTACCTGTAAACTACACCCCTGACCTACAGTACCTGTAAACTACACCCCTGACGCGCCTGTGCACCCCTGACCTACAGTACCTGTAAACTACACCCCTGACGCTCCTGTACACCCCTGACCTACAGCACCTGTAAACTACACCCCTGACGCGCCTGTGCACCACTGACCTACAGTACCTGTAAACTACACCCCTGACGCTCCTGTACACCCCTGACCTACAGCACCTGTAAACTACACCCCTGACGCGCCTGTGCACCACTGACCTACAGTACCTGTAAACTACACCGCTGACGCTCCTGTGCACCCCTGACCTACAGCACCTGTAAACTACACCCCTGACGCGCCTGTGCACCACTGACCTACAGTACCTGTAAACTACACCCCTGACGCTCCTGTGCACCCCTGACCTACAGCAACTGTAAACTACACCCCTGTCCTACAGTACCTGTAAACTACACCCCTGACGCTCCTGTACACCCATGACCTACAGCACCTGTAAACTACACCCCTGACGCGCCTGTGCACCACTGACCTACAGTACCTGTAAACTACACCCCTGACGCGCCTGTGCACCATTGATCTACAGCACCTGTAAACTACACCCCTGACGCGCCTGTGCACCCCTGACCTACAGCACCTGTAAACTACACCCCTGACGCTCCTGTGCACCCCTGACCTACAGAACATGTAAACTACACCCCTGACGCACCTGTGCACCCCTGGCCTACAGCACCTGTAAACTACACCCCTGACACGCCTGTGCACCTCTGACCTACAGCACCTGTAAACTACACCCCTGACGTGCCTGTACACCCCTGACCTACAGTACCTGTAAACTACACCCCTGACGCTCCTGTACACCCCTGACCTACAGTACCTGTAAACTACACCCCTAACCTACAGCACCTGTAAACTACACCCCTGACCTACAGCACCTGTAAACTACACCCCTGACCTACAGTACCTGTAAACTACACCCCTGACGCGTCCGTGCACCCCTGACCTACAGTACCTGTAAACTACACCCCTGACGCGTCCGTGCACCCCTGACCTACAGTACCTGTAAACTACACCCCTGACGCTCCTGTGCACCCCTGACCTACAGCACCTGTAAACTACACCCCTGACCTACAGTACCTGTAAACTACACCCCTGACGCGCCTGTGCACCCCTGACCTACAGTACCTGTAAACTACACCCCTGACCTACAGTACCTGTAAACTACACCCCTGACGCTCCTGTACACCCCTGACCTACAGCACCTGTAAACTACACCCCTGACGCGCCTGTGCACCACTGACCTACAGTACCTGTAAACTACACCCCTGACGCTCCTGTACACCCCTGACCTACAGCACCTGTAAACTACACCCCTGACGCGCCTGTGCACCACTGACCTACAGTACCTGTAAACTACACCCCTGACGCTCCTGTGCACCCCTGACCTACAGCACCTGTAAACTACACCCCTGACGCGCCTGTGCACCACTGACCTACAGTACCTGTAAACTACACCCCTGACGCTCCTGTGCACCCCTGACCTACAGCACCTGTAAACTACACCCCTGACCTACAGTACCTGTAAACTACACCCCTGACGCTCCTGTACACCCCTGACCTACAGCACCTGTAAACTACACCCCTGACGCGCCTGTGCACCACTGACCTACAGTACCTGTAAACTACACCCCTGACGCGCCTGTGCACCCCTGACCTACAGCACCTGTAAACTACACCCCTGACGCTCCTGTGCACCCCTGACCTACAGCACCTGTAAACTACACCCCTGACCTACAGTACCTGTAAACTACACCCCTGACGCTCCTGTACACCCCTGACCTACAGCACCTGTAAACTACACCCCTGACGCGCCTGTGCACCACTGACCTACAGTACCTGTAAACTACACCCCTGACGCGCCTGTGCACCATTGATCTACAGCACCTGTAAACTACACCCCTGACGCTCCTGTGCACCCCTGACCTACAGCACCTGTAAACTACACCCCTGACGCGCCTGTGCACCACTGACCTACAGTACCTGTAAACTACACCCCTGACGCGCCTGTGCACCCCTGACCTACAGCACCTGTAAACTACACCCCTGACGCGCCTGTGCACCACTGACCTACAGTACCTGTAAACTACACCCCTGACGCGCCTGTGCACCATTGATCTACAGCACCTGTAAACTACACCCCTGACGCTCCTGTGCACCCCTGACCTACAGCACCTGTAAACTACACCCCTGACGCGCCTGTGCACCACTGACCTACAGTACCTGTAAACTACACCCCTGACGCTCCTGTGCACCCCTGACCTACAGCACCTGTAAACTACACCCCTGACCTACAGTACCTGTAAACTACACCCCTGACGCTCCTGTACACCCCTGACCTACAGCACCTGTAAACTACACCCCTGACGCGCCTGTGCACCACTGACCTACAGTACCTGTAAACTACACCCCTGACGCTCCTGTGCACCCCTGACCTACAGCACCTGTAAACTACACCCCTGACGCGCCTGTGCACCCCTGATCTACAGTACCTGTAAACTACACCCCTGACGCGCCTGTGCACCCCTGACCTACAGCACCTGTAAACTACACCCCTGACGCTCCTGTGCACCATTGACCTACAGCACCTGTAAACTACACCCCTGACCTACAGTACCTGTAAACTACACCCCTGACGCTCCTGTACACCCCTGACCTACAGCACCTGTAAACTACACCCCTGACGCGCCTGTGCACCACTGACCTACAGTACCTGTAAACTACACCCCTGACGCGCCTGTGCACCACTGACCTACAGTACCTGTAAACTACACCCCTGACGCTCCTGTGCACCCCTGACCTACAGTACCTGTAAACTACACCCCTGATGCGCCTGTACACCCCTGATGTGCCTGTGCACCCCTGATGCCCCTGTGCACCCCTGATGCCCCTGTGCACCCCTGATGCCCCTGTACACCCCTGATGCCCCTGTACACCCCTGATGCCCCTGTACACCCATGATGCCCCTGTACACCCATGATGCCCCTGTACACCCATGACGCTCCTGTACAACCCTGACCTATAGTACCTGTAAACCACACCCAGGATTCTCCTGTACACCCCGGATGCTCCTGTACACCACAATGCCCAGTTATTATAGGAAGGATTGTGCCTACGTTGTCTCTTGTAACCATGATATTGCATTGCAACCAATATCCCCAATTCACTTAAATCAGCCCAATACAAGGCAGGAGTCCTACGTTGCCAGGCAGTTCCAAATGGGCCAGAAGTAATGTATACTAATGTCATGGGAGGAGCCTGAGAGGTAGAGTGGGTCCACAGCAGCACAGAGTATATCAGGAGATGAGTGATGTGTCAGTGAGGACAGGGCTGCATGTGACAGGGGCAGTGACATGATGTGAGGAGGGGAATGGAGGCAGCGGGAAGCCACAGACTGAGAGTTATATAGTGGGAGAAGCAGGGTCCCCAGCAGCACAGAGTATATCAGGAGATGAGTGATGTGTCAGTGAGGACAGGGATGCATGTGACAGGGGCAGTGACATGATGTGAGGAGGGTAATGGGGGCAGCAGGAAGCCACAGAATGAGAGTTATATAGTGAGAGGAGCAGGGTCCCCAGCAGCACAGAGTATATCAGGAGATGAGGGATGTGTCAGTGAGGACAGTGCTGCATGTGACAGGGGCAGTGACATGATGTGAGGAGGGGAATGGAGGCAGCAGGAAGCCACAGACTGAGAGTTATATAGTGGGAGGAGCAGCGTCCCCAGCAGCACAGAGTATATCAGGAGATGAGGGATGTGTCAGTGAGGACCGAGCTGCATGTGACAGGGCAGTGACATAATGTGAGGAGGGGAATGGAGGCAGCAGGAAGCCACAGACTGAGAGTTATACAGTGGGAGGAGCAGGGTCCCCAGCAGCACAGAGTATATCAGGAGATGAGTGATGTGTCAGTGAGGACAGGGCTGCATGTGACAGGGGCAGTGACATTATGTGAGGAGGGGAATGGAGGCAGCAGGAAGCCACAGACTGAGAGTTATACAGTGGGAGGAGCAGGGTCCCCAGCAGCACAGAGTATATCAGGAGATGAGTGATGTGTCAGTGAGGACAGGGCTGCATGTGACAGGGGCAGTGACATGATGTGAGGAGGGGAATGGAGGCAGCAGGAAGCCACAGACTGAGAGTTAGATAGTGGGAGTAGCAGGGTCCCCAGCAGCACAGAGTATATCAGGAGATGAGGGATGTGTCAGTGAGGACAGGGCTGCATGTTACAGGGTCAGTGATATGATGTGAGGAGGGGAATGGGGGCAGCAGGAAGCCACAGACTGATAGTTATATAGTGGGAGGAGCAGGGTCCCCAGCAGCACAGAGTATATCAGGAGATGAGTGATGTGTCTGTGAGGACAGGGGCAGTGACTTGATGTGAGGAGGGGAATGGAGGCAGCAGGAAGCCACAGACTGAGAGTTATATAGTGGGAGGAGCAGGGTCCCCAGCAGCACAGAGTATATCAGGAGATAAGGGATGTGTCAGTGAGGACAGGGCTGCATGTGACAGGGGCAGTGTCATGATGTGAGGAGGGGAATGGGGGCAGCAGGAAGACACAGACTGAGAGTTATGTAGTGGGAGGAGCAGGGTCCCCAGCAGCACAGAGTATATCAGGAGATGAGGGATGTGTCAGTGAGGACAGGGCTGCATGTGACAGGGGCAGTGACATCATGTAAGGAGGGGAATGGGGGCAGCAGGAAGACACAGACTGAGAGTTATATAGTGGGATGAGCAGGTTCCCCAGCAGCACAGAGTATATCAGGAGATGAGGGATGTGTCAGTGAGGACAGGGCTGCATGTGACAGGGGCAGTGACATGATGTGAGGAGAGGAATGGAGGCAGCAGGAAGCCACAGACTGAGAGTTATATAGTGGGAGGAGCAGGGTCCCCAGCAGCACAGAATATATCAGGAGATGAGTGATGTATCAGTGAGGAAAGGGCTGCATGTGACAGGGGCAGTGACATGATGTGAGGAGGGGAATGGGGGCAGCAGGAAGCCACAGACTGAGAGTTATATAGTGAGAGGAGCAGGGTCCCCAGCAGCACAGAGTATATCAGGAGATGAGCGATGTGTCAGTGAGGACAGACCTGCATGTGACAGGGGCAGTGACATGATGTGAGGAGGGTAATGGGGGCAGCAGGAAGCCACAGACTGAGAGTTATATAGTGAGAGGAGCAGGGTCCTCAGCAGCACAGAGTATATCAGGAGATGAGCGATGTGTCAGTGAGGACAGACCTGCATGTGACAGGGGCAGTGACATGATGTGAGGAGGGTAATGGGGGCAGCAGGAAGCCACAGACTGAGAGTTATATAGTGAGAGGAGCAGGGTCCCCAGCAGCACAGAGTATATCAGGAGATGAGCGATGTGTCAGTGAGGACAGACCTGCATGTGACAGGGGCAGTGACTTGATATGTGAGGAGGGGAATGGGGGCAGCAGGAAGCCACAGACTGAGAGTTATATAGTGGGAGAAGCAGGGTCCCCAGCAGCACAGAGTATATCAGGAGATGAGTGATGTGTCAGTGAGGACAGGGATGCATGTGACAGGGGCAGTGACATGATGTGAGGAGGGTAATGGGGGCAGCAGGAAGCCACAGAATGAGAGTTATATAGTGAGAGGAGCAGGGTCCCCAGCAGCACAGAGTATATCAGGAGATGAGTGATGTGTCAGTGAGGACAGGGCTGCATGTGACAGGGGCAGTGACATGATGTGAGGAGGGGAATGGAGGCAGCAGGAAGACACAGACTGAGAGTTATATAGTGGGAGGAGCAGGATCCCCAGCAGCACAGAATATATCAGGAGATGAGTGATGTGTCAGTGAGGACAGGGCTGCATGTAACAGGGGCAGTGACTTGATGTGAGGAGGGGAATGGGGGCAGCAGGAAGCCAGAGACTGAGAGTTATATAGTGGGAGGAGCAGGATTCCCAGCAGCACAGAGTATATCAGCAGATCAGTGATGTGTCAGTGAGGACAGGGCTGCATGTGACAGGGGCAGTGACTTGATGTGAGGAGGGGAATGGGGGCAGCAGGAAGCCACAGACTGAGGGTTATATAGAGGGAGGAGCAGGGTCCCCAGCAGCACAGAGTATATCAGGAGATGAGGGATGTGTCAGTGAGGACAGACCTGCCATACTTCTATAGATAAGAGGCTTAGAGGAGAGATAATCATAGTACAGTAATATAACATAGATTTGTATTTACCAGTAGTACATTGTGTGTTGGATGAGCCGCTGTCTTCTCCCCACAGGCATCGCTTACTGGATTCCTTTTCCTGGAGGATGATTGGCCGACAGAAGGGACTTCAGGCTGAGGATGCGCAGTTCTTGCTGGAAGGAGAACCGTTCAGGATTCTGGGTGGGTCCTTGCACTATTTCCGCGTCCCTCTGCCGTACTGGCGGGATCGCATGCTGAAGATGAAGGCCTGCGGACTGAACACACTCACAACGTACGTACCATGGCACACAGCCCTGATCAATGGTCGGGGATCGGTAACCTGTTCTATTGTGTGGATAGAGCAGGCTGCCCCTCTATTACTGTGATTCTAGTTCAGGGGTGGCCAAACCGGTCCTCGAGATCTACCAACGGTCCACGTTTTCCAGCTTACCTAGCACAGCTGTAGTCATTACTAACTGTCACAATTCCCAGATCACCTTGCTGGTGCACAGATGTAGTCATTACTAACTGTCACAATTCCCAGATCACCTTGCTGGTGCACAGATGTAGTCATTACTAACTGTCACAATTCCCAGATCACCTTGCTGGTGCACAGATGTAGTCATTACTAACTGTCACAATTCCCAGATCACCTTGCTGGTGCACAGATGTAGTCATTACTAATTGTCACAATTCCCAGATCACCTAGCTGGTGCACAGATGTAGTCATTACTAACTGTCACAATTCCCAGATCAACTAGCTGGTGCACAGCTGTAGTCATTACTAACTGTCACATTCCCCAGATCCCCTAGCTAGTGCACAGCTGTAGTCATTACTAACTGTCACAATTCCCAGATCACCTTGCTGGTGCACAGCTGTAGTCATTACTAACTGTCACAATTCCCAGATCACCTTGCTGGTGCACAGATGTAGTCATTACTAACTGTCACAATTCCCAGATCATCTTGCTGGTGCACAGATGTAGTCATTACTAATTGTCACAATTCCCAGATCACCTAGCTGGTGCACAGATGTAGTCATTACTAACTGTCACAATTCCCAGATCAACTAGCTGGTGCACAGCTGTAGTCATTACTAACTGTCACATTCCCCAGATCCCCTAGCTGGTGCACCGCTGTAGTCATTACTAACTGTCACAATTCCCAGATCACCTTGCTGGTGCACAGATGTAGTCATTACTAAATGTCACAATTCCCAGATCACCTTGCTGGTGCACAGCTGTAGTCATTACTAACTGTCACATTTTAAAACCTGCTGCATTCATTCCTACTATAGATCCACAGGTTGCCTGGAAAACATACACTGTTGGTAGAGGTGGTGGGGGGGGGGGATTGCCTATTGTCTGATTTCTCCTGTAGCGGAGACATGCGAGGGTGTTTTTTCGTTACACATCCCCTCACATGGTACCAAGGGGAATCGCCTGGTGTGTGGTGTGGAGGGGTATTTAGCAGGGTGGTGTCTCAGGTGCTCGGTAAGCTGTGATGTTCGCAGCTTACCAAGCAAACCTGAATATCGGGTGCTGAGTACATAGGGCCTAATTCAGACCTGATCGGACCGGTGCTAATATTTGGGGCTCTGCGATCAGATAGCCGTTGCCCCACCGTAGTGAAATTCCTCCCAGTGGAAGCCTGTGATCAGCTGCAACACAGTCTGCAACCTCTCACCATGTAATGATTCCCCAGTGTGTGCTGTCTGTGCGTAGCCCAGGACTTACTCAGCGGCTGTGATAGAATCAGGCTGATTGGGGGAGGAGCTGACGTCACATGACTTCCCCTCACACACCTGGCCACACCTGCGTATTCCCTGACACTCCCAGATAACAGCCGCTCACCATGTAATGATTCCCCTGTGTGTGCTGTCTGTGCGTAGCCCAGGACTTACTCAGCGGCTGTCATAGAATCAGGCTGATTGGGGGAGGAGCTGACATCACATGACTTCCCCTCATACACCTGGCCATGCCTGCGTATTACCTGACACTCCCAGATAACAGCCGCTCACCATGTAATGATTCCCCAGTGTGTGCGTAGCCCAGGACTTACTCAGCGGCTGTGATAGAATCAGGCTGATCGGGGGCGGGGCTGACATCACATGACTTCCCCTCACACACCTGGCCACACCTGCATTATCCCTGACACTCCCAGATAACAGCCGCTCCCCATGTAATGATTCCCCAGTGTGTGCAGTGTGTGCGTAGCCCAGGACTTACTCAGCGGCTGTGATAGAATCAGGCTGATCGGGGCGGAGCTGACGTCACATGACTTCCCCTCACACACCTGGCCACGCCTGCGTATTACCTGACACTCCCAGATAACAGCCGCTCCCCATGTAATGATTCCCCAGTGTGTGCAGTGTGTGCGTAGCCCAGGACTTACTCAGCTGCTGTGATAGAATCAGGCTGATCGGGGGCGGAGCTGACGTCACATGACTTCCCCTCACACACCTGGCCACGCCTGCGTATTACCTGACACTCCCAGATAACAGCCGCTCCCCATGTAATGATTCCCCAGTGTGTGCAGTGTGTGCGTAGCCCAGGACTTACTCAGCGGCTGTAATAGAATCAGGCTGATCGGGGCGGAGCTGACGTCACATGACTTCCCCTCACACACCTGGCCACGCCTGCGTATTACCTGACACTCCCAGATAACAGCCGCTCCCCATGTAATGATTCCCCAGTGTGTGCAGTGTGTGCGTAGCCCAGGACTTACTCAGCTGCTGTGATAGAATCAGGCTGATCGGGGGCGGAGCTGACATCACATGACTTCCCCTCACACACCTGGCCATGCCTGCGTATTACCTGACACTCCCAGATAACAGCCGCTCACCATGTAATGATTCCCCAGTGTGTGCAGTGTGTGCGTAGCCTAGGACTTACTCAGCTGCTGTGATAGAATCAGGCTGATCGGGGGCGGAGCTGACATCACATGACTTCCCCTCACACACCTGGCCACGCCTGCGTATTACCTGACACTCCCAGATAACAGCCGCTCACCATGTAATGATTCCCCAGTGTGTGCAGTCTGTGCGTAGCCCAGGACTTACTCAGCGGCTGTGATAGAATCAGGCTGATCGGGGGCGGAGCTGACATCACATGACTTCCCCTCATACACCTGGCCACACCTGCATTATCCCTGACCCTCCCAGATAACAGCCGCTCCCCATGTAATGATTCCCTAGTGTGTGCAGTCTGTGCGCAGCCCAGGACGTACTCAGGCTGATCAGGGGCGGAGCTGATGTCACACGCCTTCCCTGACAATCCCAAAAAATGTCCTCTTATCACCTCCCCTGCTTGTCTGCCGAAGCAGGGGAGCGCTAACTCCCCCCTCCGGCGATGTCCCCTCCTGGAGATAGCGCATCAGTTTACACTGATGCGCTGTCTCCTGTCCCCGGCCGGCTGCACTGGGCATGTGCGGGATCTCACTACTCACGCGAGATCCCCAGTGCAGCCCAGACCTAACAGCAGGGACAGCGCTGTCCCTGCTGTTTAGATAGGGCTTCGCCAGCCTGATAGTGGCGAAGCCAAAACCAGCAGCGGGCGGAACGGTCAGCGATGCTGACCGTTCATACATTCGGCCTGCTATCATTTAGATAGCAGCGTCGATATGGACAGGGGCGCATAGCGACCCTGTCCTTTACCGCATCTCGGCTCCTTCATACATGAAGCGGTGTCAGTGAACATAACGTGCGCTGATACCCCTTCTCCCCCATAACGCCCAGTCATACATCTGCCCCACTGTCGGCTTTCAATCAACTGGCGTATGGCCAATGATAAAATAAACAACAGGCTTTTATCGCTGGATAGCCTTGCGCATGTGTACTATGCATGCTGAGTCTATCAGTATTCACCCAGCCTGCAAATTCACAGCCGTGCCTTCAGGTCTGAATAAGGCCCACTCCTTTTATAGATCACACTGTATATAGTGAGTCACGTGAATGTCAACAAATTTCATGGTGTATTCCTAATATCTCCCTTTGTTTGGTCCCTAGGTACGTTGCGTGGAATCTACACGAGCCACAAAGCGGCAAGTTTGACTTTGACGGGAATCTGGAACTTGGGTACTGCCATGTGTACATATATCCTATAGAATGACTGTAATGTCAGTGCCTGGGTATTGCTGGGCCGTATGTATCAGTTATCCAGTTTCAGTCCCGATAACTGGAATATATGCTGAAGATATATATGCAATGTGTATCGGTTATATTAAGACGATGTTAAGTTCTCATGGTGCATGAGCTAAGTGGTCCGTACGGTAGTTGTCATGGTGTATGAGCTAAGTGGTCCGTACGGTAGTTGTCATGGTGTATGAGCTAAGTGGTCCGTACGGTAGTTGTCATGGTGTATGAGCTAAGTGGTCCGTACGGTAGTTGTCATGGTGTATGAGCTAAGTGGTCCGTACGGTAGTTGTCATGGTGTATGAGCTAAGTGGTCCGTACGGTAGTTGTCATGGTGTATGAGCTAAGTGGTCCGTACGGTAGTTGTCATGGTGTATGAGCTAAGTGGTCCGTACGGTAGTTGTCCTGGTGTATGATCTAAGTGGTCCGTACGGTAGTTCTCATGGTGTATGAGCTAAGTGGTCCGTACGGTAGTTCTCATGGTGTTATGAGCTAAGTGGTCCGTACGGTAGTTGTCATGGTGTATGAGCTAAGTGGTCCGTACGGTAGTTGTCATGGTGTTATGAGCTAAGTGGTCCGTACAGTAGTTCTCATGGTGTATGAGCTAAGTGGTCCGTACGGTAGTTGTCATGGTGCATGAGCTAAGTGGTCCGTACGGTAGTTGTCATGGTGTATGAGCTAAGTGGTCCGTACGGTAGTTGTCATGGTGCATGAGCTAAGTGGTCCGTACGGTAGTTGTCATGGTGCATGAGCTAAGTGGTCCGTACGGTAGTTGTCATGGTGCATGAGCTAAGTGGTCCGTACGGTAGTTGTCATGGTGCATGAGCTAAGTGGTCCGTACGGTAGTTGTCATGGTGCATGAGCTAAGTGGTCCGTACGGTAGTTGTCATGGTGCATGAGCTAAGTGGTCCGTACGGTAGTTGTCATGGTGCATGAGCTAAGTGGTCCGTACGGTAGTTGTCATGGTGCATGAGCTAAGTGGTCCGTACGGTAGTTGCATGGTGTATGAGCTAAGTGGTCCGTACGGTAGTTGTCATGGTGTATGAGCTAAGTGGCCCGTACGGTAGTTGTCATGGTGCATGAGCTAACTGCTCTGTACGGTAGTTGTCATGGTGCATGAGCTAAGTGGCCCGTACGGTAGTTGTCCTGGTGTATGAGCTAAGTGGCCCGTACGGTAGTTGTCCTGGTGTATGAGCTAAGTGGCCCGTACGGTAGTTGTCATGGTGTATGAGCTAAGTGGCCCGTACGGTAGTTGTCATGGTGTATGAGCTAAGTGGCCCGTACAGTAGTTGTCATGGTGCATGAGCTAAGTGGCCCGTACGGTAGTTGTCATGGTGCATGAGCTAAGTGGCCCGTACGGTAGTTGTCATGGTGCATGAGCTAAGTGGTCCGTACGGTAGTTGCATGGTGTATGAGCTAAGTGGTCCGTACGGTAGTTGTCATGGTGTATGAGCTAAGTGGTCCGTACGGTAGTTGTCATGGTGTATGAGCTAAGTGGTCCGTACGGTAGTTGTCATGGTGTATGAGCTAAGTGGTCCGTACGGTAGTTGTCATGGTGCATGAGCTAAGTGGTCCGTACGGTAGTTGTCATGGTGCATGAGCTAAGTGGTCCGTACGGTAGTTGTCATGGTGCATGAGCTAAGTGGTCCGTACGGTAGTTGTCATGGTGCATGAGCTAAGTGGTCCGTACGGTAGTTGTCATGGTGCATGAGCTAAGTGGTCCGTACGGTAGTTGTCATGGTGCATGAGCTAAGTGGTCCGTACGGTAGTTGTCATGGTGCATGAGCTAAGTGGTCCGTACGGTAGTTGTCATGGTGCATGAGCTAAGTGGCCCGTACGGTAGTTGTCATGGTGTATGAGCTAAGTGGTTCGTACGGTAGTTGCATGGTGTATGAGCTAAGTGGTTCGTACGGTAGTTGTCATGGTGTATGAGCTAAGTGGTCCGTACGGTAGTTGTCATGGTGTATGAGCTAAGTGGTCCGTACGGTAGTTGTCATGGTGTATGAGCTAAGTGGTCAGTACGGTAGTTGTCATGGTGCATGAGCTAAGTGGTCCGTACGGTAGTTGTCATGGTGCATGAGCTAAGTGGTCCGTACGGTAGTTGTCATGGTGCATGAGCTAAGTGGTCTGTACGGTAGTTGTCATGGTGCATGAGCTAAGTGGTCCGTACGGTAGTTGTCATGGTGCATGAGCTAAGTGGTCCGTACGGTAGTTGTCATGGTGCATGAGCTAAGTGGTCCGTACGGTAGTTGTCATGGTGCATGAGCTAAGTGGTCCGTACGGTAGTTGTCATGGTGCATGAGCTAAGTGGTCCGTACGGTAGTTGTCATGGTGCATGAGCTAAGTGGTCCGTACGGTAGTTGCATGGTGTATGAGCTAAGTGGTCCGTACGGTAGTTGTCATGGTGCATGAGCTAAGTGGTCCGTACGGTAGTTGTCATGGTGTATGAGCTAAGTGGTCCGTACGGTAGTTGTCATGGTGCATGAGCTAAGTGGTCCGTACGGTAGTTGTCATGGTGCATGAGCTAAGTGGTCCATACGGTAGTTGCATGGTGTATGAGCTAAGTGGTCCGTACGGTAGTTGTCATGGTGCATGAGCTATGTGGTCCGTACGGTAGTTGTCATGGTGCATGAGCTAAGTGGTCCGTACGGTAGTTGTCATGGTGCATGAGCTAAGTGGTCCGTACGGTAGTTGTCATGGTGCATGAGCTAAGTGGTCCGTACGGTAGTTGTCATGGTGCATGAGCTAAGTGGTCCGTACTGTAGTTGTCATGGTGCATGAGCTAAGTGGTCCGTACGGTAGTTGTCATGGTGCATGAGCTAAGTGGTCCGTACGGTAGTTGCATGGTGTATGAGCTAAGTGGTCCGTACGGTAGTTGTCATGGTGCATGAGCTAAGTGGTCCGTACGGTAGTTGTCATGGTGCATGAGCTAAGTGGTCCGTACGGTAGTTGTCATGGTGCATGAGCTAAGTGGTCCGTACGGTAGTTGTCATGGTGCATGAGCTAAGTGGTCCGTACGGTAGTTGTCATGGTGCATGAGCTAAGTGGTCCGTACGGTAGTTGCATGGTGTATGAGCTAAGTGGTCCGTACGGTAGTTGTCATGGTGTATGAGCGAAGTGGCCCGTACGGTAGTTCTCATGGTTATGAGCTAAGTGGTCCGTACGGTAGTTGTCATGGTGCATGAGCTAAGTGGTCCGTACGGTAGTTGTCATGGTGCATGAGCTAAGTGGTCCGTACGGTAGTTGTCATGGTGCATGAGCTAAGTGGCCCGTACGGTAGTTGTCATGGTGCATGAGCTAAGTGGTCCGTACGGTAGTTGTCATGGTGTATGAGCTAAGTGGTCCGTACGGTAGTTGTCATGGTGTATGAGCTAAGTGGCCTGTACGGTAGTTGTCATGGTGCATGAGCTAAGTGGTCCGTACGGTAGTTGTCATGGTGTATGAGCTAAGTGGTCCGTACGGTAGTTGTCATGGTGTATGAGCTAAGTGGTCCGTACGGTAGTTGTCATGGTGTATGAGCCAAGTGGTCCGTACAGTAGTTGTCATGGTGTATGAGCCAAGTGGTCCGTACAGTAGTTGTCATGGTGTATGAGCTAAGTGGCCTGTACGGTAGTTGTCATGGTGCATGAGCTAAGTGGTCCGTACGGTAGTTCTCATGGTGTATGAGCTAAGTGGTCCGTACGGTAGTTGCATGGTGTATGAGCTAAGTGGTCCGTACGGTAGTTGTCATGGTGTATGAGCGAAGTGGCCCGTACGGTAGTTCTCATGGTTATGAGCTAAGTGGTCCGTACGGTAGTTGTCATGGTGCATGAGCTAAGTGGTCCGTACGGTAGTTGTCATGGTGTATGAGCTAAGTGGTCCGTACGGTAGTTGTCATGGTGTATGAGCTAAGTGGCCCGTACGGTAGTTGTCATGGTGCATGAGCTAAGTGGTCCGTACGGTAGTTGTCATGGTGTATGAGCTAAGTGGTCCGTACGGTAGTTGTCATGGTGTATGAGCTAAGTGGCCTGTACGGTAGTTGTCATGGTGCATGAGCTAAGTGGTCCGTACGGTAGTTGTCATGGTGTATGAGCTAAGTGGTCCGTACGGTAGTTGTCATGGTGTATGAGCTAAGTGGTCCGTACGGTAGTTGTCATGGTGTATGAGCCAAGTGGTCCGTACAGTAGTTGTCATGGTGTATGAGCCAAGTGGTCCGTACAGTAGTTGTCATGGTGTATGAGCTAAGTGGTCCGTACAGTAGTTCTCACGTCCAGGATACTGGCAGGGCCTACCCATTGTTACCTAGGGATTATTTATTTTATTCAGTAATGCATTTGTTTCCTTATTGTTTAGTATATTTCTCTGTCTTATTATCGTCTGTGGGAAAAGCGACATTTTCTTTTCTTATGGTTTAGCAGTTCTTTCAGTCTGTAATTAGCTTGTTGTAAACCACATTACACTTATTATTATCGGTTATCAGTATGATTTGGGGCATTACTGACACAGGAGAGACCAGCGTATAACTGACCAACTCCACAACAATGAACTGAAAGTGTCTGCTTTCTGGTTCTGTGCCAGCAGGGCGGCGCTGTGCGCAGGAAACTAAGTTTTGCGCACAAGGTTTACAGCTATTTGGAACAGAATCCATAGATTGGAACGTATTGGCTCTGGGACAGGTTTACTGGACTGGCAGATACTGGAACTGGAGTTAGTGCGAATGGAAGGTTACTGCTGTGAGGATACGGATGTAAAACGGCAAATTTCCTTTATTGTACACACACACACACACACGGACTATGTGTACACTATAACTGCAGTCTCCTGCTGTTCCATGCGGGCAGTACTCCTGCTGTGTCCTCTGGTCTGGGATACTGCGCCATGTATTCTCCCCACTGACAGCACTACAATGCCTGTAATAAATCTACTCTCTGACCCTTCTCTGCACAATACATAACCCAAGCAGGTCAGTCTGATGAGGAGTGGAGCCCAGCTGTAGGGTGTTCCTGCACACAACGGGGTGTACAGGGTCAGATTACCCGCAGCTCCACTGATCACCAAGGCACCTGCTTTTAGGGAAAGTTAGGAAAAAACGTATTTTATTCAAGTGCAGCAAAGTACGCCAGTATTGGGGAGGGGGATGGGGTGCCCCCATTACCCTCGTGTGACTCTGGCCCCCGCATTACCCGCTCTGTGGAACGACAAAAGAGATAATTCCATGCAATGTGTTTTTTTTTTGCTAATTAGCCAAACGACATGAATGTGAGAATTCATAGCTTGGGACAGAGCATCATAAGGAACATTTCAGTAAAATCCAGAAGTCGGTTAAGTCGTTCTGTTATCGATAGCCCAAATATAGATATAAAAGTTATATGGGGGGGGGGGGGGGGGGCGGGGTGCGTGTTTATCCAATTAACATGAAGGCAAGATGATTCTTAGCCTATGACTCTTAGCCTACGACTCTTAGCCTACGACTCTTAGCCTACGACTCTTAGCCTACGACTCTTAGCCTATGACTCTTAGCCTATAATTCTTTTTTTTCTTAAATTGTGAAATTTTTATTGTAGCTTTAAAGAGTTACACCCAAACATTAAACAGGCATATAAATGATAAGGCAAACATAGGAATAATCCAGGAGGGCATGAGGAAACAGTGTGTAGATGACCAAATAAAGACAACCCTCCAAGCCAAGGATGTGAGAAATAGCAGCAGGATATATTAAAAACAATGATATACAGAATACCCCATATCAAGCATAGAGGATGTAATCACCACCCAAAGGCGCCATTCGGGTGTACACGAGAGACCCACATTATTAATGGGGCATATATGATATACATAACTGAAAATAAAAAAACTCACATCGATCGGAATATCAAAACAAAAAGCCTCACCTTGTCCCCCACCCCATATAGCTTAACCTAAATACACAAAATTAAATAAGGACACCCAAAGCAAACCTCCCAAGAACGCCCCCACCCCCCCCACCCTGTATAACCTAACCTCAACCTATGCATACCTGGATCCCCATAAGTCCCTCCCCCCCCTTACTACACTGCACTTTAAATGTCTATTATCCCCCTACCCCAAACCCCATGACACAGGATAACTATACCGTATAATTGACAGGGGCAACTAAAGTAAATGGTGCAGGTTATACCCACAGTAGTAGCAATAGTGAAGTAGTAAGCAAATATTTAGGTATCTAAGCTTAAAGACAAACATAATATTAATATAAATGGCTGTGGAACTGAAACAAGCGACCAGACTACATATGGCAGGCTTCTTCCACAGAATAGTGATCCGTGCACACATTCTGTGATACCAGAAGCTGGAGAACAGACATAATATCATGTAAACACCAACTAAAGGGCCATACATCAATTGGAATCTAATTCTCTCGGAGTGTTGCATGGAAATATTTAGCTATAATGAGCACAAGAAAAGCAGAATCACAAACTGTAGTTACAGGAGACTACAATATATAACTGACAGGGGCGACTAAATAAATGTCCATACACTAAATGGAGAAGGTTACACCCATAGAAAAGTATTATGCAGATATCAAGAAACCTGAGCGTAAAGGACAGACATAATGAAAACAGAAGTGGCTGTAGCATTAAAATAAATGACCACAAACTAAATCTAACCGCTGCTCCCGTACACTAGTGTGAAATGCAGGTACAGTAGGTTCAGATACACTGAGCTGGAAATCAGACTAATATCTACAGAAGTGACAATAACACTAGAGAAATGGCCTTAAACATTAGAACAGAATCCTTCTGGAATATAATTATTCGCATGCAAATAATGATCTGGAATGAGCACAACAATCTCCTATATATTTGGCTACATCTGTCACTCAAAGTGGGTGTCTGTGTCTATAACGCTCTGTTCCTGGACTTTCCTCTTAATTGTGTGATTGCCTTCATCTGTGCTGAACACCTTTCTGAGAAATTAACCTGTTTAAAACAGGTGATGGCAATCATACATTAAGGGGAAGTCTAGAAACAGAGCATTGTGTCCCTCCTGGAGAGGGTCATGTTGGGAGGTATAGAGAACCAGCCCAGTGAGCCCACAGACAGTGCTAGACACCCACTGCCTTCCCATGTTGCCCAGCACTGCTACTCCACAGCCACCAGGTGAGCGCCCCCCTCCCGCGATTTGCGGCAAAACCTCCCCCCCCCGCGCGCCCCTCCCGCGATTCGCGGCAAAAACACCCGCTCCCCCGCGACCCCCCCTACCGCGATTCGCAGCAAAAACACCCCCGCGACCCCCCCTCCCGCGATTCGCTGCAAAAAGAACCCCCCCACGACCCCTCCCGCAATTCGCGGCATAACCACCACCCCGCGACCCCCCCCTCCCGCGAATCACGGCAAACCCTCCCCCGTGACCCCCCCCCCCGATTCGCGGAAAAAACACCCCCCCCGCGACCTCCCTCCCGCGATTCGCGGCAAAAAGAACCCCCCCGCGACCCCCCCTTGCACGATTGGCGGCAACCCCCCTGCGACCCCCCTCCCGCGATTCGCAGCACCCCCCCCCCCACAATTTGCAGCAGCCCCAGGATTAAATGGCACATGCAAAACACTGACATGGCTATGGTCGACAATGAAAAAGGTTGACATGAGTTTTTAAAGATTTATTTTTAATTTTTTTAATTTTTTCATATTCATTGTCATGTGTCGACATGGACACCAATGAAGTGGCACACTTATGTCAACATTTACATGTGTTGACCTTTCTGTGTTGATTTTTTTCTTGTGGCGATTCGCGTCACACCCCCCGCAACCCCCCTCCGGCGATTCACGGCACCCCCCCCCGCGACACCCCCCCCCTCCCGCAATTCGCGGCAACCCCCCACCGGAACCCCCATGAACCCCGCTCTCCCACGATTCGCGGCACCCACCCCCCGCAACCCCCCCCTCCCGCAAATCGCGGCACCCCCCGCGATGCGCGGCAGCCCCAGGATTAAATGGCACATGCAAAACACTGGCACGGCTATGGTCGACAATGAAAAAGGTTGACATGAGTTTTTGAAGATTTATTTCATTTTTTGAATGTTTTCATATTCATTGTCATGTGTCAACATGGACACCAATGAAGTGGCACACTTATGTCAACATTTACATGTGTTGACCTTTCTGTGTTGATTTTTTCTTGTGGCGATTCGCGTCACACCCCCCCGCAACCCCCCCTCCCGCGATTCGCGGCACCCCCCGTGACCCCCCACCTCCCGCAATTCGCGGCAACCCCCCACCGGAACCCCTGTGAACCCCGCCCTCCCGCGATTCGCGGCACCCAACCCCGCGACCCCCCCCTCCCACAATTCACGGCACCCCCCGTGATTCGCGGCAGCTCCAGAATTAAATTGCACATGGAAAACACTGACATGGCTATGGTCGACAATGAAAAAGGTTGACATGAGTTTTTGAAGGTTTTTTTTTTCATTTTTTGAATATTTTCATATTCATTCTCATGTGTCGACATGGACACCAATGAAGTGCCACACTTATGTCAACATTTACATGTGTTGACCTTTCTGTGTTGATTTTTTCTTGTGGCGATTCGCGTCACACCCCCCCGCAACCCCCCCTCCCGCGATTCGCGGCACCCCCGTGACCCCCCACCTCCCGCAATTCGCGGCAACCCCCCACCGGAACCCCTGTGAACCCCGCCCTCCCGCGATTCGCGGCACCCAACCCCGCGACCCCCCCTCATGCAATTCGCGGCACCCCCCGTGATTCGCGGCAGCTCCAGAATTAAATTGCACATGGAAAACACTGACATGGCTATGGTCGACAATGAAAAAGGTTGACATGAGTTTTTGAAGGTTTTTTTTTTCATTTTTTGAATATTTTCATATTCATTCTCATGTGTCGACATGGACACCAATGAAGTGCCACACTTATGTCAACATTTACATGTGTTGACCTTTCTGTGTTGATTTTTTCTTGTGGCGATTTGCGTCACCCCCCCCACCCCACCCCCCCCCACAACCCCCACTCCCGCGATTCACGGCACACACACACACCTCCCCCGCGATTCTCGGCACCCCACCCTGTGACCCCCCCTCCCGTGATTCATGGCACACCCCCGCGACCCCCCCTCCCATGATTCGCTGCAACCCCCGCCCCGTAACCCCCCCTCCCGCGATTCGAGGCACCCACCCCCGCGACCCCCCCTCCCGCAATTCGTGGCACCCCCCCACGATTCGCGGCAGCTCCAGAATTAAATTGCACATGGAAAACACTGACATGGCTATGGTCGACAATGAAAAAGGTTGACATGAGTTTTTGAAGTTTTTTTTTTCATTTTTTGAATGTTTTCATATTCATTCTCATGTGTCGACATGGACACCAATGAAGTGCCACACTTATGTCAACATTTACATGTGTTGACCTTTCTGTGTTGATTTTTTCTTGTGGCGATTCGCGTCACACCCCCCCACCCCCCGCAACCCCCACTCCCGCGATTCACGGCACACAGACACCCCCCCGCGATTCTCGGCACCCCACCCCGTGACCCCCCCTCCCGTGATTCACGGCACACCCCCCGCGACCCCCCCTACCATGATTCGCCGCAACCCCCGCCCCCGTAACCCCCCTCCCGCGATTTGCGGCAACCCACCCCGCGACCCCCCTCCCGCGATTCTCTGCAATCCCTCCCCTCCCGCGATTCGCAGCATCCACCCCCCCACAACCCCCCCTCCTGCAATTCGCGGCACCCCCCGCGACCCCCCCTCCTGCAATTCGCGGCACCCTCCGCGACCCACCCTCCCGCGATTCGCGGACACCTAAGTTGCAATACAGGGCATCTTTCATACAATTCTAACCATATTTCTCATATACAAACGTTCACAAATTAAGGGGGCGCAGCCCCTTACGACGGTGTGAAGAGCGCCCGTAGGGCGCGATGAATCACCTAGTCTCCTATATATTTGGCTACATCTGTCACTCAAAGTGGGTGTCTGTGTCTATAACGCTCTGTTCCTGGACTTTCCTCTTAATGTATGATTGCCTTCATCTGTGCTGAACACCTTTCTGAGAAATTAACCTGTTTAAAACAGGTGATGGTAATCATACATTAAGGGGAAGTCTAGAAACAGAGCATTGTGTCCCTCCTGGAGAGGGTCATGTTGGGAGGTATGTGACAGAGAACCAGCCCAGTGAGCCCACAGACAGTGCCAGACACCCACTGCCTTCCCATGTTGCCCAGCACTGCTACTCCACAGCCACCAGGTGAGCGCCCCCCTCCCGCGATTTGCGGCAAAACCTCCCCCCCCGCGCGCCCCCCCCCTCCCGCGATTCACGGCAAAAACACCCGCTCCCCCGCGACCCCCCCTACCGCGATTCGCAGCAAAAACACCCCCGCGACCCCCCCTCCCGCGATTCGCTGCAAAAAGAACCCCCCCCACGACCCCTCCCGCAATTCGCGGCATAACCACCACCCCGCGACCCCCCCCCTCCTGCGAATCGCGGCAAACCCTCCCCCGTGACACCCCCCCCCCCCCCGATTCGCGGAAAAACACCCCCCCGCGACCTCCCTCCCGCGATTCGCGGCAAAAAGAACCCCCCCGCGACCCCCCCTTGCACGATTGGCGGCACCCCCCCTGCGACCCCCCTCCCGCAATTCGCGGCACCCCCCCCCGCAATTCGCAGCAGCCCCAGGATTAAATGGCACATGCAAAACACTGACATGGCTATGGTCGACAATGAAAAAGGTTGACATGAGTTTTTGAAGATTTATTTTTAATTTTTTTAATTTTTTCATATTCATTGTCATGTGTCGACATGGACACCAATGAAGTGGCACACTTATGTCAACATTTACATGTGTTGACCTTTCTGTGTTGATTTTTTCTTGTGGCGATTCGCGTCACACCCCCCGCAACCCCCCCTCCCGCGATTCGCGGCACCCCCCGTGACCCCCCACCTCCCGCAATTCGCGGCAACCCCCCACCGGAACCCCTGTGAACCCCGCCCTCCCGCGATTCGCGGCACCCACCCCCGCGACCCCCCCCTCCCGCAATTCGCGGAACCCCCCCGTGATTCGCGGCAGCTCCAGAATTAAATTGCACATGGAAAACACTGACATGGCTATGGTCGACAATGAAAAAGGTTGACATGAGTTTTTGAAGTTTTTTTGTCATTTTTTGAATATTTTCATATTCATTCTCATGTGTCGACATGGACACCAATGAAGTGCCACACTTATGTCAACATTTACATGTGTTGACCTTTCTGTGTTGATTTTTTTCTTGTGGCGATTCGCGTCACACCCCCCGCAACCCCCCCTCCGGCGATTCGCGGAACCCCCATGAACCCCGCTCTCCCGCGATTCGCGGCACCCACCCCCAGCAACCCCCCCCCTCCCGCAAATCGCGGCACCCCCAGGATTAAATGACACATGCAAAACACTGGCACGGCTATGGTCGACAATGAAAAAGGTTGACATGAGTTTTTGAAGATTTATTTCATTTTTTGAATGTTTTTATATTCATTGTCATGTGTCAACATGGACACCAATGAAGTGGCACACTTATGTCAACATTTACTTGTGTTGACCTTTCTGTGTTGATTTTTTCTTGTGGCGATTCGCGTCACACCCCTCCGCAACCCCCCCCCCCCGCGATTCGCGGCACCCCCCGTGACCCCCCACCTTCCGCAATTCGCGGCAACCCCCCACCGGAACCCCTGTGAACCCCGCCCTCCCGCGATTCGCGGCACCCAACCCTGCGACCCCCCCTCCCGCAATTCGCGGCACCCACCCCCGCGACCCCCCCTCCCGCAATTCGCGGCACCCTCCCGCGATTCGCGGCAGCTCCAGAATTAAATTGCACATGGAAAACACTGACATGGCTATGGTCGACAATGAAAAAGGTTGACATGAGTTTTTGAAGTTTTTTTTTTTCATTTTTTGAATGTTTTCATATTCATTCTCATGTGTCGACATGGACACCAATGAAGTGCCACACTTATGTCAACATTTACATGTGTTGACCTTTCTGTGTTGATTTTTTCTTGTGGCGATTCGCGTCACCCCCCACCCCCCCGCAACCCCCACTCCCGCGATTCACGGCACACACACACCTCCCCGCGATTCTCGGCACCCCACCCCGTGACCCTCCCTCCCGTGATTCACGGCACACCCCCTGCGACCCCCCCTACCATGATTCGCCGCAACCCCCGCCCCCGTAACCCCCCTCCCGCGATTTGCGGCAACCCACCCCCCGACCCCCCTCCCGCGATTCTCTGCAATCCCTTCCCTCCCGCGATTCGCAGCATCAACCCCCCCACAACCCCCCCCTCCTGCAATTCGCGGCACCCCCCGCGACCCCCCCTCCTGCAATTCGCGGCACCCTCCGCGACCCCCCCTCCCGCGATTCGCGGACACCTAAGTTGCAATACAGGGCATCTTTCATACAATTCTAACCATATTTCTCATATACAAACGTTCACAAATTAAGGGGGCGCAGCCCTTTACGACGGTGTGAAGAGCGCCCGTAGGGCGCGATGAATCACCTAGTTTCATATTATTTCTTAAGACAATTAGTATAAAGAACCAGAGCACAGTAAGAGTCTCAGCAACCGGAGAAATGGTTCCCAGTCCCAAGGTGAGAAAAATCAGTCCGGAGGGTGAATCCACCGTGGAACAAGGTAATCCAGCCAAGTGTCAGTCTCTGGGGAATTGGCAGAAGGATAAACATCACACACAACTTTGGCAAAATAAATGTATAGGAACAAGTAGCAGCTGAAGAAAACCGGATTAGGGACAAAAACCTCCACCCACTGGTTATACCAAGCCACTGTTCCAAATAAATATTAGAGCGAAAAGCCATTGCCTCTTGTGGACTGCAAGCCAATTGGAGGATGTTACAGCACCATTGTCCCTCTTCATCGGATAAGGGACACTGGGGCAGATGTATTAAGCCTTAATAAGAGATAAATGTAAGGGTGATAAGGAGAGATAAACGCCCAGCCAATCACCTGCCAACTGCCATGTTACAGACTGTGTTTGAAAAAAGTCAGTAAGGAGCTGATTGGCTGGACGTTTATCTCTCTTTATCACCCTTGCATTTATCTCTTGTTAAGGCTTAATACATCTGCCCCATTGTGTGGCCGCAGACGGAATCTTCACGGGGGTCCGTGGAATCAGCACCAAAGAAACACAGGCCGCCGGAGGTTCCACATGCGCCATCACCAGCCGCACTTCACTGTGAAGTAATTTGTTGCTATATATAACCCACCGCAGTCAGCACCTGCTGTAGTAGGGTTCTAAGTGGTGCAGATAAAGTCTCACTAAAGGGCCCTGAGAGCTGCTGCACTGAATCAGGATAAAGGGACATGGAAGCAAAGGCAGCCAACTCCCCAGCTACAGAGTTGTGGTAGAATTCACACATCATGACAAAGCTGGAGACGGGCCACAGATATCCACAGGATACAGCCACCAAAACCCCTGCCAAGCACACTGGCCCTAAGCACTGGACACACATACCTCCCAACAGTCCCGCAAACCGCGGGAAGTCCCAGTTTTCGGGGACGTTCACGCGTCTGTCCCGTGGCGAGGGTGGGGATGTTGGGAGTCCCCCCCTGTCGGCTGGTGAGCAGCGGTGAATAAACTCTATGCGCATGCGCACAGCGTCAGTTCCTGCAGCCAGGGGGCTGGGGGCATGGCTAGAGGCTCACAGAGCCTCTGGGTCATGCCCCCATACCGTCAAAACGGATTTTTTGCGGCGCGCAGTCCCCTGTCCCTCCTCCGGCTCCCAAGAAGTTGGGAAGTATGGACACAGCAGAAGACAGGAGTGAGGACAGAGATTCAGCAAGAGCAGCAGCCATGCCCAGAGCAGAGTCTGTCTCAGGATCCAGTCACAGATTTCACCAGCTGGTAAGTTTGGACTCCTGGTACCGAGGATCCCCAAATTCACACTCTGTGAGCAGAGGAGGATATTATACTCTTGCAGAAACCTCTCAGCCAGAAACCACCAGGGAAACCCGAGATAAAGCAGGATATTTGCAAGCTGCCTACACCATTCTGTGTCAAGCCACGCCCCCTTAGCCTATGAATCATAGGCTGTTGCCTGTTACTCCATAACTGTATTCTACTTCTTGGCCACAAGATGTCCTCACACCATTTTTTGTTTGCTAATTAGCCAGTTAGTATAATTGTGAGACATTGTATAGCCGCTGTTACTTGGAGGCTCTCGTGGAACAAGTTCTCGAGTTAATCCTGCACATATGTACAAAATAACAATATTCTATGTATATTAAGCTATATATATAAGTGAATGTCACACACATATTCTAGTTAGTACATAATAACATTTTACCAATACATTGATGGATTAATCCTTCATATCCGTAGTGGCTGGTCACCCGTATTTCACAATTTCTCATTAGGTACAGTACATGAATCGTACCCCTGGGGGTAACTGAAAAAATAAACTAAAAACTGCAATGAAGCCATAGTGGTCATACACAATTACAGCTTATATATAGCAGGGTAGGATATGGTTCTCAGATAAAAAATAAGCAGGGTTTATTACACACAATAAAAAAGCACAAGAAATGAATGATAATATGCATATGCAATGGGCTAGGCACCTAGTACGCTAGTATTGGTCCATTCCTAGTACACCGCCAAATAATTGGTTCCAATATAGTGTCCAGAGTTGAAAAGTGGGTATAGTTACCGCAGGGAAGTGTCCACATAGAAGATAATTAATCCTTAGTGAGGAAAAGCAAATGCTGAAGTCTTCAAGTGGTTAGATGGAGTTCCCAAATATTGGTGCGGAGATTGATATAGCCAACAATCTGTTCTGGTGGCGGCTGGTCTGGGCCAGGTGATAGCAAAAATAGCTTTGGGGGGTGCCAAGATGTCTGCTCCTAGGAGCAGACATCTTGGCACCCCCCAAAGCTATTTTTGCTATCACCTGGCCCAGACCAGCCGCCACCAGAACAGATTGTTGGCTATATCAATCTCCGCACCAATATTTGGGAACTCCATCTAACCACTTGAAGACTTCAGCATTTGCTTTTCCTCACTAAGGATTAATTATCTTCTATGTGGACACTTCCCTGCGGTAACTATACCCACTTTTCAACTCTGGACACTATATTGGAACCAATTATTTGGCGGTGTACTAGGAATGGACCAATACTAGCGTACTAGGTGCCTAGCCCATTGCATATGCATATTATCATTCATTTCTTGTGCTTTTTTATTGTGTGTAATAAACCCTGCTTATTTTTTATCTGATATTGTTTAGCGCTACTATCTTCTTTTTGTAATTTTGTTTTTCTCTAGGGGCTCTCACCCCCTTTCCTAGTAGCAGCTCCACAAACCATCCCACCACAGGCGCCTAATAGGTTGGCACCACAACCACCTTTTTTCTGTAGGATATGGTTCTCAAGACAACTCAGCATTGACGTCCTCACAGGATACGTATCCTGAGGCTGGTTTCACACACTCCGGCTCCTGCCGGACAGCGAAAACCCGGCACGGCCAGGGAGCCGTGCCGCACACAGTAGATTGTCATGGAGGGGATGGCCACAGCCCGGCAGCCGTCCCTTCCAGTGGCGGTGTCCGGCCGCAACCGTGCGGCCGGGCCGTGGCCGTCCCGTGTGAATGGACACAATAGTGTCCATTCACAACTAATGTGTGCGGCACGGCTCCCTAGCCGTGCGGGATTTTACCGTCCGGCAGGAGCCGGAGTGTGTGAAACCAGCCTCTCTCTTAAGCTGACTGGTCTTGAGAAAGGCCACCTGGTGGTCGAAACGTAGACCTACATAACATTTGACAGGTAATGTACCAAAATTAAATCCTTCATAACGAGACTTTGGTGAGTGCCCTTATTGGATTAACCATATCCTACCCTGCTATATAATTGGGACATTACTTAAAGGAGCACCCCCTGTATTTCGCAAAGTTGGCCGAATTAGAGTGCGGAATTACAAAAAAAAAATATATATATATAAAGAGGGGGGTTTCAGAGGGCGCTTATTTTTAAAACAACAAATTCAGATAGAAATTATCCGTTTAATATAAAATAATCAGCAATAAAAAACGGAGGTGCTGCTCTTACTACACAAGCGTATATATATATACCTTCGGCGCAAACATCTATATATCACAGGTGTAGAGCCAGAGAAAGATCCACAAGGAGCACTCACCAATAAGATCAGTTGCACAGTTTAATGGTACTTGAAGTGCTTGTGCTGTACGGATGTGCCTGGTGATCTGTCTTGACAAAGGCCCTCTAGTGGCCGAAACGTCGACTGCAATACAAAGTAAGATGTTTTGTATCCTAAACAAGTACCATTAAATTGTGCAACTGATCTTATTGGTGAGTGCTCCTTGTGGATCTTTTTCTGGCTCTACACCTGTGATATATTGGGAACATCAGTGGATGTTTACTTAAGTGGAGCAACCCGAAAGTTGACAAGGGCTGGCCATGAGCGCGGATTCTCCCAAAAAAAAAAAAAAAAAAAATATGGTACTTGTGAGTTATCCGGACGCCCGATTTCTAAATCGGGTCGGATCGGGACATCGCATCGCATCGCATGCGACCATCGGATGCGATGCGATGCGATGACCCGATTTTTCCATAGGAATCAATGTTAAAATGGACTGAGTCCATTTTAACATGGAATTCAATGGGAAAAAGGGGTCCTTTTCATACCCCTACTATCCAAATGGGCATGGAGTTGGATATAAACCTGTGGCGAGCGTAGCGAGCCACCGAGCCCGAAGCGTGGCGAGCGGACACGGAATACCGTCCCCTCGCGGGGCTCGCTTCGCTCGCCACGCTTCGCTCGCCACGCTTCGGGCTCGGTGGCTCGCTACGCTCGCCACAGGTTTATATCCAACTCCATGCCCACTTGGATAGTAGGGGTATGAAAAGGACCCCTTTTTCCCATTGAATTCCATGTTAAAATGGACTCAGTCCATTTTAACATTGATTCCTATGGAAAAATCGGGTCATCGCATCCGATGGTCGCATGCGATGCGATGCGATGCGATATCGCATCGCATCACATCTGATTGTATGCCTTACCTTAAGGCATACAATCAAAAAATCGGGCGTCCAGATAACTCACAAGTACCAAAAATATATATATATATATATATATATATATATATATATATATATATATGTGAGCAGCCCTCGAAAACTTGTAATTCTGTGAAATCCAGTGGTTTTAATAGCGAAACTGGTGTGTGGCTTGAGAAAGGGGTGAGAGCCCCGAAACGTCGCTATTAAAACCACTGGATTTCACAGAATTACAAGTCTCCGAGTGCCGCTCATTATCCGTGTATGTATATGCTGCTGGACATGGACTGGTATGGCTGAAAGAGAAGGCACCAGAGCAAGGTAAAAAATAATTATGCTGGTTTACCCCGTGCGTGCCGGTTTTTGGGACTATATATATATATATATATATATATATATATATATATATATAGCGAAGTGGTATGACCTCTGCGCCTTCAGTGTTTTTACACAATTCGTGATACAGTAATCCTTCTCAAACATTGATATATGCGTACCAGCAAGTAGGTGGGTGCTCGCATGTAGCAATGTCTTTCAATCAGACGATGTCACTCCTTCACCTTTTCTCCTGTCGGCACGTCTCAGTGGACCATTCCGGACATGGGAAAAGTGGCAGGAAGGATTTATTAATATAAGTGCTTATTTAGTGACTTTGAAAAAGGTTTTTCTCATGAGTGCTTTGTGCATGAGAAAAATAGTTAGGTGAACTACGCCACCTTGTGGTGTATACAAAAAATACACATGTGAATCACCTTGTGAGAAAAATAAATTAACTTTCTTAAAAGTCAGACTCACACTCGGAGTATCTCGGTCCTGGTATTGTTTCCAGCGAGTGTTCTCCAAGAGCCTTAAAACCAAAAAAGTCTCCCAGAGAGGGAAGAACTCATAGCGTGATATTGCTTTTGTAAAAAGTACATTTATTCAAAAAACAACATATAGCGGTTTAAAAATACATAAAAACAGTAACAAGTGAACCCGTACATAGGTAAAAGAATTTGTAGCTTATCTGGTATTGATGCCAGTAGGGGATGGAGAGGTAGTTTACCCAACCGGTTTCGTCCCTTTTCTCCTTATAATGGGACTTCCTCAGGGGTTAGAGATGAAGTGATCAGGGTGTGGGGGAATATATATACCCTGTGTGATTGCCCTTAATTGGGTAGCGTTCAGGAAATGAAGCTGCGTCTGCGCGCAGTTCACGCGTTGCCTTGGCAACCTCCAGGGTATAGAGTCCGTATTTAGATGTACTGCGCATGCGCGGGCACCCCGCGGCATCGCGAGAGTACTACTAACAGTGCTTATAGATAACATTGCGCGTCTCCTGCGCATGTGCAGGAAGCTCCCAATGACGCGGCATTGTGCTCGCGCATGTGCAGGAGCAGTCCTGCTACTAATGTGGGGATGCCCGCGATGACGCGGCACTGAGCCCGCGCATGCGCAGAAACATCCTACTCGTAGTGTGGGGATACCTGCAATGACGCGGCACTGTGCTCGCGCATGTGCAGGAACGATCCCCCTCGCAGTATGGGGATGGCGTCTATCTTCATTGCAGGCATCACTGCGGTTACGCAGAAAATCCTGCTTTCATCATTATGTTATCTGGGCATTCCAATTGAATCTAAGGCAGACCATATTTGCGTGTGCCTAAAGACTTAGATTTCCAAAATAAGTTTATATATAGCGTTATTCATTACACCTGTAATTATTATATCAAAAATGCATTGGCCATATTCTATACAGTATGGCTTTTAGATGTTCACAGATTCTATAAAAAAGGGGATATTATTTAAACCATGCATTGGGGGCATAAAAGCAATATAAGCCATCCACACTGCTCAGCATGGACCTGCTGTAGCAGTGTATTGAACAGCCATACACTGTACATGCTACTCAACAAATATAAATAAAGCGATAAATTAACATGTATAGCAGCAATTACAATTACAGTATCATGGTGTTCTTATATCCATAGCATGTCATTCAGTGTGGATCCACTGTAATGGCATGATGGATACCCACGCCTTGTAATCCTAAACAAATTATGCAAATTTCTATGCATACAACAAGTTAAAAGAGGGAACAATTAAAATTAGATACAGATAGTATACAGACATACTACACCACTATGTGCACTCCTATGCCTCTATCTGATACATAAACTGTCGACGTAGGTTAGAGGAAGGGTGCTATTTCATAGGAATCATTCAGTCCAAAGGGGGTCATGGTATTGAGTGAATATATCCAAAACATCTCCCTTTGTGATAATTTTCTGTCTCTATCCCCTCCCCTCTCCCCTAAAGTGACATGTTCTACAGCCTTAAAACACAGATGTTCAGGGTTAGAATTGTGTGTATTTAGGAAATGTCGGGGGACAGAGTGGTTTTCCATTTTGTTTTTAATAGCCCTAACATGCTCCTGTATCCTTATTTTTAGAGGCCTCTTAGTCTTGCCAATATACTTATAACCGCAAGTGCACTCCAAACAATAAATTACATAAGTAGTGAGACAGGTCATTCTTTGTTTTATTTTATGGAAGACTGTCGAATCATAATTTGAGACCTGTTTGCAGTCTTTATGTGCAAATTTGCAAATACAACATTGGTTGCATCTAAAAAAACCGTTCGTATTCAACCAGGAATTAGTGGTATTGCTTGAGGGGTATTTCAACAAACTAGGTGCTAAGATGTCCTTAAGGTTTCGAGCTTTTCTAAAAATCACCTTTGGATGTTGTGGCAGTGTGTCTTTTAGAATAGGGTCCAACTTTAAAATTTCCCAATGTTTATTTAGAGTTTTTTTCAGCTTGGTTTCTCCAGAGTTAAAAGTGGTTATAAAGTTTGCGTGTTGGTTTTCATCTTGATTCTTACACTTGTATGTAAGAAGGTCGTCTCTATTCTTCTCTTTTGCCCTTACTTTTGCTTGTTCCACTAGAGGTACAGGATAACCTCTTTCTAGGAATCTTGAAGAATAAGTTTCCAATTGCATGTCGAAGTCCTCATTTTTGTTACAATTACGTCTAAGTCTACAAAATTGTGAGTACGGGATATTAGTTTTCCAACTCTTCAGGTGCCCACTTTGGTAATGTAGATAGCTATTTTTGTCTACTTCTTTAATGTAATTTTTGGTGTTAATATTACCATTCTCTGCCATTAGGACTAAATCTAGGTATTCTATTTCCTTGTGTTGGACATTATAAGTAAATGACAAATTATATTCGTTTGCACTAATGTTTTCAAAAAATACTTTAAAAGACGAAGTGTCACCTTTCCATGGAAAGGTGACACTTCGTCTTTTAAAGTATTTTTTGAAAACATTAGTGCAAACGAATATAATTTGTCATTTACTTATAATGTCCAACACAAGGAAATAGAATACCTAGATTTAGTCCTAATGGCAGAGAATGGTAATATTAACACCAAAAATTACATTAAAGAAGTAGACAAAAATAGCTATCTACATTACCAAAGTGGGCACCTGAAGAGTTGGAAAACTAATATCCCGTACTCACAATTTTGTAGACTTAGACGTAATTGTAACAAAAATGAGGACTTCGACATGCAATTGGAAACTTATTCTTCAAGATTCCTAGAAAGAGGTTATCCTGTACCTCTAGTGGAACAAGCAAAAGTAAGGGCAAAAGAGAAGAATAGAGACGACCTTCTTACATACAAGTGTAAGAATCAAGATGAAAACCAACACGCAAACTTTATAACCACTTTTAACTCTGGAGAAACCAAGCTGAAAAAAACTCTAAATAAACATTGGGAAATTTTAAAGTTGGACCCTATTCTAAAAGACACACTGCCACAACATCCAAAGGTGATTTTTAGAAAAGCTCGAAACCTTAAGGACATCTTAGCACCTAGTTTGTTGAAATACCCCTCAAGCAATACCACTAATTCCTGGTTGAATACGAACGGTTTTTTTAGATGCAACCAATGTTGTATTTGCAAATTTGCACATAAAGACTGCAAACAGGTCTCAAATTATGATTCGACAGTCTTCCATAAAATAAAACAAAGAATGACCTGTCTCACTACTTATGTAATTTATTGTTTGGAGTGCACTTGCGGTTATAAGTATATTGGCAAGACTAAGAGGCCTCTAAAAATAAGGATACAGGAGCATGTTAGGGCTATTAAAAACAAAATGGAAAACCACTCTGTCCCCCGACATTTCCTAAATACACACAATTCTAACCCTGAACATCTGTGTTTTAAGGCTGTAGAACATGTCACTTTAGGGGAGAGGGGAGGGGATAGAGACAGAAAATTATCACAAAGGGAGATGTTTTGGATATATTCACTCAATACCATGACCCCCTTTGGACTGAATGATTCCTATGAAATAGCACCCTTCCTCTAACCTACGTCGACAGTTTATGTATCAGATAGAGGCATAGGAGTGCACATAGTGGTGTAGTATGTCTGTATACTATCTGTATCTAATTTTAATTGTTCCCTCTTTTAACTTGTTGTATGCATAGAAATTTGCATAATTTGTTTAGGATTACAAGGCGTGGGTATCCATCATGCCATTACAGTGGATCCACACTGAATGACATGCTATGGATATAAGAACACCATGATACTGTAATTGTAATTGCTGCTATACATGTTAATTTATCGCTTTATTTATATTTGTTGAGTAGCATGTACAGTGTATGGCTGTTCAATACACTGCTACAGCAGGTCCATGCTGAGCAGTGTGGATGGCTTATATTGCTTTTATGCCCCCAATGCATGGTTTAAATAATATCCCCTTTTTTATAGAATCTGTGAACATCTAAAAGCCATACTGTATAGAATATGGCCAATGCATTTTTGATATAATAATTACAGGTGTAATGAATAACGCTATATATAAACTTATTTTGGAAATCTAAGTCTTTAGGCACACGCAAATATGGTCTGCCTTAGATTCAATTGGAATGCCCAGATAACATAATGATGAAAGCAGGATTTTCTGCGTAACCGCAGTGATGCCTGCAATGAAGATAGACGCCATCCCCATACTGCGAGGGGGATCGTTCCTGCACATGCGCGAGCACAGTGCCGCGTCATTGCAGGTATCCCCACACTACGAGTAGGATGTTTCTGCGCATGCGCGGGCTCAGTGCCGCGTCATCGCGGGCATCCCCACATTAGTAGCAGGACTGCTCCTGCACATGCGCGAGCACAATGCCGCGTCATTGGGAGCTTCCTGCACATGCGCAGGAGACGCGCAATGTTATCTATAAGCACTGTTAGTAGTACTCTCGCGATGCCGCGGGGTGCCCGCGCATGCGCAGTACATCTAAATACGGACTCTATACCCTGGAGGTTGCCAAGGCAACGCGTGAACTGCGCGCAGACGCAGCTTCATTTCCTGAACGCTACCCAATTAAGGGCAATCACACAGGGTATATATATTCCCCCACACCCTGATCACTTCATCTCTAACCCCTGAGGAAGTCCCATTATAAGGAGAAAAGGGACGAAACCGGTTGGGTAAACTACCTCTCCATCCCCTACTGGCATCAATACCAGATAAGCTACAAATTCTTTTACCTATGTACGGGTTCACTTGTTACTGTTTTTATGTATTTTTAAACCGCTATATGTTGTTTTTTGAATAAATGTACTTTTTACAAAAGCAATATCACGCTATGAGTTCTTCCCTCTCTGGGAGACTTTTTTGGTTTTAAGGCTCTTGGAGAACACTCGCTGGAAACAATACCAGGACCGAGATACTCCGAGTGTGAGTCTGACTTTTAAGAAAGTTAATTTATTTTTCTCACAAGGTGATTCACACGTGTATTTTTTGTATACACCACAAGGTGGCGTAGTTCACCTAACTATTTTTCTCATGCACAAAGCACTCATGAGAAAAACCTTTTTCAAAGTCACTAAATAAGCACTTATATTAATAAATCCTTCCTGCCACTTTTCCCATGTCCGGAATGGTCCACTGAGACGTGCGGACAGGAGAAAAGGTGAAGGAGTGACATCGTCTGATTGAAAGACATTGCTACATGCGAGCACCCACCTACTTGCTGGTACGCATATATCAATGTTTGAGAAGGATTACTGTATCACGAATTGTGTAAAAACACTGAAGGCGCAGAGGTCATACCACTTCGCTATATGAACTTTCTTGGTCCTACGGAAATTAGGACAAATTGATGACCTCCGACGACACAGTCATAATTTCTGGAGTGTTTTTTCACTTATGTTATTGTACATTGTAATTATCATTTACAGTGTGTATTGTTAAACTGTAAAACACTGGGAGAACACTGAGTAAGTGTTAGCGCTGTTAGTGCACCACACACCCCATATATATATATATATAATTATATATATAATTATTGTATAAATGGACGTCTCTGTATGTGCGTAAGTGTTTACACTAGGAATCTTTATGGTGAGGGCTAATATTTGCTAAGCAATGTCATAGGAGTGTATTTCTTTCTCCCGCAGGACGTTTTTAGATATAGCAGCTGAAGTGGGATTATGGGTGATTTTACGCCCAGGGCCGTATATATGCGCAGAGTGGGATCTGGGAGGCTTGCCCAGGTGAGTACACCTTTCCTGTCCTGGGGATACTGGGGAGACTTCTTTTATGTCATTGTGCTAGTCGTCCTGTCAGGAGAATCTGAGAGATTATGTACTAAGGGTAACGAATCAGGTTTGGGATATTGACAGCAGTGTATAGAAGGTCTTCTAGATACTGTGTAGTTGGGTTGGTGTCCCCTCTGCTCAGCTCTGCGATTCCTGTGTCCCCCTTACAGCTGGCTACTACGGGACAAGGACATGCAGCTACGCACCACCTACAAAGGCTTCGCCCAGGCTACCGAGGCTTATTTTGATGAACTTCTCCCTCGAGTGGTCAAGCATCAGGTAATAATACTGTGAGTACTGCCAGCCAGTAATAAGGGGCTTACACAGAGCGGGTGATGGGGTGTTACTCCTCCTCTTATAGTAATATCAGGTGAGGGTAATAATACTGTGAGTACTGCCGGCCAGTAATAAGGGGCTTACACAGAGCGCGTGTCGGGGTGTTACTCCTCCTCTTATAGTAACACCTGGTAATAATACTGTGAGTACTACCAGCCAGCAATAAGGGGCTTACACAGAGTGGGTGACGGGGTGTTACTCCTCCTCTTATAGTAACATCAGGTAATAATACTGTGAGTACTGCCGGCCAGCAATAAGGGGCTTACACAGAGCTGGTGACGGGGTGTTACTCCTCCTCTTATAGTAACATCTGGTAATAATACTGTGAGTACTGCCGGCCAGTAATAAGGGGCTTACACAGAGCAGGTGTCGGGGTGTTACTCCTCCTCTTATAGTAACATCTGGTAATAATACTGTGAGTACTGCCAGCCAGTAATAAGGGGCTTACACAGAGCGGGTGATGGGGTGTTACTCCTCCTCTTATAGTAATATCAGGTGAGGGTAATAATACTGTGAGTACTGCCGGCCAGTAATAAGGGGCTTACACAGAGCGCGTGTCGGGGTGTTACTCCTCCTCTTATAGTAACACCTGGTAATAATACTGTGAGTACTACCAGCCAGCAATAAGGGGCTTACACAGAGTGGGTGACGGGGTGTTACTCCTCCTCTTATAGTAACATCAGGTAATAATACTGTGAGTACTGCCGGCCAGCAATAAGGGGCTTACACAGAGCTGGTGACGGGGTGTTACTCCTCCTCTTATAGTAACATCTGGTAATAATACTGTGAGTACTGCCGGCCAGTAATAAGGGGCTTACACAGAGCGGGTGTCGGGGTGTTACTCCTCCTCTTATAGTAACATCTGGTAATAATACTGTGAGTACTGCCGGCTAGTAATAAGGGGCTTACACTGAGCGGGTGACGGGGTGTTACTCCTCCTTTTATAGTAACATCTGGTAATAATACTGTGAGTACTGCCGGCCAGTAATAAGGGGCTTACACAGAGCGGGTGATGGGGTGTTACTCCTCCTTTTATAGTAACATCTGGTAATAATACTGTGAGTACTGCCGGCCAGTAATAAGGGGCTTACACAGAGCTGGTGAAGGGGTGTTACTCCTCCTCTTATAGTAACATCTGGTAATAATACTGTGAGTACTGCCGGCCAGTAATAAGGGGCTTACACAGAGCGGGTGACGGGGTGTTACTCCTCCTTTTATAGTAACATCTGTTAATAATACTGTGAGTACTGCCGGCCAGTAATAAGGGGCTTACACAGAGCGGGTGACGAGGTGTTACTCCTCCTCTTATAGTAACATCTGGTAATAATACTGTGAGTACTGCCGGCCAGTAATAAGGGGTTTACACAAAGCTGGTGATGGGGTGTTACTCCTCCTCTTATAGTAACATCTGGTAATAATACTGTGAGTACTGCCGGCCAGCAATAAGGGGCTTACACAGAGCGGGTGTCGGGGTGTTACTCCTCCTCTTATAGTAACATCTGGTAATTATACTGTGAGTACTGCCAGCCAGCAATAAGGGGCTTACACAGAGCGGGTGATGGGGTGTAACTCCTCCTTTTATAGTAACATCTGGTAATAATACTGTGAGTACTGCCGGCCAGTAATAAGGGGCTTACACAGAGCTGGTGAAGGGGTGTTACTCCTCCTCTTATAGTAACATCTGGTAATAATACTGTGAGTACTGCCGGCCAGCAATAAGGGGCTTACACAGAGCTGGTGACGGGGTGTTACTCCTCCTCTTATAGTAACATCAGGTAATAATACTGTGAGTACTGCCGGCCAGCAATAAGGGGCTTACACAGAGCTGGTGACGGGGTGTTACTCCTCCTCTTATAGTAATGTCAGGTGAGGGTAATAATACTGTGAGTACTGCCGGCCAGTAGTAATGGGCTTACACAGAGCAGGTGACGGGGTGTTACTCCTCCTCTTATAGTAACATCAGGTGAGGGTAATAATACTGTGAGTACTGCCGGCCAGCAATAAGGGGCTTATACAGAGCTGGTGATGGGGTGGTACTCCTCCTCTTATAGTAACATCTGGTAATAATACTGTGAGTACTGCTGGCCAGCAATAAGGGGCTTACACAGAGCTGGTGACGGGGTGTTACTCCTCCTCTTATAGTAACATCTGGTAATAATACTGTGAGTACTGCCGGCTAGTAATAAGGGGCTTACACTGAGCGGGTGACGGGGTGTTACTCCTCCTTTTATAGTAACATCTGGTAATAATACTGTGAGTACTGCCGGCCAGCAATAAGGGGCTTACACAGAGCTGGTGACGGGGTGTTACTCCTCCTCTTATAGTAACATAAGGTGAGGGTAATAATACTGTGAGTACTGCTGGCCAGTAATAAGGGGCTTACACAGAGCGGGTGATGGGGTGTTACTCCTCCTCTTATAGTAACATCAGGTGAGGGTAATAATACTGTGAGTACTGCCGGCCAGTAATAAGGGGCTTACACAGAGCGGGTGATGGGGTTTTACTCCTCCTCTTATAGTAACATCTGGTAATAATACTGTGAGTACTGCCGGCCAGCAATAAGGGGCTTACACAGAGCTGGTGACGGGGTGTTACTCCTCCTCTTATAGTAACATCTGGTAATAATACTGTGAGTACTGCCGGCCAGTAATAAGGGGCTTACACAGAGCGGGTGACGGGGTGTTACTCCTCCTCTTATAGTAACATCAGGTGAGGGTAATAATACTGTGAGTACTGCCGGCCAGTAATAAGGGGCTTACACAGAGCGGGTGACGGGGTGTTACTCCTCCTCTTATAGTAACTTCGGGTGAGGGTAATATTACTGTGAGTACTGCCAGCCAGTAATAAGAGGCTTACACAGAGCTGGTGACGGGGTGTTACTCCTCCTCTTATAGTAACATCTGGTAATAATACTGTGAGTACTGCCGGCCAGCAATAAGGGGCTTACACAGAGCTGGTGATGGGGTGTTACTTCTCCTCTTATAGGCCCTTATTCTGATCGGTGCGGATTTCTCCGCATGCGGTCGTACCGCCGATGTTTTTGGACTGCGCATGTGCAGAGGTCACTCTGCGCATGTGCAAGCGGTTTCGCCGCACGTATTCTTTATACGCCGCACAGGGGGCGGAGAGGGGCGTGTAGGGCTACTTAGCCTCATTACCCTATGCATACGCCCCGCGTTTCATGGGCGTTCCCATGCAAACGCGGGGCGTATGCATGGTAATGAAGCCGTGACGCTTGTGTAGGGGGCGGGCATCTGACATCGCCGGATGTCAGCTGCCCGCCCCCATACATGATTTCATACGGACAAGTGTCCGTGTGGTCTAGGGTGGCGGGAGCTGGTGGAGCGTGCGGCCCTGCATTCGATGTTCGGCGACCATCGAATGCAGGGGCTGCTCCCAAGATGGAGGAGGCGTATCCCCGTCCACTTTCATGCGGACCGCCACATATCCGCGTACGGACGGAGGTGGCGATCCGTATGGAAGGCGGGGATTCGCCTGCACGGTCCTGGCCGCATATTCTGATCGGGCCGCACCGATCAGAATAAGGGCCATAGTAACATCAGGTGAGGGTAATAATACTGTGAGTACTGTTGGCCAGTAATAAGGGGCTTACACAGAGCTGGTGTTACTCGCTTCTCTTATAGTACCATTATAAGAGGAGTCTAATATATAAGTATTGCTGTAATAGCTGTCTCTTACCACTAGGGGGAGTTTTGCTATAACGGTAAGTGCAAGAAGGATTTTACTGATTCCCTTACAATGCCGTCAGTATAAATCCAGGGTCTCTTGTACATAATAATGATTATAATGTCTGCATAGTTTGGTGTGCTATTAAATAGCAATCGGTATGTTTAGGATGAGAGGGTCACTGTGAATAATGGACGTGTCTGTTTTATTATGTAACTGTCTGTCCTCAGTACTCCAAAGGCGGGCCTATAATCGCTGTGCAGGTGGAAAACGAGTACGGCTCCTACGCCAAGGACTCCAACTACATGGAGTTCATAAGGACTGTAAGTACTGCTCCGTCAGTCATATCGGACATACAGATAATAGCACACTAGTAGCGACCCAATGATTATACAAAGTCACAGAGGCTCTGCTAGTTATCTGCAGAACACTACAGACGCTAAACACTAAGTAATTGCAGCTCCGCCACTTACTACCGACATCACACAGAGAGGCCACATACACCAAACACTAATAGTAATTGCTGCTCCGACACTTACTGCCGACATCACACACAGGCCATGCAGACACCAAACACTAATAGTAATTGCAGCTCCTACTCTATCTCGCTTAATCACACACAGACTACACAGACACCAAACACTAATAGTAATTGCTGCTCCTACTCTTACTCCCGACATCACACACAAACTACACAGACACCAAACACTAATAGTAATTGCTGCTCCGACACTTACTGCCGACATCACACACAGGCCATGCAGAGACCAAACACTAATAGTAATTGCAACTCCTACTCTATCTCACTTAATCACACACAGACTACACAGACACCAAACACTAATAGTAATTGCAGCTCCTACTCTCTCGCATCATCACACACACAGGCTACACAGACACCAAACACTAATAGTAATTGCTGCTCCTACTCTTACTCCCGACATCACACACACAGGCTACACAGACACCAAACACTAATAGTAATTGCAGCTCCTACTCTCTCGCATCATCACACACAGGCTACACAGACACCAAACACTAATAGTAATTGCAGCTCCTACTCTTACTGCCGACATCACACACAGGATACACAGACACCAAACACTAATAGTAATTGCAGCTCCTACTCTTACTGCCGACATCACACAGAGGCTACACAGACACCAAACACTAATAGTTATTGCTGCTCTACTCTCTCGCATCATCACACACAGGCTACACAGACACCAAACACTGGGGCAGATGTATTAAGCCTTAACAAGAGATAAATGCAAGGGTGATAAAGAGAGAGAAACATCCAGCCAATCAGCTCCTTACTGACTTTCTTTAAACACAGCCTGTAACATGGCAGTTAGGAGGTGTTTGGCTGGACGTTTATCTCTCTTTATCACCCTTGCATTTATCTCATTAAGGCTTAATACATCTGCCCCAGTACTATTAATTGCAGCTCTGACACTTACTCCCAACATCACACACAGACCACACAGACCCCAAACACTAATTATTATTGATGCTCCTACTCTTACTCCCGACATCACACACAGGCCACACAGACCGCAAACACTAATAGTTATTGCAGCTCCGACACTTACTCCCGACATCACACACAGACCCCAAACACTAATAATTATTGCTGCTACTACTCTTACTCCCAACATCACACACAGGTCACACAGACACCAAACACTAATAGTTATTACTGCTCCTACTCTTACTCCCAACATCACACACAGGCCACACAGACCCCAAACACTAATTATTATTGCTGCTCCTACTCTTACTCCCGACATCACACCCAGACACCAAACACTAATAGTTATTGCTGCTCCTACTCTTACTCCCAACATCACACACAGGCCACACAGACCCCAAACACTAATTAATATTGCTGCTCCTACTCTTACTCCCGACATCACACACAGACACCAAACACTAATAGTTATTGCTGCTCCTACTCTTACTCCCAACATCACACACAGACCCCAAACACTAATTATCTACTAACCTTAATTTCTACACATTGTGACATCAGGCTCTTGTACGCCGAGGGATCGTGGAGCTACTACTGACCTCTGATAACAAGGACGGGATCAGCTCTGGGAGTATGGAAGGAGGTAAGCTGTATTTATCACTGACAACACCTATGTTTATGGGTTTTATTGAAAATAAATAAATATTATATATATATATATATATATATATACATACAAACAAAATATGGACCTCGTTTTGCGCTAAAAATTATCAATATCAGCTGCTACTCCGATAAGACTCCCCTGTTAGTTGGGAGTCTTGCAAGAGGTACACAAAAAGGGGGTTTATCGGAGAGCGCTTAGTTTAGTACCACCTAGTCACTTCAGTATAAAATTCTTACTGTGTAAGACACTGGTAATAATTATAACAACAATTTATTGTCCCCTTCCCGAATGAGACGTGGAGTCCGTTCACGGTAAAAAGTTCTTTATTGAAACCCAGGGTTTCAATAAAGAACTTTTTACCGTGAACGGACTCCACGTCTCATTCGGGAAGGGGACAATAAATTGTTGTTATAATTATTACCAGTGTCTTACACAGTAAGAATTTTATACTGAAGTGACTAGGTGGTACTAAACTAAGCGCTCTCCGATAAACCCCCTTTTTATATATATATATATATATCACAAGCTTTCCTGGCACTTATCCGAAATAACAGCAGTGGAAGATGAAATAAAACAGCCCAATACAGTGGGTGCTTAGCCAACGTTTCGGGTCGTGGACCCTTTATCAAGACATGGAATACCAAGGCACCATCCAAGCTGATGCTTTCAAGTCTGAGTGCCGAGTAATTTGTTCAGTATATATATGTATATATGAGAGATAGTCCAAGGCGGCACTCAATAGAAAATCAAATACAGGTGTGGTGCAAGGTCCATGAAAAGTAATAACAGAACTTACCCCACCTTAGCAAAGACAAGGATACGACCAGCACTCACTGTTTAGTGAAAAACAGAAAAACTTGTGGTACTTGTGTATTATCACGGCGCCCATCGCATCGCATACCACTAATTAAGGTATGCGATGGGACCTGATTTGAGCTTTTCCCAGGGCGTGAGTATACAATTTTAATATCGCGTCGCATCACATGCCATTATAATGTGACGTGATTTGGGATAATTCCCATGTGAAATGCCCACCCAGACCCGATTTTTAATTGTATCCCCACCCTGATGGGTAATGAGTATGTTAAATGCCCCACCATTGTTAATGCCACCCCACTATCAACGCCAACTGGAAGCGTGGCGAGCGCAGCGAGGGGCGTCGGCGTGGAGTTATATAGTGTGGCGAGCGCAGTGAGCCACCGAGCCCGAAGCGTGGCGAGCGGACGCGCATTACTTCACATAGGAATCAGGCATCTGTGTGCCTGTACAATTAAAAATCGGGTACAATCGCATCGCATCGCATGATCCAGTTTTCACCAGACCCCTGTGGTAACCAAGAGGCTATATTGAATATAGAAAAACAAAGTATTTATTTGACTGAATATAAAAAAATAGGATAAAATAGGATAAAAAAACTATTTCTTTCAGTATAAAAACTGGAGAGATATGGAAGAAATTATTATGTATAAAATTGTATATAATTTTTTTTTTTAATATAGTAAGCAACTATAAAAAAGTGACAGTACTAGCAAACTAACAAAATATAAAAAGTTTCTTAGCGTATTTAGAGGAGGAGGTAGGCAGCACCCAATAAGTCAATAAGACCTTTTTAAGGACAGGTGGTTTTTTGAAAAAAATTTCCTTTCACATTTGGTCCTAGGGAGTGCCCACGGTACTTCTATATAGATTATAGGGTGCCGTCCGTCTCCTTCAGTTGCTTAGTTACAGTATGCCAGGCCACTATTGCAATAGTTCCTCCCAAGTGACATTACAACCCCTACTGACCCTATTACCTAGTGGCATTACCCCCCATAACTGTAATAGATCCCCAGTTGTGGATGTAATGCCCATATTTGGCCACAAGATGTTGCTGTTGCACCTCCCTGTAGGCAGACATACAGCACTAGCATTATTACTGAATCCTGTTACTAGGGGGCTGAAGATTTCGTGCCCTGCGGTAAGCTCAGGTGGGACCCCGGTTACAAGGGTCTCCCTTTCCCTTACCCCGGTGTCCGTATGGTGTGAGTCCTGAGGGCAGGCAGCGTTAATTCTTAGCTGTATTATACTGAATTATTATCCACTGAAAATGGGTGTAATAGCCAGTAGCCTATATTATAAGGTATACAAGATATAAGATGAGTAACATTTTCTTTTTCTACAGTTCTGGCAACCATCAATTTTCAGAAAATAGAGCCCATCCTCTTCTCGTATCTAGAATCCATCCAGGTAACGTGGAGTCTTCTGTGACACCCTATAATAATACATACTGCAGACTGAACAACATAACAGTAATGTGCGCGAACCACACAGATCAGCACTTAAATTGAATCATGCACCATCTAGTGTTCACTACTGGCCAAAACATTTGCATTCCCCTCCCATAAAGGTGAGGAGCAGCATTAGCCTTTACATGTCAGCAGAGGGAATAACTTCCCTTATGTCTCCAGAAGGAATCCTGCTCTCATCCTCAAGCCAAACAGAGAATCTTACAGGCATCAGAGCAATTTCATCCCTAAACACCTTATTGCGTGATGATTAAGGTGACCGCCAACACGTCAGTCTTGGTTAGAGCCTTAAACATGGCAGATGACGTCACAAAAGTGAAGTGATGTCATCTGGTGTGATTTAAAGTCCTAAACAGGACCGAAACATTGTCTGTTATCTGCTCATCATACAGTCCGGTATTTATGGATAGAGCGCTCACTGAGGATCTATGCCTCAAAAAGGTTCCAACGCTTTATTTATGCTGGGGAAATAGTTCTCTCACCCTTGCTGATAAAGGGTGCAGACCTGCAAGTGAACATTTGAGTGTGAGTGCTGGATGACATTATACAATATTGCTCAGAAGTGATAATTATAATCACATTTAGTTGTGCTGTTACAAATTCCACTGCAAAACCCTATTTCCTATAGAAGGGCTTATAGGATTCCTGCAGTAGACGGTCCTGTAATAATGATTAGGCGCACAAGCTGCTGTATTTAGCGATCTATTCATCCAGCACTAACTGAGCGAAGCAGAGGAGCCGCCAGTATCTGGAACGGAACATACTGATCTTCAGGTAAAGTATTGAAGGTTTGAGTGTAGTAGAAGTTGTGCTTTGCACTCTCCTAAATACTGTTGTATTCATCAGGGGTCGGCAAAGGGTGACTAGGAGCCTGAGAAATCCAATTAGCAGTGTCCGGATTATTGGGAATCCGCGCACACGCCACATATGTTCCGCTCATATATAGAATAGTTCCTGTCATTGCAGTGCATTTTAGCGAACGCCTTTGAGTGAGGCATTCAGCGGAATGATCAGGGGCGGGGTGACCGGTGTTCAGGAAAACTGGCCTGATGTAACCAATGAAGATATTAAAGAGCACTGGTCCAAGTAACAGATCCCTGGGGTACTCCACTGGTAACATGTCCCTCCATAGAATGCACATTTACTAGAGCTGTCTGTTCCTATCCTGCAACCAAGAGATTATGATGTGTGACAGCATCAAAAGCTTTATTAAAGTCTAGATAAGCTATATCTATGTCCCCTCCTTTATCTATTATTTTAGTTACCAAGTCAAAAAAGTCAGTAAGATTTGTGTGACATAATCTCCCCAGTAAAAACCATGCTGTTTGGGATCTGTACATTTCTGGATTTAATATAATAATCTACAACCCTTTTAAGATGGTTTCCATCAATTATCCTACTACTGATGTGAGGCTCTTTGGTCGGTAGTTGCTTGCCTCTTCCTTGCTTCCACTTTTGTGCAGTGGGATGAAGTTTGCTCTTTTCTACTCCACTAGGATTGCAACTGTATCTAGTGACTGGTTAATAATTCTGATATTGGTGCAGGCAGCACCCATTTAAGCTCTTTTTTGGATCCTTGGATGTATCCCATTTGCCCCATTGATTTATCCACTTTTAGTTTTAAGACTTCTATTAGGACCTTCTCTTCTGAATATCCCTGCAAAGTAACTGTGGCCACTTCCCCTCTCTTTCAGTGTTGAATACTGAGCAAAAATAATTATGGAGTTGATCTGCTATTACATTGTCTCCCTCATTGCATTGTAAGTGAACTGCCACTGCTGTACTGTAGCACGTCGTGTAAGATCAGAGACAAGTGTCACATTACATATCAGTCTCCTCGTGCGTCCGAGATGCATCATAACGATCCCTGGCACTAGCAAGGTACCCGACGCAGCACTAACCGCTGGAGTGCCATTATGTCAGGGGTGCCTTTTCCCTGCATACGCCCATCCCCACTGCCCACCCTCAGTATATACTTTTATCTGGTCTCTCTGCTGGATAATAAAACGGTTCCCTTTCTCACCCTGTCTGCGTACAGAATAACGGCACAGAAGGCGCTGTGACATTTCCAAATTAATATTCATTTTTGCTGCCTTCTGGTGGAAGAATGAGCAAATATTCAAGTTACATAAAGAGACGCCAGACTCTGCTTCCCACATCCCACCTCCCTCCTGCCGCCTCTTATGTAATCCTCTTACTGAATGTTCCTTATGGAAGTGTATAAATAGAGAAGTTGGGGGACAGGAGCCGTAGGTAGATGGAGATCACTTTCTTCATATTAATCAGCCATGCGTTATCTAATAAATACTCCAACTCAATATACATCCCAACAGTCTGTTATTCTAGGTCATGTCAAGTACAATGTGTATTAGATGCTGGAATTAGAGAGAGTCTATCTGTCTGTCTATCTATCTATCTATCTATCTATCTATCTATCTATCTATCTATCTATCTATCTAAAAACTCATCTCTTCAGGCAGCTTATTAAATTCCAGAACCAGTCACAGAACCTTGCATTCTGGTGGAATCGATGCAATAAAGAATACAGTATCTATCCTTATGTATCAGTACCCATTTCCCTATAGACTGTAAGCTTGCGAGCAGGGCCCTCCTACATTTTGACTGTCTGTAAATACCCTGTTTTGTTGTATCACTGTCCCCTTTGTAAAGCGCAACGGAATATGCTGCTCTATATAAGAAACTGTTAATAAATAATAATAATAATAATTATCTATCTATCTCCCCAGCATGGCGGGAATGACAGTGACATAGAGAATATATCACACATAAGGGATCTTGTTAAGGGCCCCATACATCAGCAATTAATTGTGACAATTTTCAGATAAGGAGATGATTGCCACAATTAATTTTAGATGTGTGGGCTCCGCCTTTTGGCAATCCCAATCAAAATCGCCAATCGATTGCTTAATCAGGTTTTTAAACATGTTTAATAATCTGGTATTATCTGCGGATCTTTTTTATATGTGTGGGCATTCCCAATTCGTCTTCTTCATCTATTTACATTATGAACAGCAATCGATTGGGCAATTTCCAGATATGAAGATGCAATCTTTAGATGGAAAAATCTGCCGATCACTGAAATAAATCTGTAATGTGTGGGCAAAGTCAGATAGATTGTAGAATCCATTTATCTGGCCAAAAAATCCCTGGATCTGGAAATCCATTAATTGTGATTGCTGATGTATGGGGCCCATTACCTTGCTCATTGTACCACTCTCATATATGTGTGTAATTTAGCGGATCCAAACTGAACCAAAACACGGTCCAGATCCCCCTCGTAAATCCAAACCGAGTCACAGTTCAAATTCTAGATGTTAACCCCTTCACGACATTTGACGTATATATACGTCATGGTCGGGAAGTACTTCCCGACACATGACGTATATATACGTCATGACTTCTAACTGTCACTGCGTCTAGAGACGCAGTGACAGAGGGACGATGTCTGCTGTCCCCGACAGCAGACATCCCCCCTCGCCGCCCGGGGGGGGCAGGGATGCCTCCCCCGGTCGGCGATCGCTGTGATACAGCACCGATCACCACCGATGTGCAGCCCCCCCTCGAACCCGCCGGGCACTCACCCGGCAGCAGCAGCAGCTCCCCCGGAGCGTCTGGAGCGCACGCAGCGCTGCCCTCCTCCCCCCTCCCCCCCGCAGCAGCAGCAGCAGCATCAAGCTGCAGAAAAAGTTAAAAATAAAATATATGCACTGAAAAAATATATTTATATATATATATATATATATATATATATACACACACATATATATATATATATATATATGTGTGTGTATATACAGTATATGTATATATATATATATATATATATATACACACATATATATATATATATATATATGTGTGTGTGTGTGTATATACCGCACCGATTACCACCGATCGCCAGCCCCCCCCCCTCCCACCCGGCAGCCCCCCTCCCTCCCACCCACCCGGCAGCCCCCCTCCCTCCCACCCACCCGGCTGCCGCAGCGCCAGCACCCCTCCCACCCCCCCGCCAGCCGCAGCGCCAGCCCCCCTCCCAAAGCTGGTGACTAAAATGGGGTCACTTGTGGGGGGGTTCCACTGTATTGGTGCTTCGGGGGTCTTGCTAATGCGACATAGCACCCACCATTCATTCCACCACCAAAAATCACTCCTTCCCTTCTGAGTCCTGCCATGCACCCAACTGGTATTTTTTGGTCACACGTGAGGCATTGCCGTACTCGGGAGAAATTGGGGCACAGATTTTGGGGTGCTTTGTCTCCTTCATTCCTTGTGAAAATAAAAAAATTTGAGCCAGAACTGCATTTTTCTGTAAAAAATTACATTTTTTTACACAAAAATGCAGATCTGGCTCAAAATTTTTCATTTTCACAAGGAATGAAGGAGACAAAGCACCCCAAAATCTGTGCCCCAATTTCTCCCGAGTACGGCAATGCCTCATGTGTGACCAAAAAATACCAGTTGGGTGCATGGCAGGACTCAGAAGGGAAGGAGTGATTTTTGGATTTTGCAGCACAGATTCTGGTTGAATGACCCCCGAAACACCCATACAGTGGAACCCCCCCACAAGTGACCCCATTTTGCAAACTACACCCTTCAGGGAATTCATCAAGGGGTATAGTGTACATTTCAAACCCCCCGGGGTTTCACCAATTTTGATACAACTGAGCTGTGAAAATGAAAAATTACATTTTTTTCATTTTCACTGCCCAGTTGTACCACAATTGGTGAAACCCCTGGGGGTTTGAAATGTACACTATACCCCTAGATGAATTCCCTGAAGGGTGTAGTTTGCAAAATGGGGTCACTTGTGGGGGGGTACCTAACTTTTAGCATCTTATGGTGCCTAGATACCTACATTGTGCCTAAAAAATAATCTCATAAAAAGGAGGCTCCAAAATCAAGTAGGTGCTCCTTCTATTATGAAGCCTGTGGTTTGGTCACCGTGCACACTAGGGCCACATATAGGATATTTATGAAAACCAAAGAATTGGGGGAATCAATTTTTAGTCACATTTCTCTAGTAAAATCTACTGTGTTCCTTAGAAAAATGTATTAAAATTGCAAATCTGCAAAAAAAATGAAATTTAGAAATTTCACCTACACTTTCTTTTAATTCCTGTGAAACACCTAAAGGGTTAACAAACTTCCAAAATGCTGTTTTGAATACTGTGAGGGGTGCAGTTTTTGAAATGGCATCATTTATGGGGGTGTCTCACATACAAGTCACTCAAAGTCACATCATAACTGACCTGGTCCCTAAAAAAATCAGTGTTTGAAATTTTCTTGAAAATTTGAGAATTTGCTATTCATATTTGAAGCCTCCTAGTGTCCAAAAAAATGAAAAGGAGGTTGAAATAATGATTGCAACATAAAGTAGACATATGGTCTTTGTTAGTTATTAACTATTTTGAGTGGTATGTTTATTTGTCTCACAAGCAGAAAATGTGACATTTTGCAAATTGCAAAATTTTCCATTTTTTCACGACATTTTGGTATTTTTCTCAAAAAAACACAGACTGTATCGACGAAAATTTACCACTAACTTGAAGTACAATGTGTCACGAGAAAACAATCTCAAAATCACTGGGATAAGTAAAAGCAAAAAAAAGTTATCCCCACTTAAGTGAGACATGTCAGATTTGAAAAAAAGGGCTCTGTCATGAAGGCACAAACTGGCTCTGTCATGAAGGGGTTAAATCTGCATTCTCGGGTTTTGTATTACGACACTGATGACACTTTTGCTTTTTTTTATCGATTTATTTTATTTTTTTGTTATCAATTATTATCAGTTTTGTTTAATTGGGGTTTGAAACCATTAAACCCGAATCCGAAACAAAAACTCTTGAGTATTTTTGCCAAAATCAGAAACATTATGAATTAGAAACACAAGGGTCCGTGCAGATCCCTAATATGTCTGCGCTGTCAATATCAAGCTGCTGTTTCTGTGAATGTTAATCCTGGGTTGACTGGTACCTCTATATCCGCTGAATAATGAACTGGGCAGCAGAGTGGCACACTGGTTAGCATTGCTGCCTCTCAGTACTAAGATCTTGCATTTACTTCCCAACCAGGTCAGTGTGTGAGTGGAGTTTTTATGTTCTCCTTGCACTTTGGTGCATTTCCTCTGGGCATTCCTCTCACAATGCTCTGCGCTAATGTATTAGGGAATTTAGGACTGTAAGCAGCTGGGCAGGGACTGATCTGTATAATAATAATAATAATAATACGTTTTCAGCAATGGTTATCCATACAGATAATAGCAGGTTCCTGCCAGGTATACACTGATACAGCGCTGTAACAATATCTCTGCCCCTGCAGGGTAACAAGCCGATGATGGTCATGGAATACTGGACAGGGTGGTTTGACCACTGGGGCGGTGATCACCATGTGTTTGACGTTGACCGTGAGTAATTACTTCCTGTCCCCAGCCCCGGTATGGGCCGTATGTGCCGTTACTAAGTGCTCCCTTCTCTTCCTTTCTTGTCTGGTCAGAAATGGTTTCCACCGTCTCCGAAGTGGTAGCGAAAGGCGCATCGATCAATCTGTACATGTTTCACGGTGGCACCAACTTCGGCTTTATGAGCGGAGCGCTGCACTTCCACGAGTATCGCTCGGACGTCACTAGTTACGGTTAGTCCTGGTGCTCTCCGTGGTGCTGCAAAGGGGAAGTCACCGTGAGGCTGGAGCTGGTGGCAGGGGAATAGCTGTATATATATATATATAACACAGGGTGTTTCTGCTTGTATAGATTACGATGCCCCACTGACTGAGGCTGGCGACTATACCTCCAAGTACTTCAAACTGCAGGAGCTATTCAGGAAGCATCATGGTGAGTGGTTGTGCCACCGGTGACTGGTATACCCGCCTGCAGCTCTGCCCCACCCCTCCGTCCCGCCTCTACCCGTACTGCAGGAGCTATTCAGGAAGTATCATGGTGAGTGGTTGTGCCACCGGTGACTGGTATACCCGCCTGCAGCTCTGCCCCACCCCTCCGCAGCGCCACTACCCGTGCTGCAAGAGCTATTCAGGAAGCATCATGGTGAGTGGTTGTGCCACCGGTGACTGGTATACCCGCCTGCAGCTCTGCCCCACCCCTCCGCCCCGCAGCGCCTCTACCCGTGCTGCAGGAGCTATTCAGGAAGCATCATGGTGAGTCGTTGTGCCACCGGTGACTGGTATACCCGCATGCGGCTCTGCCCCACCCCTCCGTCCCGCCTCTACCCGTGCTGCAGGAGCTATTCAGGAAGCATCATGGTGAGTGGTTGTGCCACCGGTGACTGGTATACCCGCCTGCAGCTCTGCCCCACCCCTCCGCAGCGCCTCTACCCGTGCTGCAGGAGCTATTCAGGAAGTATCATGGTGAGTGGTTGTGCCACCGGTGACTGGTATACCCGCCTACCAGCTCTGCCCCACCCCTCCGCAGCGCCTCTACCCGTGCTGCAAGAGCTATTCAGGAAGCATCATGGTGAGTGGTTGTACCACCGGTGACTGGTATACCCGCCTGCAGCTCAGCCCCACCCGTCCGCAGCGCCACTACCCGTACTGCAGGAGCTATTCAGGAAGCATCATGGTGAGTGGTTGTGCCACGGGTGACTGGTATACCCGCCTGCAGCTCTGCCCCACCCCTCCGCAGCGCCACTACCCGTGCTGCAAGAGCTATTCAGGAAGCATCATGGTGAGTGGTTGTACCACCGGTGACTGGTATACCCGCCTGCAGCTCAGCCCCACCCGTCCGCCCCGCCTCTACCTGTGCTGCAAGAGCTATTCAGGAAGCATCATGGTGAGTGGTTGTGCCACCGGTGACTGGTATACCCGCCTGCAGCTCAGCCCCACCCGTCCGCAGCGCCACTACCCGTACTGCAGGAGCTATTCAGGAAGCATCATGGTGAGTGGTTGTGCCACCGGTGACTGGTATACCCGCCTGCAGCTCTGCCCCACCCCTCCGCAGCGCCACTACCCGTGCTGCAAGAGCTATTCAGGAAGCATCATGGTGAGTGGTTGTGCCACCGGTGACTGGTATACCCGCCTGCAGCTCATCCCCACCCCTCCGTCCCGCCTCTACCCGTACTGCAAGAGCTATTCAGGAAGCATCATGGTGAGTGGTTGTGCCACCGGTGACTGGTATACCCGCCTGCAGCTCAGCCCCACCCGTCCGCAGCGCCACTACCCGTGCTGCAAGAGCTATTCAGGAAGCATCATGGTGAGTGGTTGTACCACCGGTGACTGGTATACCCGCCTGCAGCTCTACCCCTCCGCCCCGCCTCTACCCGTGCTGCAGGAGCTATTCGGGAAGCATCATGGTGAGTGGTTGTGCCACCGGTGACTGGTATACCCGCCTGCGGCTCAGCCCCTCCCCTCTGCTCCGCCCCTCTACCCGTACTGCAGGAGCTATTCAGGAAGCATCATGGTGAGTGGTTGTGCCATCGGTGACTGGTATACCCGCCTGCGGCTCAGCCCCTCCCCTCTGCTCCGCCCCTCTACCCGTACTGCAGGAGCTATTCAGGAAGCATCATGGTGAGTGGTTGTGCCACCGGTGACTGGTATACCCGCCTGCGGCTCAGCCCCTCCCCTCTGCTCCGCCCCTCTACCCGTGCTGCAGGAGCTATTCAGGAAGTATCATGGTGAGTGGTTGTGCCACCGGTGACTGGTATACCCGCCTGCAACTCTGCCCCTCCGCTCCACCACTACCCATGCTGCAGGAGCTATTCAGGAAGTATCATGGTGAGTGGTTGTGCCACCGGTGACTGGTATACCCGCCTGCAGCTTTGCCCCACCCCTCCGCTCCGCCCCTCTACCCGTGCTGCAAGCAGCCGCCTTTTCTGTCCCCTGATGGTGCTGTGGTTGTATGTGTGTGTGTGTGAGGACAGATGGGCCTGATTCGCACTCTTGTACTTCCAGCCCTGCCGCTGCCGCCTCCTCCCGCCCTGCTTACGAGGGCCGCCTACGGTGCTGTGGAACTGAAACGCTGCCTGTCGCTTTGGGACGTCCTGGAGCTGACCGGAGAGGTACGTGCTGAGATGTGTTGGGCCCACGTGGGCGCCTCTGAGGAGTCGGGGAATAGTCAGTGTCCATTGATGGCGGCCGCTGAATGCAGACAGGAAATATTAACCCTTCATATTGTATAAGGCAATGAAGTACACAGTGTTTCTGAATGCATGTGACCGTGGCAACCAATTCCAGGGTACAAGGGCACAGATACTAAGTGCCTCCGCGATGCCACTAGCACTATGTGACTTGATAGGCTGCATTGCCATTGGTGTAGGTTTTCCCCAAAATATGGCTGCCTCCATTTATAAACCCAATGTCTGAATCCCGCTAGTTATATTTATATAATGGTGCTTGGTCCTGTACATTATAAGGAGTAATACACCATTATGTTTGGGTCCATGTGTGCGCCGTGGCCCCACATATTATGTTGTAGCTGATATTACAAGTCACCCTGGAGTTCTACACCGTTGGCATTCTACCTTTCTGGTAATGGAACAAGGCCAGATGATCCTGCAGACTGGACACACCGAGGCAATCCCACAATTCTTATAGGTCCGGCACATGGGAGCGTGGCCCCCACAGACCAATAAGAAGCTGAACAAGCCACACACCCCACATAGGTTGTGCGATTGTAGCAGCAATGTTCCCTGGGTGAATTACTCTGCATTCTTCCCTTGTATGGAATTTCTGAGAGCGAATCCGGTTGTCATCTTTCTGGTAAAGTTTTGGAATTATTTATTTTTTTATATCTGTATTGGTACCAAACCCTGCAGATTATTATCTTAAAATATGTTATTAGCCTGGAGAGGATGAGGGGAATAAATAAGACTACAAGATGGGAGTGTTCCGTAGTGCCCTCTGTGACTGTTCGTTTTCTCCTTGTTTGTCCGCAGCCGTTCAGATCCGAACTCCCGGTGAACATGGAGAATCTGCCTGTGAATGAGGGGAACGGACAGTCCTATGGCTACACCTTATATGAGACGGTCATATTCGGGGGAGGAAAGTTCCACACTAAAGGGAATGTCCGTGACCGCGCACAGGTGAGGACGGAATGACTGCACAGCGCTGCTTTGACGATAATCTGCGGAGCTTGCTCTTGTGGCGGCTGCATGGAAATAAATGCTCATATGCAGATCTCTGTGCATCTTTGTGATGTACCCGCCACCTATCCGCCGAGCGCACTAGCTTGGTGTAAATGATGCCTTAGAAAACGGGTGTATTTATGTCCCGCAGCTTCTGTGCGCAGGCCGCCATTGTGCCTTCACGCATTACCAGAGCTTTGCCCAAAAACGCCACGTTGCTCCCCATCGGTGGTAAACGTAGATGCGGTTTTAGTGCGCACAACTTACTGTGTTGCGTAACCTGTGCAGAGCAAACGTGCGTTCCACACAGGCACTTCTATTCATTCGGTATCCGCCCCAGTCTCCTGTATTGTTACTGTACTCTGTCTGGATAAATGTACAGATAGAAGTAACAGCGTTCACTCCATACACCAGCATACGCCATTACATGCTGTTATGTTCATACATAGGGTAACGGTTTCCATCTGCCCAAATGTTGTTTGTATTCTGTTCCCATTGGTTTTAGTTGTGTCTGCAAATATGGAAAATGCATTTCCTCCTAAGCCACAAATATACCTATAATCCCCTGACACTGATACACCGCTGTCACTCTGTCCCTGAGGCAACATTACACTAATCACATTCCCCGGCTCCGGCCTGCGCTCTGAGGAGAACGTTTCTCAGCTACAACGCCAATAATCGCTGCAAGTATTCCGCATGCTCCCCCCCTTCCTCCCGGGATGTTACATTACACTAATCACATTCCCCTTCTCCGGCCTGCGCTCTCAGGAGAACGCTTCTCAGCTACAACACCGATAATCGCTGCAAGTATTCCGCATGCCCCCCCTCCCCCGGGATGTTACATTACACTAATCACATTCCCCGGCTCCGGCCTGCGCTCTCAGGAGAACGCTTCTCAGATACAGCGCCAATAATCGCTGCTAGTATTCCGCATGCCCCCCCTCCCTCCCCCGGGATGTTACATTACACTAATCACATTCCCCAGCTCCGGCCTGCGCTCTCAGGAGAACGCTTCTCAGCTACAACGCCAATAATCGCTGCAAGTATTCCGCATGCTCCCCCCCTCCCCCCGGATGTTACATTACACTAATCACATTCCCCGGCTCCGGCCTGCGCTCTCAGGAGAACGCTTCTCAGCTACAACGCCAATAATCGCTGCAAGTATTCCGCATGCTCCCCCCCTCCCCCCGGATGTTACATTACACTAATCATATTCCCCGGCTCCGGCCTGCGCTCTCAGGAGAACGCTTCTCAGATACAACGCCAATAATCGCTGCAAGTATTCCGCATGCTCCCCCCTCCCCCGGGATGTTACATTACACTAATCACATTCCCCAGCTCCGGCCTGCGCTCTCAGGAGAACGCTTCTCAGCTACAACGCCAATAATCACTGCAAGTATTCCGCATGCTCCCCCCCCCCTCCCCCGGGATGTTACATTACACTAATCACATTCCCCGGATCCGGCCTGCGCTCTCAGGAGAACGCTTCTCAGCTACAACGCCAATAATCGCTGCAAGTATTCCGCATGCCCCCCCTCCCTCCCCAGGATGTTACATTACACTAATCACATTCCCCGGCTCCGGCCTGCGCTCTCAGGAGAACGCTTCTCAGCTACAACACCAATAATAGCTGCAAGTATTCCGCATGCCCCCCCTCCCCCGGGATGTTACATTACACTAATCACATTCCCCGCCTCCGGCCTGCGCTCTCAGGAGAACGCTTCACAGCTACAACACCAATAATCGCTGCAAGTATTCCGCATGCCCCCCCTCCCCCGGGATGTTACATTACACTAATCACATTCCCCGGCTCCGGCCTGCGCTCTCAGGAGAACGCTTCTCAGCGACAACGCCAATAATCGCTGCAAGTATTCCGCATGCCCCCCCTCCCCCGGGATGTTACATTACACTAATCACATTCCCCGGCTCCGGCCTGCGCTCTCAGGAGAACGCTTCTCAGATACAGCGCCAATAATCGCTGCAAGTATTCCGCATGCTCCCCCCTCCCCCGGGATGTTACATTACACTAATCACATTCCCCGGCTCCGGCCTGCGCTCTCAGGAGAACGCTTCTCAGCTACAACGCCAATAATCGCTGCAAGTATTCCGCATGCTCCCCCCCCCTCCCCCAGGATGTTACATTACACTAATAACATTCCCCGGCTCCGGCCTGCGCTCTCAGGAGAACGCTTCTCAGCGACAACGCCAATAATCGCTGCAAGTATTCCGCATGCCCCCCCCTCCCCCAGGATGTTACATTACACTAATCACATTCCCCGGCTCCGGCCTGCGCTCTCAGGAGAACGCTTCTCAGATACAACGCCAATAATCGCTGCAAGTATTCCGCATGCTCCCCCCCCCACCTCCCCCGGGATGTTACATTACACTAATCACATTCCCCGGATCCGGCCTGCGCTCTCAGGAGAACGCTTCTCAGCTACAACACCAATAATAGCTGCAAGTATTCCGCATGCTCCCCCCTCCCCCGGGATGTTACATTACACTAATCACATTCCCCAGCTCCGGCCTGCGCTCTCAGGAGAACGCTTCTCAGCTACAACGCCAATAATCACTGCAAGTATTCCGCATGCTCCCCCCCCCCTCCCCCGGGATGTTACATTACACTAATCACATTCCCCGGATCCGGCCTGCGCTCTCAGGAGAACGCTTCTCAGCTACAACGCCAATAATCGCTGCAAGTATTCCGCATGCCCCCCCTCCCTCCCCAGGATGTTACATTACACTAATCACATTCCCCGGCTCCGGCCTGCGCTCTCAGGAGAACGCTTCTCAGCTACAACACCAATAATAGCTGCAAGTATTCCGCATGCCCCCCCTCCCCCGGGATGTTACATTACACTAATCACATTCCCCGCCTCCGGCCTGCGCTCTCAGGAGAACGCTTCACAGCTACAACACCAATAATCGCTGCAAGTATTCCGCATGCCCCCCCTCCCCCGGGATGTTACATTACACTAATCACATTCCCCGGCTCCGGCCTGCGCTCTCAGGAGAACGCTTCTCAGCGACAACGCCAATAATCGCTGCAAGTATTCCGCATGCCCCCCCTCCCCCGGGATGTTACATTACACTAATCACATTCCCCGGCTCCGGCCTGCGCTCTCAGGAGAACGCTTCTCAGATACAGCGCCAATAATCGCTGCAAGTATTCCGCATGCTCCCCCCTCCCCCGGGATGTTACATTACACTAATCACATTCCCCGGCTCCGGCCTGCGCTCTCAGGAGAACGCTTCTCAGCTACAACACCAATAATCGCTGCAAGTATTCCGCATGCCCCCCCTCCCCCGGGATGTTACATTACACTAATCACATTCCCCGGCTCTGGCCTGCGCTCTCAGGAGAACGCTTCTCAGCTACACAACACCAATAATCGCTGCAAGTATTCCGCATGCCCCCCCTCCCCCGGGATGTTACATTACACTAATCACATTCCCCGGATCCGGCCTGCGCTCTCAGGAGAACGCTTCTCAGCTACAATACCAATAATCGCTGCAAGTATTCTGCATGCCCCCCCTCCCCCGGGATGTTACATTACACTAATCACATTCCCCGGCTCCGGCCTGCGCTCTCAGGAGAACGCTTCTCAGATACAGCGCCAATAATCGCTGCAAGTATTCCGCATGCTCCCCCCTCCCCCGGGATGTTGCATTACACTAATCACATTCCCCGGCTCCGGCCTGCGCTCTCAGGAGAACGCTTCTCAGCGACAACGCCAATAATCGCTGCAAGTATTCCGCATGCTCCCCCTCCCCCGGGATGTTACATTACACTAATCACATTCCCCGGCTCCGGCCTGCGCTCTCAGGAGAACGCTTCTCAGCTACAACGCTTCTCAGCTACAACACCAATAATCGCTGCAAGTATTCCGCATGCCCCCCCTCCCCCGGGATGTTACATTACACTAATCACATTCACCGGCTCTGGCCTGCGCTCTCAGGGGAACGCTTCTCAGCTACAATGCCAATAATCGCTGCAAGTATTCCGCATGCTCCCCCCCCTCCCCCGGGATGTTACATTACACTAATCACATTCCCCGGCTCCGGCCTGCGCTCTCAGGAGAACGCTTCTCAGCTACAACGCCAATAATCGCTGCAAGTATTCCGCATGCTCCCCCCCCTCCCCCGGGATGTTACATTACACTAATCACATTCCCCGGCTCCGGCCTGCGCTCTCAGGAGAACGCTTCTCAGCTACAACACCAATAATCGCTGCAAGTATTCCGCATGCTCCCCCCTCCCCCGGGGATGTTACATTACACTAATCACATTCCCCGGCTCCGGCCTGCGCTCTCAGGGGAACGCTTCTCAGCTGCAACGCCAATAATCGCTGCAAGTATTCCGCATGCCCCCCTCCTCCCCCGGGATGTTACATTACCCTAATCACATTCCCCGGCTCCGGCCTGCGCTCTCAGGAGAACGCTTCTCAGCTACAACGCCAATAATCGCTGCAAGTATTCCGCATGCCCCCCCCCCCTCCCCCAGGATGTTACATTACACTAATCACATTCCCCAGCTCCGGCCTGCGCTCTCAGGAGAACGCTTCTCAGATACAACGCCAATAATCGCTGCAAGTATTCCGCATGCTCCCCCTCCCCCGGGATGTTACATTACCCTAATCACATTCCCCGACTCCGGCCTGCTCTCTCAGGAGAACGCTTCTCAGCTACAACGCCAATAATCGCTGCAAGTATTCCGCATGCCCCCCCTCCCCCGGGATGTTACATTACCCTAATCACATTCCCCGGCTCCGGCCTGCGCTCTCAGGAGAACGCTTCTCAGCTACAACACCAATAATCGCTGCAAGTATTCCGCATGCCCCCCCCTCCCCCGGGATGTTACATTACACTAATCACATTCCCCGGCTCCGGCCTGCGCTCTCAGGAGAACGCTTCTCAGCTACAACACCAATAATCGCTGCAAGTATTCCGCATGCCCCCCCCTCCCCCGGGATGTTACATTACACTAATCACATTCCCCGGCTCCGGCCTGCGCTCTCAGGAGAACGCTTCTCAGCTACAACGCCAATAATCGCTGCAAGTATTCCGCATGCCCCCTCCCCCCCCCCCTCCCCCGGGATGTTACATTACACTAATCACATTCCCCGGCTCCGGCCTGCGCTCTCAGGAGAACGCTTCTCAGCTGCAACGCCAATAATCGCTGCAAGTATTCCGCATACTCCCCTCCCCCGGGATGTTACATTACACTAATCACATTCCCCGGCTCCGGCCTGCGCTCTCAGGAGAACGCTTCTCAGCTACAACACCAATAATCGCTGCAAGTATTCCGCATACTCCCCTCCCCCGGGATGTTACATTACACTAATCACATTCCCCGGCTCCGGCCTGCGCTCTCAGGAGAACGCTTCTCAGCTACAACGCTTCTCAGCTACAACGCCAATAATCGCTGCAAGTATTCCGCATGCCCCCCCCTCCCCCGGGATGTTACATTACACTAATCACATTCCCCGGTCCGGCCTGCGCTCTCAGGAGAACGCTTCTCAGCTACAACGCCAATAATCGCTGCAAGTATTCCGCATGCCCCCCCTCCCCCGGGATGTTACATTACCCTAATCACATTCCCCGGCTCCGGCCTGCGCTCTCAGGAGAACGCTTCTCAGCTACAACACCAATAATCGCTGCAAGTATTCCGCATGCCCCCCCCTCCCCCGGGATGTTACATTACACTAATCACATTCCCCGGCTCCGGCCTGCGCTCTCAGGAGAACGCTTCTCAGCTACAACACCAATAATCGCTGCAAGTATTCCGCATGCCCCCCCTCCCCCAGGATGTTACATTACACTAATCACATTCCCCGGCTTCGGCCTGCGCTCTCAGGAGAACGCTTCTCAGCTGCAACGCCAATAATCGCTGCAAGTATTCCGCATGCCCCCCCCCTCCCCCTCCCCCAGGATGTTACATTACACTAATCACATTCCCCGGCTCCGGCCTGCGCTCTCAGGAGAACGCTTCTCAGCTACAACGCCAATAATCGCTGCAAGTATTCCGCATGCTCCCCCCCCCGGGATGTTACATTACACTAATCACATTCCCCGGCTCCGGCCTGCGCTCTCAGGAGAACGCTTCTCAGCTACAACACCAATAATCGCTGCAAGTATTCCGCATGCCCCCCCTCCCCCGGGATGTTACATTACACTAATCACATTCCCCGGCTCCGGCCTGCGCTCTCAGGAGAACGCTTCTCAGCTACAACGCCAATAATCGCTGCAAGTATTCCGCATGCCCCCCCTCCCCCGGGATGTTACATTACACTAATCACATTCCCCGGCTCCGGCCTGCGCTCTCAGGAGAACGCTTCTCAGCTACAACCCCAATAATCGCTGCAAGTATTCCGCATGCCCCCCCTCCCCCGGGATGTTACATTACACTAATCACATTCCCGGCTCCGGCCTGCGCTCTCAGGAGAACGCTTCTCAGCTACAACGCCAATAATCGCTGCAAGAATTCCGCATGCCCCCCCCCCCCCCGGATGTTACATTACACTAATCACATTCCCCGGCTCCGGCCTGCGCTCTCAGGAGAACGCTTCTCAGCTACAACGCCAATAATCGCTGCAAGTATTCCGCATGCCCCCCCTCCTCCCCCGGGATGTTACATTACACTAATCACATTCCCCGGCTCCGGCCTGCGCTCTCAGGAGAACGCTTCTCAGCTACAACGCCAATAATCGCTGCAAGTATTCCGCATGCCCCCCCCCCCCCCCGGATGTTACATTACACTAATCACATTCCCCGGCTCCGGCCTGCGCTCTCAGGAGAACGCTTCTCAGCTACAACGCCAATAATCGCTGCATGTATTCCGCATGCTCCCCCCCTCCCCCGGGATGTTACATTACACTAATCACATTCCCCGGCTCCGGCCTGCGCTCTCAGGAGAACGCTTCTCAGCTACAACGCCAATAGTCGCTGCAAGTATTCCGCATGCTCCCCCTCCCCGGGATGTTACATTACACTAATCACATTCCCCGGCTCCGGCCTGCGCTCTCAGGAGAACGCTTCTCAGCTACAACGCCAATAGTCGCTGCAAGTATTCCGCATGCTCCCCCTCCCCGGGATGTTACATTACACTAATCACATTCCCCGGCTCCGGCCTGCGCTCTCAGGAGAACGCTTCTCAGCTACAACGCCAATAATCGCTGCAAGTATTCCGCATGCTCCCCCGGGATGTTACATTACCCTAATCACATTCCCCGGCTCCGGCTTGCGCTCTCAGGAGAACCCTTCTCAGCTACAACGCCAATAATCGCTGCAAGTATTCCGCATGCTCCCCCTCCTCCCCCGGGATGTTACATTAAACTAATCACATTCCCCAGCTCCGGCCTGCGCTCTCAGGAGAACGCTTCTCAGCTACAATGCCAATAACTGCTGCAAGTATTCCGCATGCTCCCCCCCTCCCCCGGGATGTTACATTACACTAATCACATTCCCCGGCTCCGGCCTGCGCTCTCAGGAGAACGCTTCTCAGCTACAACGCCAATAATCGCTGCAAGTATTCCGCATGCCCCCCCCCCCCCCCCCTCCTCCGGGATGTTACATTACACTAATCACATTCCCCGGCTCCGGCCTGCGCTCTCAGGAGAACCCTTCTCAGCTACAACGCCAATAATCGCTGCAAGTATTCCGCATGCTCCCCCTCCTCCCCCGGGATGTTACATTACACTAATCACATTCCCTGAATCCGGCCTGCGCTCTCAGGAGAACGCTTCTCAGCTACAATGCCAATAATCGCTGCAAGTATTCCGCATGCTCCCCCCCTCCCCCGGGATGTTACATTACACTAATCACATTCCCCGGCTCCGGCCTGCGCTCTCAGGAGAACGCTTCTCAGCTACAACGCCAATAATCGCTGCAAGTATTCCGCATGCTCCCCCCTCCTCCCCCGGGATGTTACATTACACTAATCACATTCCCCGGCTCCGGCCTGCGCTCTCAGGAGAACGCTTCTCAGCTACAACGCCAATAATCGCTGCAAGTATTCCGCATGCTCCCCCTCCTCCCCCGGGATGTTACATTACACTAATCACATTCCCCGGCTCCGGCCTGCGCTCTCAGGAGAACGCTTCTCAGCGACAACGCCAATAATCGCTGCAAGTATTCCGCATGCTCCCCCTCCCCCGGGATGTTACATTACACTAATCACATTCCCCGGCTCCGGCCTGCGCTCTCAGGAGAACGCTTCTCAGCTACAACCCCAATAATCGCTGCAAGTATTACGCATGCCCCCCCCTCCCCCGGGATGTTACATTACACTAATCACATTCCCGGCTCCGGCCTGCGCTCTCAGGAGAACGCTTCTCAGCTACAACGCCAATAATCGCTGCAAGTATTCCGCATGCCCCCCCTCCCCCGGGATGTTACATTACACTAATCACATTCCCGGCTCCGGCCTGCGCTCTCAGGAGAACGCTTCTCAGCTACAACGCCAATAATCGCTGCAAGTATTCCGCATGCCCCCCCCCCCCCCCTCCCCCGGGATGTTACATTACACTAATCACATTCCCCGGCTCCGGCCTGCGCTCTCAGGAGAACGCTTCTCAGCTACAACACCAATAATCGCTGCAAGTATTCTGCATGCTCCCCCCCCTCCCCCGGGATGTTACATTACACTAATCACATTCCCCGGCTCCGGCCTGCGCTCTCAGGAGAACGCTTCTCAGCTACAACACCAATAATCGCTGCAAGTATTCCGCATGCCCCCCCTCCCCCGGGATGTTACATTACCCTAATCACATTCCCCGGCTCCGGCCTGTGCTCTCAGGAGAACGCTTCTCAGCTACAACGCCAATAATCGCTGCAAGTATTCCGCATGCCCCCCCCCTCCCCCGGGATGTTACATTACACTAATCACATTCCCCGGCTCCGGCCTGCGCTCTCAGGAGAACGCTTCTCAGCTACAACGCCAATAATCGCTGCAAGTATTCCGCATGCCCCCCCCCTCCCCCGGGATGTTACATTACACTAATCACATTCCCGGCTCCGGCCTGTGCTCTCAGGAGAACGCTTCTCAGCTACACAACACCAATAATCGCTGCAAGTATTCCGCATGCTCCCCCCTCCCCCCCCCGGGATGTTACATTACACTAATCACATTCCCCGGCTCCGGCCTGCGCTCTCAGGAGAACGCTTCTCAGCTACAACACCAATAATCGCTGCAAGTATTCCGCATGCCCCCCCCTCCCCCGGGATGTTACATTACACTAATCACATTCCCCGGCTCCGGCCTGCGCTCTCAGGAGAACGCTTCTCAGCTACAACGCCAATAATCGCTGCAAGTATTCCGCATGCGCCCCCCCCCGGGATGTTACATTACACTAATCACATTCCCTGGCTCCGGCCTGTGCTCTCAGGAGAACGCTTCTCAGCTACAACACCAATAATCGCTGCAAGTATTCTGCATGCTCCCCCCCTCCCCCCCCAGAATGTTACATTACACTAATCGCATTCCCCGGCTCCGGCCTGCGCTCTCAGGAGAACGCTTCTCAGCTACAACGCCAATAATCGCTGCAAGTATTCCGCATGCCCCCCCCCCCGGGATGTTACATTACACTAATCACATTCCCCGGCTCCGGCCTGCGCTCTCAGGAGAACGCTTCTCAGCTACAACGCCAATAATCGCTGCAAGTATTCCGCATGCTCCTCCCCCCTCCCCCGGGATGTTACATTACACTAATCACATTCCCCGGCTCCGGCCTGCGCTCTCAGGAGAACGCTTCTCAGCTACAACGCCAATAATCGCTGCAAGTATTCCGCATGCCTCCCCTCTCCCGGGATGTTACATTACACTAATCACATTCCCCGGCTCCGGCCTGCGCTCTCAGGAGAACGCTTCTCAGCTACAACGCCAATAATCGCTGCAAGTATTCCGCATGCTCCCCCTCCCCCGGGATGTTACATTACACTAATCACATTCCCCGGCTCCAGCCTGCGCTCTCAGGAGAACGCTTCTCAGCTACAACGCCAACAATCGCTGCAAGTATTCCACATGCCCCCCCCTCCCCCCCGGGATGTTACATTACACTAATCACATTCCCCGGTCCGGCCTGCGCTCTCAGGAGAACGCTTCTCAGCTACAACACCAATAATCGCTGCAAGTATTCCGCATGCCCCCCCTCCCCCGGGATGTTACATTACCCTAATCACATTCCCCGGCTCCGGCTTGCGCTCTCAGGAGAACCCTTCTCAGCTACAACGCCAATAATCGCTGCAAGTATTCCGCATGCTCCCCCCTCCTCCCCCGGGATGTTACATTACACTAATCACATTCCCCGGCTCCGGCCTGCGCTCTCAGGAGAACGCTTCTCAGCTACAACACCAATAATCGCTGCAAGTATTCCGCATGCTCCTCCCCCCTCCCCCGGGATGTTACATTACACTAATCACATTCCCCGGCTCCGGCCTGCGCTCTCAGGAGAACGCTTCTCAGCTACAACGCCAATAATCGCTGCAAGTATTCCGCATGCCCCCCCTCCCCCGGGATGTTACATTACACTAATCACATTCCCCGGCTCCGGCCTGCGCTCTCAGGAGAACGCTTCTCAGCTACAACACCAATAATCGCTGCAAGTATTCCGCATGCCCCCCCTCCCCCGGGATGTTACATTACACTAATCACATTCCCCGGCTCCGGCTTGCGCTCTCAGGAGAACCCTTCTCAGCTACAACGCCAATAATCGCTGCAAGTATTCCGCATGCCCCCCCCTCCCCCGGGATGTTACATTACACTAATCACATTCCCCGGCTCCGGCCTGCGCTCTCAGGAGAACGCTTCTCAGCTACAACGCCAATAATCGCTGCAAGTATTCCGCATGCTCCCCCCTCCTCCCCCGGGATGTTACATTACACTAATCACATTCCCCGACCCCGGCCTGCGCTCTCAGGAGAACGCTTCTTAGCTACAACGCCAATAATCGCTGCAAGTATTCCGAATGCTCCCCCTCCCCCCGAGATGTTACATTACACTAATCACATTCCCCGGCTCCGGCCTGCTCTCTCAGGAGAACGCTTCTCAGCTACAACACCAATAATCACTGCAAGTATTCCGCATGCCCCCCTCCCCCGGGATGTTACATTACCCTAATCACATTCCCCGGCTCCGGCCTGCGCTCTCAGGAGAACGCTTCTCAGCTACAACGCCAATAATCGCTGCAAGTATTCCGCATACTCCCCCCCCCTCCCCCGGGATGTTACATTACCCTAATCACATTCCCCGGCTCCGGCCTGCGTTCTCAGGAGAACGCTTCTCAGCTACAACGCCAATAATCGCTGCAAGTATTCCGAATGCTCCCCCTCCCCCCGAGATGTTACATTACACTAATCACATTCCCCGGCTCCGGCCTGTGCTCTCAGGAGAACGCTTCTCAGCTACAACACCAATAATCACTGCAAGTATTCCGCATGCCCCCCTCCCCCGGGATGTTACATTACACTAATCACATTCCCCGGCTCCGGCCTGCGCTCTCAGGAGAACGCTTTTCAGCTACAACGCCAATAATCGCTGCAAGTATTCCGCATGCCCCCCTCCCCCGGGATGTTACATTACACTAATCACATTCCCCGGCTCCGGCCTGCGCTCTCAGGAGAACGCTTCTCAGCTGCAATGCCAATAATCGCTGCAAGTATTCCGCATGCCCCCCCCCCCTCCCCCGGGATGTTACATTACACTAATCACATTCCCCGGCTCCGGCCTGCGCTCTCAGGAGAACGCTTCTCAGCTACAACACCAATAATCGCTGCAAGTATTCCACATGCTCCCTCCCCCGGGATGTTACATTACACTAATCACATTCCCCGGCTCCGGCCTGCGCTCTCAGGAGAACGCTTCTCAGCTACAACACCAATAATCGCTGCAAGTATTCCGCATGCTCCCCCCCTCCCCCAGGATGTTACATTACACTAATCACATTCCCCGGCTCCGGCCTGCGCTCTCAGGAGAACGCTTCTCAGCTACAACGCCAATAATCACTGCAAGTATTCCGCATGCTCCCCCCCTCCCCCGGGATGTTACATTACCCTAATCACATTCCCCGGCTCCGGCCTGCGCTCTCAGGAGAACGCTTCTCAGCTACAACACCAATAATCGCTGCAAGTATTCCGCATGCTCCCCCCTCCTCCCCCGGGATGTTACATTACACTAATCACATTCCCCGGCTCCGGCCTGCGCTCTCAGGAGAACGCTTCTCAGCTACAACGCCAATAATCGCTGCAAGTATTCCGCATGCCCCCCCCCCCCCCCCCTCCCCTCCCCCAGGATGTTACATTACACTAATCACATTCCCCGGCTCCGGCCTGCGCTCTCAGGAGAACGCTTCTCAGCTACAACGCCAATAATCGCTGCAAGTATTCCGCATGCTCCCCCCTCCCCCGGGATGTTACATTACACTAATCACATTCCCCGGCTCCGGCCTGCGCTCTCAGGAGAACGCTTTTCAGCTACAACGCCAATAATCGCTGCAAGTATTCCGCATGCCCCCCCCTCCCCCAGGATGTTACATTACACTAATCACATTCCCCGGCTCCGGCCTGCGCTCTCAGGAGAACGCTTCTCAGCTACAACGCCAATAATCGCTGCAAGTATTCCGCATGCTCCCCCCTCCCCCGGGATGTTACATTACACTAATCACATTCCCCGGCTCCGGCCTGCGCTCTCAGGAGAACGCTTTTCAGCTACAACGCCAATAATCGCTGCAAGTATTCCGCATGCCCCCCCTCCCCTGTGATGTTACATTACACTAATACATTCCCCGGCTCCGGCCTGCGCTCTCAGGAGAACGCTTCTCAGCTACAACGCCAATAATCACTGCAAGTATTCCGCATGCCCCCCTCCCCCGGGATGTTACATTACACTAATCACATTCCCCGGCTCCGGCCTGCGCTCTCAGGAGAACACTTCTCAGCTACAACACCAATAATCGCTGCAAGTATTCCGAATGCTCCCCCTCCCCCCGAGATGTTACATTACACTAATCACATTCCCCGGCTCCGGCCTGCGCTCTCAGGAGAACGCTTCTCAGCTACAACACCAATAATCACTGCAAGTATTCCGCATGCCCCCCTCCCCCGGGATGTTACATTACACTAATCACATTCCCCGGCTCCGGCCTGCGCTCTCAGGAGAACGCTTCTCAGCTACAACGCCAATAATCGCTGCAAGTATTCCGCATGCTCCCCCCTACCCCGGGATGTTACATTACACTAATCACATTCCCCGGCTCCGGCCTGCGCTCTCAGGAGAACGCTTTTCAGCTACAACGCCAATAATCGCTGCAAGTATTCCGCATGCCCCCCCCTCCCCCAGGATGTTACATTACACTAATCACATTCCCCGGCTCCGGCCTGCGCTCTCAGGAGAACGCTTCTCAGCTACAACACCAATAATCGCTGCAAGTATTCCGCATGCTCCCCCCTCCCCCGGGATGTTACATTACACTAATCACATTCCCCGGCTCCGGCCTGCGCTCTCAGGAGAATGCTTTTCAGCTACAACGCCAATAATCGCTGCAAGTATTCCGCATGCCCCCCCCCCCTCCCCCGTGATGTTACATTACACTAATCACATTCCCCGGCTCTGGCCTGCGCTCTCAGGAGAACGCTTCTCAGCTACAACGCCAATAATCGCTGCAAGTATTCCGTATGCTCCCCCCTCCCCCGGGATGTTACATTACACTAATCACATTCCCCGGCTCCGGCCTGCGCTCTCAGGAGAACGCTTTTCAGCTACAACGCCAATAATCGCTGCAAGTATTCCGCATGCCCCCCCCTCCCCCAGGATGTTACATTACACTAATCACATTCCCCGGCTCCGGCCTGCGCTCTCAGGAGAACGCTTCTCAGCTACAACGCCAATAATCGCTGCAAGTATTCCGCATGCTCCCCCCTCCCCCGGGATGTTACATTACACTAATCACATTCCCCGGCTCCGGCCTGCGCTCTCAGGAGAACGCTTTTCAGCTACAACGCCAATAATCGCTGCAAGTATTCCGCATGCCCCCCCTCCCCCGTGATGTTACATTACACTAATACATTCCCCGGCTCCGGCCTGCGCTCTCAGGAGAACGCTTCTCAGCTACAACGCCAATAATCGCTGCAAGTATTCCGCATGCCCCCCTCCCTCGGGATGTTACATTACACTAATCACATTCCCCGGCTCCGGCCTGCGCTCTCAGGAGAACGCTTCTCAGCTACAACGCCAATAATCGCTGCAAGTATTCCGCATGCTCCCCCCTCCCCCGGGATGTTACATTACACTAATCACATTCCCCGGCTCCGGCCTGCGCTCTCAGGAGAACGCTTCTCGGCTACAAGCCAATAATCGCTGCAAGTATTCCGCATGCTCCTCCCCCGGGATGTTACATTACACTAATCACATTCCCCGGCTCCGGCCTGCGCTCTCAGGAGAACGCTTCTCAGCTACAACGCCAATAATCGCTGCAAGTATTCCGCATGCTCCCCCCTCCCCCGGGATGTTACATTACACTAATCACATTCCCCGGCTCCGGCCTGCGCTCTCAGGAGAACGCTTCTCAGCTACAACGCCAATAATCGCTGCAAGTATTCCGCATGCTCCCCCCTCCCCCGGGATGTTACATTACACTAATCACATTCCCCGGCTCCGGCCTGCGCTCTCAGGAGAACGCTTCTCAGCTACAACGCCAATAATCGCTGCAAGTATTCCGCATGCTCCCCCCTCCCCCGGGATGTTACATTACACTAATCACATTCCCCGGCTCCGGCCTGCGCTCTCAGGAGAACGCTTCTCAGCTACAACACCAATAATCGCTGCAAGTATTCCGCATGCTCCCCCCTCCTCCCCCGGGATGTTACATTACACTAATCACATTCCCCGGCTCCGGCCTGCGCTCTCAGGAGAACGCTTCTCAGCTACAACGCCAATAATCGCTGCAAGTATTCCGCATGCCCCCCCCCTCCCCCAGGATGTTACATTACACTAATCACATTCCCCGGCTCCGGCATGCACTCTCAGGAGAACGCTTCTCAGCTACAACGCCAATAATCGCTGCAAGTATTCCGCATGCTCCCCCCTCCCCCGGGATGTTACATTACACTAATCACATTCCCCGGCTCCGGCCTGCGCTCTCAGGAGAACGCTTCTCAGCTACAACGCCAATAATCGCTGCAAGTATTCCGCATGCTCCCCCCTCCCCCGGGATGTTACATTACACTAATCACATTCCTCGGCTCCGGCCTGCGCTCTCAGGAGAACGCTTCTCAGCTACAACGCCAATAATCGCTGCAAGTATTCCGCATGCTCCCCCCTCCCCCGGGATGTTACATTACACTAATCACATTCCCCGGCTCTGGCCTGCGCTCTCAGGAGAACGCTTCTCAGCTACAACGCCAATAATCGCTGCAAGTATTCCGCATGCTCCCCCCTCCCCCGGGATGTTACATTACACTAATCACATTCCCCGGCTCCGGCCTGCGCTCTCAGGAGAACGCTTCTCAGCTACAACGCCAATAATCGCTGCAAGTATTCCGCATGCTCCCCCCTCCCCCGGGATGTTACATTACACTAATCACATTCCCCGGCTCCGGCCTGCGCTCTCAGGAGAACGCTTCTCAGCTACAACACCAATAATCGCTGCAAGTATTCCGCATGCTCCCCCCTCCTCCCCCGGGATGTTACATTACACTAATCACATTCCCTGGCTCCGGCCTGCGCTCTCAGGAGAACGCTTCTCAGCTACAACGCCAATAATCGCTGCAAGTATTTCGCATGCCCCCCCCCTCCCCCGGGATGTTACATTACACTAATCACATTCCCCGGCTCCGGCCTGCGCTCTCAGGAGAACGCTTCTCAGCTGCAACGCCAATAATCACTGCAAGTATTCCGCATGCCCCCCCTCCTCCCCCGGGATGTTACATTACACTAATCACATTCCCCGGCTCCGGCCTGCGCTCTCAGGAGAACGCTTCTCAGCTACAATGCCAATAATCGCTGCAAGTATTCCGCATGCCCCCCTCCCCCCGGGATGTTACATTACACTAATCACATTCCCTGGCTCCGGCCTGCGCTCTCAGGAGAACGCTTCTCAGCTACAATGCCAATAATCGCTGCAAGTATTCCGCATGCCCCCCTCCCCCCGGGATGTTACATTACACTAATCACATTCCCTGGCTCCGGCCTGCGCTCTCAGGAGAACGCTTCTCAGCTACAACGCCAATAATCGCTGCAAGTATTCCGCATGCCCCCCCCCCCTCCCCCGGGATGTTACATTACACTAATCACATTCCCCGGCTCCGGCCTGCGCTCTCAGGAGAACGCTTCTCAGCTACAACACCAATAATCGCTGCAAGTATTCCGCATGCTCCCCCTCCCCCGGGATGTTACATTACACTAATCACATTTCCCGGCTCCGGCCTGCGCTCTCAGGAGAACGCTTCTCAGCGACAACACCAATAATCGCTGCGAGTATTCTGCATGCCCCCCCCTCCTCCCCCGGGATGTTATATTACCCTAATCACATTCCCCGGCTCCGGCCTGCGCTCTCAGGAGAACGCTTCTCAGCTACAGCGCCAATAATCGCTGCAAGTATTCCGCATGCCCCTCCCCCGGGATGTTACATTACACTAATCACATTCCCCGGCTCCGGCCTGCGCTCTCAGGAGAACGCTTCTCAGCTACAACGCCAATAATCGTTGCAAGTATTCCGCATGCTCCCCCCTCCCCCGGGATGTTACATTACCCTAATCACATTCCCCGGCTCCGGCCTGCGCTCTCAGGAGAACGCTTCTCAGCTACAACGCCAATAATCGCTGCAAGTATTCCGCATGCTCCCCCCCCCTCCCCGGGATGTTACATTACACTAATCACATTCCCCGGCTCCGGCCTGCACTCTCAGGAGAACGCTTCTCAGCTACAACGCCAATAATCACTGCAAGTATTCCGCATGCCCCCCTCCCCCGGGATGTTACATTACACTAATCACATTCCCCAGCTCCGGCCTGCGCTCTCAGGAGAACGCTTCTCAGCTACAACGCCAATAATCACTGCAAGTATTCCGCATGCCCCCCCCTCCCCCGGGATGTTACATTACACTAATCACATTCCCCGGCTCCGGCCTGCGCTCTCAGGAGAACGCTTCTCAGCTACAACGCCAATAATCGTTGCAAGTATTCCGCATGCTCCCCCCTCCCCCGGGATGTTACATTACCCTAATCACATTCCCCGGCTCCGGCCTGCGCTCTCAGGAGAACGCTTCTCAGCTACAACGCCAATAATCGCTGCAAGTATTCCGCATGCCCCCCCCCTCCCCCGGGATGTTACATTACACTAATCACATTCCCCGGCTCCGGCCTGCGCTCTCAGGAGAACGCTTCTCAGCTGCAACGCCAATAATCACTGCAAGTATTCCGCATGCCCCCCCTCCTCCCCCGGGATGTTACATTACACTAATCACATTCCCCGGCTCCGGCCTGCGCTCTCAGGAGAACGCTTCTCAGCTACAATGCCAATAATCGCTGCAAGTATTCCGCATGCCCCCCTCCCCCCGGGATGTTACATTACACTAATCACATTCCCTGGCTCCGGCCTGCGCTCTCAGGAGAACGCTTCTCAGCTACAATGCCAATAATCGCTGCAAGTATTCCGCATGCCCCCCTCCCCCCGGGATGTTACATTACACTAATCACATTCCCTGGCTCCGGCCTGCGCTCTCAGGAGAACGCTTCTCAGCTACAACGCCAATAATCGCTGCAAGTATTCCGCATGCCCCCCCCCCCTCCCCCGGGATGTTACATTACACTAATCACATTCCCCGGCTCCGGCCTGCGCTCTCAGGAGAACGCTTCTCAGCTACAACACCAATAATCGCTGCAAGTATTCCGCATGCTCCCCCTCCCCCGGGATGTTACATTACACTAATCACATTTCCCGGCTCCGGCCTGCGCTCTCAGGAGAACGCTTCTCAGCGACAACACCAATAATCGCTGCGAGTATTCTGCATGCCCCCCCCTCCTCCCCCGGGATGTTATATTACCCTAATCACATTCCCCGGCTCCGGCCTGCGCTCTCAGGAGAACGCTTCTCAGCTACAGCGCCAATAATCGCTGCAAGTATTCCGCATGCCCCTCCCCCGGGATGTTACATTACACTAATCACATTCCCCGGCTCCGGCCTGCGCTCTCAGGAGAACGCTTCTCAGCTACAACGCCAATAATCGTTGCAAGTATTCCGCATGCTCCCCCCTCCCCCGGGATGTTACATTACCCTAATCACATTCCCCGGCTCCGGCCTGCGCTCTCAGGAGAACGCTTCTCAGCTACAACGCCAATAATCGCTGCAAGTATTCCGCATGCTCCCCCCCCCTCCCCGGGATGTTACATTACACTAATCACATTCCCCGGCTCCGGCCTGCACTCTCAGGAGAACGCTTCTCAGCTACAACGCCAATAATCACTGCAAGTATTCCGCATGCCCCCCTCCCCCGGGATGTTACATTACACTAATCACATTCCCCAGCTCCGGCCTGCGCTCTCAGGAGAACGCTTCTCAGCTACAACGCCAATAATCACTGCAAGTATTCCGCATGCCCCCCCCTCCCCCGGGATGTTACATTACACTAATCACATTCCCCGGCTCCGGCCTGCGCTCTCAGGAGAACGCTTCTCAGCTACAACGCCAATAATCGTTGCAAGTATTCCGCATGCTCCCCCCTCCCCCGGGATGTTACATTACCCTAATCACATTCCCCGGCTCCGGCCTGCGCTCTCAGGAGAACGCTTCTCAGCTACAACGCCAATAATCGCTGCAAGTATTCCGCATGCTCCCCCCCCCCCCCCCCCCCCGGGATGTTACATTACACTGGCTGTGCTGGGGGAGGTGGGACGCTGCTTACGTGTGCTAGGGATATGGAATCTGCGCTGGGAATATATCTGTAACCATTCCGCGGTACAGTGATCACTCGCAGCAGCTTCCCGATATAAGTGATTGCCCCCTGGGGGCAGCACAGGATCATTATACTGAATGCCATTAGGTAACATTAACTCAGAAAGCTACCGACATTATACCTGGAACAATTTATGGCATCGTGCAGCATGTACCAGCCGCATGTCATGTAATCTCCTGGATGGCGGCACGCTGCGAAGGGGCTTCCCAATGCCACCGATAATCCGCCAGTGTCTGAACCAAGATCTTCTGCAATCTGCTGGGGCCAATCCGCAATACAGTATGTACAGGGCCCTCTTACCTGCCATGTCTCTCTGTGATCACCCAGTCTTGTTTTATTACCATATGTAATAAGTAACTGTCGATAAATAAATCCGCTCTGCACCCCCACCGCACCATTAACGTCTGTCCGCTCAGTTCGGGGCAGGCTAGTCGGTGTCCATATGGTAAGGTCAGGCAGCAGCCCTTGGTGGATCTGTGCAGTGGTATGAGAAGTGTGTACCTGGCGCTGGGAGAACTAATCATTACCCAGAACCTCTGTCCTGCAGGTCTTTGTAAGCAGCCAGTCTGTCGGATTTGTGGATTATAAAAACCAGGAGTTGAGCGTTCCGGAGGTTCCGGTAAGTGATGTACAGTGCAACGCCTGCGCATTCATCTTCTGTGTGTGACACAAACCAGTCCCAGGGTCTGATCGGTGGGTTATACGGAGACTGTTCATGGGGGACGGGGGGGGGGGGGATACTGGGATCCCTAGAATGCTCCTCTTAATTAGGGTCCTGTTCCATATACATGGACTAAGGGGCAATCTCTCCAATGCAGCGCAGGACCCCCCACAATCCTGGGTGCTTTATTGAACTGTCTAACAGGGGTGCGCTTAGTCCATGTATATGGAACATCCTAATTAAGAGGAACATTCCAGAGGTGCCTCTCCCGGTATCCATCACATGAATGGTTTTTAAAGTTTTTTTATTTCTTTATTTTTAATGTATACAGTGTTGTACTAAACACATTTATTTCTATATAAAATAATGAATTCCAGCCCGCTGTGTGATAATTTGGTGTATTTCCTCTAAAGGTGCCCATACCCGCTCCGATCCCGGCGTGCGTTCTGGGCTACCATAGCATCACATTGCATGCGTTGTGCATGCAATGCGATGCGATGAAAAGAGTGCAGCACATACGTTCTGTATTGTGCGATGAGGTGCCGCGGGAGCGCGCACCTCAATGCACAGATCGCACCGCCGGGATCGGTGCGTGTATGGGCACCTTATGCGCAGCTTTTCTTGCATATGTTTTTGTTGGGGATTGACAACCCCCTTACTTAGCTGCTGCTGTTTTGAGTAAGGAGTCCAAGGGTAGCGCCTGTATAACTGTCCCAGATACAGTCCACCTCCTATGTACTACTCCGTAACTGTCACATACAGAGAGGGCACTGTCTGGTCCTGCTGTAACAATGGTGTCCTGATGACATCACACAGCTGCCGATCACCTGTCCCCCTAATCCCAGAGCTGCTCCGATACGCTGCAATAGTAACGCTGTAACAATGGTCTCCTGATGACATCGCACAGCTGCCGATCACCTGTCCCCCTCATCCCAGAGCTGCTCCGATTGGCTGCAATAGTAACGCTGTAACAATGGTCTCCCGATGACATCACACAGCTGCCGATCACCTGTCCCCTCATCCCAGAGTTGCTCCGATTGGCTGCAATAGTAACGCTGTAACAATGGTGTCCTGATGACATCACACAGCTGCCAATCACCTGTCCCCCTCATCCCAAAGCTGCTCCGATTGGCTGCAATAGTAACATCCACATGTTTTGCTGCAATAATCGGATTTATGGTATATTAGGTTGTGGTTGATATGCCGACACCGATAAACTGTGGACAGAATGTTTAATGCAAGTCTTTCCCTAATGCTGACATTTTGACAACATTCTGAATGTCGGCATTTTAACCATGTCGCCATAATAACCGGATGACTTACTGAAGCTAATTGGTTATACGTTGCAGTATGCTGTATCCGTTAGCAACTGGTCATCTATTGTGTCTCGCTGTTGCAGAAGGCAGATATCTGTTACTATGGGTTACATTGCTGTCTGTATCGTGTTCTGAAATGTACTAAAACATTAATAAAGTTCTTGGTGTCATCTTGGGGAAGGGTTACAGGAAACTGCGAATCTTAGTAGAGAACTGCGGACGTGTGAATTATGGGAGCAGGATAAACGAGCAGCGGAAAGGTACCTATAGATCTCTGTATAGAACGTGTTCTGAGGGGGTCCCTCCCTAAACCGCTGAGCCCCCCCTTCTGAGTGCGTGGAAGGAAAGTCCTGGACCGGTGCGTTCTAATGGCTTCTCCCGTGTCTCTGCGCAGGTCTCGTTGGCGACGTCTTTCTGAGGGATACTGCGCTGAGGAATTTTAAGATCTACAGTCTGGATATGAATTCCACCTTTATATCCGGGTGAGAGGGATGTTGGTGCTCTTCTACCCCTGCACCTCTTCTTCACACTGCACCTGGGACCTGGGATATAGTTGGAGGAACCCAGATCTTGTGTGTCTGTGTGAAAGGTGGATGTGCGTTGTGTGTCCCGATGTCTCGACTTTGGGTACAACCAGGGTTATTCCTGGAGCCGATCTGGGTTGTGTGTATACCTGCCTGCATACCGCCCCCTGGCTGCAATCCCCCACTCCTGCCTGCATACCGCCTTCCTGCCTCCATACCACCCCCTGGCTGCATACCACCCCCTGGCTGCAATCCCCCACTCCTGCCTGCATACCGCCCCCTGCCTGCATACCGCCCCCTGGCTGCAATCCCCCACTCCTGCCTGCACACCACCTTCCTGCCTGCATACCGCCCCCTGGCTGCAATCCCCCACTCCTGCCTGCACACCACCTTCCTGCCTGCATACCACCCCCAGCCTGCAATCCCCCCCTCCTGCCTGCATACCGCCCCCTGCCTGCAATCCCCCCCTCCTGCCTGCATACCACTCCCAGCCTGCAATCCCCCACTCCTGCCTGTATACCACCTTCCTGCCTCCATACCACCCCCTGGCTGCAATCCCCCACTCCTGCCTGCACACCACCTTCCTGCCTCCATACCGCCCCCAGCCTGCAATCCCCCACTCCTGCCTGCACACCACCTTCCTGCCTGCATACCGCCCCCTGGCTGCAATCCCCTCCTCCTGCCTGCACACCACCTTCCTGCCTCCATACCGCCCCCTGGCTGCAATCCCCCCCTCCTGCCTGCACACCACCTTCCTGCCTGCATACCGCCCCCTGGCTGCAATCCCCCACTCCTGCCTGCACACCACCTTCCTGCCTCCATACCGCCCCCAGCCTGCAATCCCCCACTTCTGCCTGCACACCACCTTCCTGCCTGCATACCGCCCCCTGGCTGCAATCCCCCCCTCCTGCCTGCACACCACCTTCCTGCCTGCATACCGCCCCCAGCCTGCAATCCCCCATTCCTGCCTGCACACCACCGTCCTGCCTCCATACCGCCCCCAGCCTGCAATCCCCCACTCCTGCCTGCACACCACCTTCCTGCCTGCATCCCCCCCCTGGCTGCAATTCCCCCCTCCTGCCTGCATACCGCCCCCTGGCTGCAATCCCCCACTCCTGCCTGCATACCGCCTTCCTGCCTCCATACCGCCCCCAGCCTGCAATCCCCCACTCCTGCCTGCACACCACCTTCCTGCCTGCATACCGCCCCCTGGCTGCATACCGCCCCCTGGCTGCAATCCCCCCCTCCTGCCTGCACACCACCTTCCTGCCTGCATAACGCCCCCAGCCTGCAATCCCCCACTCCTGCCTGCACACCACCTTCCTGCCTCCATACCGCCCCCAGCCTGCAATCCCCCACTCCTGCCTGCACACCACCTTCCTGCCTGCATACCACCCCCTGGCTGCAATCCCCCCCTCCTGCCTGCATACCGCCCCCTGCCTGCATACCGCCCCCTGGCTGCAATTCCCCACTCCTGCCTGCACACAACCTTCCTGCCTCCATACCGCCCCCAGCCTGCAATCCCCCACTCCTGCCTGCACACCACCTTCCTGCCTCCATACCGCCCCCAGCCTGCAATCCCCCACTCCTGCCTGCACACCACCTTCCTGCCTCCATACCGCCCCCAGCCTGCAATCCCCCACTCCTGCCTGCACACCACCTTCCTGCCTGCATACCACCCCCTGGCTGCAATCCCCCCCTCCTGCCTGCATACCGCCCCCTGCCTGCATACCGCCCCCTGGCTGCAATTCCCCACTCCTGCCTGCACACAACCTTCCTGCCTCCATACCGCCCCCAGCCTGCAATCCCCCACTCCTGCCTGCACACCACCTTCCTGCCTGCATACCACTCCCAGCCTGCAATCCTCCACTCCTGCCTGCACACCACCTTCCTGCCTTCATACCGCCCCCTGGCTGCAATCCCCCACTCCTGCCTCCACACCACCTTCCTGCCTGCATACCACTCCCAGCCTGCAATCCCCCACTCCTGCCTGCACACCACCTTCCTGCCTCCATACCGCCCCCTGGCTGCAATCCCCCACTCCTGCCTCCACACCACCTTCCTGCTTACATACCCACCTCCTGCCTGCTTACCCACCTTCTTCTTGCCTACCACCCTACTCCTGCCTGCATACCACCCACTGGATGCACACCATATCACCCCGCTGCCTGCATCCCCCCCCCCCTCCATACCACCCTCTGTATGCACACCACCCCGCTGCCTCCATATTGCCCTCTGCCTGCATCCCCCCCCCCCCCCCTCTGTATGCACACCACCCCGCTGCCTCCATACCACCCTCTGGCTGCGCACCCCTTCCTGCTTGCATACCCACCTCCTTCCTGCACACTACCCCATGAATGTGACCCAGTAGTTTGGTAGGTTCCCCACAGCACACAGCACCCGGTATATGAATGTGACCCAGTAGTTTGGCAGGTTCCCCACAGCACATAGCATGCGGTATATGAATGTGACCCAGTAGTTTGGTAGGTTCCCCACAGCACACAGTATATGAATGTGACCCAGTAGTTTGGTAGGTTCCCCACAGCACACAGTATATGAATGTGACCCTGTAGTTTGGTAGGTTCCCCACAGCACACAGCATGCGGTATATGAATGTGACCCAGTAGTTTGGTAGGTTCCCCACAGCACACAGAATAGAAATGTGACCCAGTAGTTTGGTAGGTTCCCCACAGCACACAGCATGTGGTATATGAATGTGACCCAGTAGTTTGGTAGGTTCCCCACAGCACACAGCATGTGGTATATGAATGTGACCCAGTAGTTTGGTAGGTTCCCCACAGCATGCGGTATATGAATGTGACCCAGTAGTTTGGTAGGTTCCCCACAGCACACAGTATATGAATGTGACCCAGTAGTTTGGTAGGTTCCCCACAGCACACAGTATATGAATGTGACCCTGTAGTTTGGTAGGTTCCCCACAGCACACAGCATGCGGTATATGAATGTGACCCAGTAGTTTGGCAGGTTCCCCACAGCACACAGCATGCGGTATATGAATGTGACCCGGTAGGTTCCCCACAGCACACAGCATGCGGTATATGAATGTGACGCAGTAGTTTGGTAGGTTCCCCACAGCACACAGCATGCGGTATATGAATGTGACCCAGTAGTTTGGCAGGTTCCCCACAGCACACAGCATGCGGTATATGAATGTGACCCAGTAGTTTGGCAGGTTCCCCACAGCACACAGCATGCGGTATATGAATGTGACCCAGTAGTTTGGTAGGTTCCCTACAGCACACAGCATGAGGTATATGAATGTGACCCAGTAGTTTGGTAGGTTCCCCACAGCATGCGGTATATGAGAGTGACCCAGTAGTTTGGTAGGTTCCCCACAGCACACGGTATATGAATGTGACCCAGTAGTTTGGCAGGTTCCCCACAGCACACAGCATGCGGTATATGAATGTGACCCAGTAGTTTGGCAGGTTCCCCACAGCACACAGCATGCGGTATATGAATGTGACCCAGTAGTTTGGTAGGTTCCCCACAGCACACAGTATATGAATGTGACCCTGTAGTTTGGTAGGTTCCCCACAGCACACAGCATGCGGTATATGAATGTGACCCAGTAGTTTGGCAGGTTCCCCACAGCACACAGCATGCGGTATATGAATGTGACCCAGTAGTTTGGCAGGTTCCCCACAGCATGCGGTATATGAATGTGACCCGGTAGGTTCCCCACAGCACACGGTATATGAATGTGACGCAGTAGTTTGGTAGGTTCCCCACAGCACACAGCATGCGGTATATGAATGTGACCCAGTAGTTTGGCAGGTTCCCCACAGCACACAGCATGCGGTATATGAATGTGACCCAGTAGTTTGGCAGGTTCCCCACAGCACACAGCATGCGGTATATGAATGTGACCCAGTAGTTTGGTAGGTTCCCTACAGCACACAGCATGAGGTATATGAATGTGACCCAGTAGTTTGGTAGGTTCCCCACAGCATGCGGTATATGAATGTGACCCAGTAGTTTGGCAGGTTCCCCACAGCACACAGCATGCGGTATATGAATGTGACCCAGTAGTTTGGCAGGTTCCCCCACAGCACACAGCATGCGGTATATGAATGTGACCCAGTAGTTTGGCAGGTTCCCCACAGCACACAGCATGCGGTATATGAATGTGACCCAGTAGTTTGGCAGGTTCCCCACAGCACACAGCATGCGGTATATGAATGTGACCCAGTAGTTTGGTAGGTTCCCCACAGCACACAGTATATGAATGTGACCCTGTAGTTTGGTAGGTTCCCCACAGCACACAGCATGCGGTATATGAATGTGACCCAGTAGTTTGGCAGGTTCCCCACAGCACACAGCATGCGGTATATGAATGTGACCCAGTAGTTTGGCAGGTTCCCCACAGCATGCGGTATATGAATGTGACCCGGTAGGTTCCCCACAGCACACGGTATATGAATGTGACGCAGTAGTTTGGTAGGTTTCCCCACAGCACACAGCATGCGGTATATGAATGTGACCCAGTAGTTTGGCAGGTTCCCCACAGCACACAGCATGCGGTATATGAATGTGACCCAGTAGTTTGGCAGGTTCCCCACAGCACACAGCATGCGGTATATGAATGTGACCCAGTAGTTTGGTAGGTTCCCTACAGCACACAGCATGAGGTATATGAATGTGACCCAGTAGTTTGGTAGGTTCCCCACAGCATGCGGTATATGAATGTGACCCAGTAGTTTGGCAGGTTCCCCACAGCACACAGCATGCGGTATATGAATGTGACCCAGTAGTTTGGCAGGTTCCCCACAGCACACAGCATGCGGTATATGAATGTGACCCAGTAGTTTGGTAGGTTCCCCACAGCACACAGCATGCGGTATATGAATGTGACCCAGTAGTTTGGCAGGTTCCCCACAGCACACAGCATGCGGTATATGAATGTAACCCAGTAGTTTGGCAGGTTCCCCACAGCACACAGCATGCGGTATATGAATGTGGCGCAGTAGTTTGGTAGGTTCCCCACAGCACACAGCATGCGGTATATGAATGTGACCCAGTAGTTTGGCAGGTTCCCCACAGCACACAGCATGCGGTATATGAATGTGACCCAGTAGTTTGGCAGGTTCCCTACAGCACACAGCATGCGGTATATGAATGTGACCCAGTAGTTTGGTAGGTTCCCTACAGCACACAGCATATGAATGTGACCCAGTAGTTTGGTAGGTTCCCCACAGCATGCGGTATATGAATGTGACCCAGTAGTTTGGCAGGTTCCCCACAGCACACAGCATGCGGTATATGAATGTGACCCAGTAGTTTGGCAGGTTCCCCACAGCACACAGCATGCGGTATATGAATGTGACCCAGTAGTTTGGCAGGTTCCCTACAGCACACAGCATGCGGTATATGAATGTGACCCAGTAGTTTGGTAGGTTCCCCACAGCACACAGCATGAGGTATATGAATGTGACCCAGTAGTTTGGTAGGTTCCCCACAGCACACAGCATGCGGTATATGAATGTGACCCAGTAGTTTGGTAGGTTCCCCACAGCATGCGGTATATGAATGTGACCCAGTAGTTTGGTAGGTTCCCCACAGCACACGGTATATGAATGTGACCCAGTAGTTTGGTAGGTTCCCCACAGCACACAGTATATGAATGTGACCCAGTAGTTTGGTAGGTTCCCCACAGCACACAGTATATGAATGTGACCCTGTAGTTTGGTAGGTTCCCCACAGCACACAGCATGCGGTATATGAATGTGACCCAGTAGTTTGGTAGGTTCCCCACAGCACACAGCATAGAAATGTGACCCAGTAGTTTGGTAGGTTCCCCACAGCACACGGTATATGAATGTGACCCAGTAGTTTGGTAGGTTCCCCACAGCATGCGGTATATGAATGTGACCCAGTAGTTTGGCAGGTTCCCCACAGCACACAGCATGCGGTATATGAATGTGACCCAGTAGTTTGGCAGGTTCCCCACAGCACACAGCATGCGGTATATGAATGTGACCCAGTAGTTTGGCAGGTTCCCCACAGCACACAGCATGCGGTATATGAATGTGACCCAGTAGTTTGGCAGGTTCCCCACAGCACACAGCATGCGGTATATGAATGTGACCCAGTAGTTTGGCAGATTCCCCACAGCACACAGCATGCGGTATATGAATGTGACTCAGTAGTTTGGTAGGTTCCCCACAGCATGCGGTATATGAATGTGACGCAGTAGTTTGGTAGGTTCCCCACAGCACACAGCATGCGGTATATGAATGTGACCCAGTAGTTTGGTAGGTTCCCCACAGCATGCGGTATATGAATGTGACCCAGTAGTTTGGTAGGTTCCCCACAGCATGCGGTATATGAATGTGACCCAGTAGTTTGGTAGGTTCCCCACAGCACACAGCATGCAGTATATGAATGTGACCCTGTAGTTTGGTAGGTTCCCCACAGCACACAGCATGCGGTATATGAATGTGACCCAGTAGTTTGGTAGGTTCCCCACAGCATGCGGTATATGAATGTGACCCAGTAGTTTGGTAGGTTCCCCACAGCATGCGGTATATGAATGTGACCCAGTAGTTTGGTAGGTTCCCCACAGCACACAGCATGTGGTATATGATTGTGACCCTGTAGTTTGGTAGGTTCCCCACAGCACACAGCATGCGGTATATGAATGTGACCCTGTAGTTAGGTAGGTTCCCCACAGCACACAGCATGCGGTATATGAATGTGACCCAGTAGTTTGGTAGGTTCCCCACAGCACACATATATGAATGTGACCCAGTAGTTTGGTAGGTTCCCATGCATGCGGTATATGAATGTGACCCAGTAGTTTGGTAGGTCCCCCACAGCACACAGTATATGAATGTGACCCAGTAGTTTGGTAGGTTCCCCACAGGCATGCAGTATATGAATGTGACCCAGTAGTTTGGTAGATTCCCCACAGCACACAGCACGCGGTATCTGACCTCATCTTCTCCACTTGTCTTGTAGCCTCAACAAGCTCCACTGGTCGGACATAAGCGAGGATAAGACGGGTCCGGTGTTCTTCCAGGGGGCTCTGCATGTCGGCTACACACCACAAGACACCTATCTTTCCATGAAGGTGAACCCCCTTTATTGTATAGAGTGCACCATTTCCACCCCTATTACACACCAAATAAGCCAGCTCCTGCCGCTATCCATCCAGTGTGACTTTGGGTTATTGGTGGGATACAAGAATATAACCACCGTAATCCTGAGCACTTGTGATATATAAAGCCCTCCGTCTCCTCCACCCCGGGAACTTGCCTTATTACCTGAATTTGGATAGAGCCCCTGACTTTTGTGCTCCCACCCCCACCTACTGTAATGACTGCCTTCTGTGGGGTGCAGGAAAGCTGCATCCAGGCCACCCGCTGGTTGTCCTCCTAACGCTGCTTTGTGATTTGTTGCAGGGCTGGAAGAAAGGGGTGGTGTTCGTGAATTCCAAAAACTTGGGTCGGTACTGGGAAATAGGACCCAAGAGACCCTTTACCTGCCAGGTCCCTGGCTGTGGCCAGGCACGAATGAAGTGAGTCCCCGTTCCTCCTCTTCCTGCCCATTGGTCGGTCTGCTCCTCCACTGACCACTCTCTGTTGTTCCTTCTTTCCAGATTACAATATTTGAAGAACAAGAGGCTGGGAGCTCTGTGCACTCGGTGGATACAACCTACCTAGGCAGGACCCAGTATGTGGACTAGTTACCTGGCGCTCTGGCAGAGGACTGGTGACAGTACCGGGTTACACTGTACTGCTTCCTCATCCGTGCCAATACCTTGTAACCAACACCATATACTGGAAACAAAAGAACATTTAGAAGCATACAGAGCAACCACATGTAGACCATATAGACTGGGATGATGGGAGACGGGTGTCCTCCTGTGAGGCTCTACATCCCTGGCACCCACAGCTATTTCTGAGGCTGCCTTTTGAGCGATTGCACATGCCCAGAAGAGGCGCCCTGGTCAGATCAGAGCGGGAGGCCAGGAGGTTACAGGAGCAGCGCCAGAACCCTACCAACGCTTGCTCCATAGACTCCCCTCATGGTATGAGCCTCCCACAACACAGATCACATCGGTCTTCCACATCCGTCCCCCACAATGTGAATGAGTCCCAGTGTCTCCTTCTCTCGGAACTCTGGATTCCGAATGCTGCCGTCTCAGGGACTAGTCCGGACCATGCTGTGAGCGAAGCTGCACTGTCTAATGAATGTCTTTATATTTGTGAATGTAGATCATGGTTATTAATGTGGCCAATGCGCCAGCAGGGGGCGTCCTCTCTCTTATCTTTTTACAAATACAGTTTTTTATTTTATATCCGATGGTTCCTGATATTTCTTCAGAGTAAACCTGAAAATAAAACAGTGGAAACTAGTGTAACTGAACGTAACCCTAAACATCATCTTATCTGCCGTTGTATTACCTCTTCTGTCATTAGTATGATCGACGTGGTCAAAAGGTTGACATGACTTTTTGAGAATTTTTTTCATTATTTTTTGGAAATGTTTCATACTTTGTTATCCATGTGGATTCCGATTGGAGTGAGGTGTAGCTGAGCGAGGCACCTGAGCTGGAGCATGGCGAGCAAAGCGATACACTCACCAGGGGGCGCTCACGCTGCAGTGTGACCTTGACACCCAACAAACGTGGGAAATTCGTCCTTTTCATGCATCAACCTTTTCCGTGGCATCCTTCTGAAGCCATCGATCAAATGTGCAATGCTAACCACTGTGCTTTCATGCTCCTCCATCACGGTGTAACGTGAGGGTATGGAATTGCTAGTATAGGATTCGATCCTCAGACGGCAGCGCTGCCTCTGCCCCCCCCCCCCCCCCCCCCATACCCCTATTTCTAATTTCAGTAATCTAACGCTGTCCAATGAATTTCCTCTTCATACAGCACCGCACTGACAGCAGATGCACCATTTCTGTCTGCTCCTCTGCATCCCCCCTCCCCAGTGCAATCCAGCTCTCTCCCCTCATCTGCTGCCCCCATGTCCAAGGACAGTAATTGGGGCGCATGGCCAGCTGCACTTCCGCACTTGGTAAATACTCTCTGTTCTTGTCAGAATATGGAGACTGCAGTAGAGAAATATAATTGTTCGTGTGCTGTTGTTAACGATTCATATTTGGTCTAGAGCGAGGGAAGCGTTGCAGAACCCTCCACCTACTGCTGTTATATAGAGCAATGAATCCTGGGATTTTATAGGACAATAAACAGCAGATCCATAAACACTGATTTCCTGCTGCTGTCTGATCTCAGCCTAATATGTGTCAGGCATTCCCCACCTGACAGACCCTATCAATGGGGGCACTCCTAGTAAACTCTGACCTCCACACCAAAATTGTACAGTGGCCCCTCACTGCAAAGCCCCCCATGATGTCAGCTCCCGATAGGAGTAATTACATTGGGAGCAGTGGGGGAGATTGATCAAAGATTGGAGAGAAATAAATGAGCAACCAATCAGCACCTGCAAAGTATCAATATGACAGGAGTTGTTCATTGGGGGGGGGTTATGCAATATCCTGCGAGATGCAAACTCTGGAACGTGCGCCTGTATTTATAGACTGACAATCATTTCATAGGCAATACTGCTCTTTTCTGCATCTCATTGTCTGTTACCCTCTCCCTCTCTACCTTCGCCTCCCCCTCTGTCTATCTCTTCACTGGCTCCCCATTCCTTTCCGAGTTCTCTTTAAACTCCTCACCACCTACAAGGCTCTCTCCTCCTCCACCGCTCCTTACCTCTCTTCACTGATCTCTATCCACACTCCCTCCCGTCCTCTTCTCTCCGCTGCCGACCTCTCATCTCCTCCCACTCCCGTGTCCAAGACTTCTCTCGCGCTGCCCCCTTGCACTGGAACAACCTCCCGCCACCCATCAGGCTTTCTGATTCCCTTACCTCCTTCAAGCTCTCCCTCAAAACCCACTTCTTCCGACTGGCCTATCCCTCCTCCTCCTAACCTCTTTCGCTCCTATCCTGCCTACCCTACCCCTCCATCCGTTCCTACTTATCCTATTGTTTTTCGTTCATCCACCCACCTCCTTTTAGTCTGGTAACTCTTATGAGTAGGGTCCTCCGTCCTCACATACTCACCCTACCTCTTTACCTCACCTGTGCGCCTGCCCTGTTCTTCCCTTCCTCTACTTCATGGTTCCTCAAACTGCGGCCCTCCAGATGTGGTGAAACTACAAATCCCAGCATGCCTTGCCACAGTTTTCCTATAAGGGAGTGTTAAAACTGTGGCAAGGCATGCTGGGAATTGTAGTTTCACAACATCTGGAGGGCCGCAGTTTGAGGACCCATGCACTTCATCCTCAGTCTCCTCAACCATTTCGACACATACTTCAGAACTGATGCCGATTTTAGTTTTACCAGCTATACCCTATTTATGCTGTATTTTATCAACACACCCTGTACGTTACCTTGTAATTTGGTTTTTGTTTGCTATGTACGGCGCTGCGGACACTTTGTTGCGCCTTATAAATAAACAAACTACTACTGTTACCTAAGCATCTAGGTCATAAATCCATTAAAGAGCACCTGCCGCAGTCAAGTAGGAAACCCACACACAATGCAACCTTTCCAGTCACTAGGGAACCGTGACATCACCAAGAATAAAGCCTATCCAGTCACTAGAGAACCGTGACATCACCAAGAGTACAGCCTATCCAGTCACTAATGAACCGTGACATGACCAAGAGTGCAGCCTATCCAGTCACTAATGAACCGTGACATGACCAAGAGTGCAGCCTATCCAGTCACTAATGAACCGTGTCATCACCAAAAGTGCAGCCTATCCAGGCACTAGGGAACCGTGACATGACCAAGAGTGCAGCCTATCCAGTCACTAATGAACCGTGACATCACCAAGAGTACAGCCTATCCAGTCACTAGGGAACCGTGACATCACCAAAAGTGCAGCCTATCCAGTCACTAATGAACCGTGACATCACCAAGAGTGCAGCCTATCCAGTCACTAGGGAACCGTGACATGACCTAGAGTACAGCCTATCCCAGTCACTAATGAACCGTGACATCACCAAGAGTGCAGCCTATCCAGTCACTAGGGAACCGTGACATCACCAAGAGTACAGCCTATCCAGTCACTAGGGAACCGTGACATCACCAAAAGTGCAGCCTATCCAGTCACTAGGGAACTGTGACATCACCAAGAGTACAGCCTATCCAGTCACTAGGGAACTGTGACATCACCAAGAGTGCAGCCTATCCAGTCACTAGGGAACCGTGACATCACCAAAAGTGCAGCCTATCCAGTCACTATGGAACCGTGACATCACCAAGAGTGCAGCCTAACCAGTCACTAGGGAACCGTGACATGACCTAGAGTGCAGCCTATCCAGTCACTAATAAACCGTGACATCACCAAGAGTGCAGCCTATCAAGTCAATAATGAACCGTGACATCACCAAGAGTGCAGCCTATCCAGTCACTAATGAACCGCGACATCACAAAAGTGCAGCCTTTCCAGTCACTAGGGAACCGTGACATCACCAAGAGTACAGCCTTTCCAGTCACTAGGAAACCGTGACATCACCAAGAGTGCAGCCTATCCAGTCACTAGGGAACCTTGACATCACCAAGAGTGCAGCCTATCCAGTCACTAATGAACCATGAAATCTCCAAGAGTGCAGCCTATCCAGTCACTAGGGAACTGTGACATCACCAAGAGTACAGCCTATCCAGTCACTAATGAACTGTGACATCACCAAGAGTACAGCCTATCCAGTCACTAGGGAACCGTGACATGACCAAGAGTGCAGCCTATCCAGTCACTAAGGAACCGTGACATCACTAAGAGTGCAGCCTATCCAGTCACTACGGAACGTGACATCACCAAGAGTGCAGCCTATCCAGTCACTAGAACCAGTGAACAGACATTATACAAGTATATCTACATGACCGGATTAAGATCTCCTCATGAGACTGAGGCACATCTATATGTTCCCTAGAACCTCACTGATCATTCTATCAGCTTCATGTGGAGTAAGAGGCGTGTTTGCTCTTGGATTGTCACGTAATAAATACTCCATGCGGAAGTCAGTCTGAATAAACATGGAACACATGAAAGACACGCATGTGTTTTTTTCACAAACATTCAATTTTTTTTTCATTTTCAAATATGCAAAAAAAACAAAATGATTCTCGTTCCTTAAAAGAAAATAATAGTTTAAAAACAGCAGCTTGTTGTATCTGCAGGAGTAGTGGCACAAATGGGGGGAGGGGGGGGGAGAGGGCCACTATGTTCTCTTCTCTCTCTGATAAGTGCCCCCTCTTCTCTGCATTGTCATTAAGTGCATTTCTTAGGGCATGTGAGCAGGAAACCCCGGCAGAGGATGGGTCTTCTCTGCAGTCAGGTTCTGTCTGTACTTCATCCCAACCAATCTCTGCATCCATTATATTGCTATAATAGGCGTGTAATTCATCACTGTAGCCAGAAGGGGGCAGTGTCTCTGAGCTGTGTGCATTACTACATGATGGGGCCTGCTGTCTGACCGATTACTCTGGAGACCATTATTGTGTCTGATTAGTTGTCAATAAATAGCCATTTAAAAAAAAAAAATTACTCTGCAATATGAGGCAAATATAAGCTGTAAGATTGAGTCAGAGTAAATAGAACCCTTCATTTTTTGGCCACTGCGTGGAGTTTTTCGAACCTCATGAGGTTGGAGGTGCACTGACAGTCTCATCCCTATGTTTATTTACAGTGTGCAGCTTCATTTTAGGTACAGTGATGAATATAAGGGAATGACCAGCAGGTGGCAGCGCAGGAACCTGGCTGAGCTGGGCCTGCAGACTGGGGAGGTGACCGCTCTATGCTCTGTAGATATGGAGACACATGGTAGTTCAGTACTCTAACACCACACCTGACTGCAAGGAATGGGAGACAATGGGACAGCATGTTGGACTTCCATTCCGTCACTGCCATCATATTTGTCATTGTCAAGCAAAATGTTGGAGCAATACTGTTATTTGGGGTGATTATCCTTTGGATGAGGACACCGCAGCCTTCAGTCACTCTATCTCCAACATTCCCTTCATCACATGTGCTGTGCTTCTTGGAAAATATAACACACATGGAATCCTGTGCAAGCTGCAGGGCAGGGGGTGTCCGTGCGGTTGGACGAGCCCCCAAAGTTCATCTGCTGCAGAAGTAGCCCACACAGCGGACAGTAACAAGCACACAGCTCCTGTGTTGAGAGAGATGGAGGACACATTATCAGCCGGCCAGGAACTTGCACAGTGAAATAGTCTCTGTTTCAGGTCTGTCATGATGAGTCTGTGTCTAGTTCTAAGTCTCGTCACAGCTGTAGAGGCTAAGAGGGTGCGGAAGGTGCCACTGCACACAGCACCGCAGGGTAGGGCACACTCAATTATCTGTTTTAAATACTTTTGCTTGTAGCTTCCTGGTCTTTGAAGCTCCTGACCCACCCGGTCTCCGTCCCCCACCTCTTCCGTCTCTAATACCTGTACAACAATTATCAACGTGAAAGCTCTTTTTATTCAATCACACTGATATTTATTACATTTCAGGATGTAAAGACAATTTGTGGGAGACTTAGGCGTTAGATCTGAATCATTTGACTAGTGTTTCAGTCGCTGGGGTCAACCCAATTCAGTGCAAGTTTGTTTTGCGAAAGGCGTAGGTCTCACACAAATGCCCTATCAGGCCGGCGTCCAATGCCCTGGGACGCCGGTGACAGCCCCGGGCTTCAGCCCTGGACAAGTGAAGCTTGGGGGGGGGGGGTCTCCCACTCCCCCAGGTTCCCCGTCCAAGGCTGACCAGCCACGGTGCTCATATTTCGGCTGGGGGACCTTATGTAAAAAGTGACCCCCGGCTGTGGCATGACACCGCGGGCTGTTGGAGCCCGTTGCTGGTTTCAAAATACGGGGGACCCCACATTTTTTGTCCCCCGTATTTTTGGAACCAGGACCGGTCCAAGAGTCCGGCGCTGGTTTCAGAAATAGATTTTAAAAAGTGTGATAATGGAAGAATTTGAAGATGACTAAAAATCCCTTGGTCTCTTCCTGCTCTCTGTTCTGGCGCCTTTCTCTCCACACTGCGGAGCTGAAGGAGGATTTTCATTGCAGATCAGAGTGGAAGTTTCTCATGGGCAGCGCTGTCCCTGGTGATCGCTGAGGGGCCATTGCAGCAGCCCAGACAGATAAGTAAAAGGTTACATTATTCTGTGCAGACGCCTGACATTGTGCACTGTGTGTAACTATGACTGAAAGGTGTAGTGCTGCTGCTCTGGGGGAGGGAGCGTCGGCCATGTTTATTAACTGCAGATTTTGTGGTGTTAAATTAACCATTGAACAGATGGATCAGGGGGATTTGTGCCCCTCGTGTGAGTCTGTTCCTAGTGGGGCTCAAGCTTAGAGGTCTGAGCAGTCTGCGTGGGCGGCTGCCTTGGGGAGATCTATGAATGCTTTGGTAAAGGCTTTAAAGAGGCAGAGAGATGACCTTATGAAATCTCCTGGCCCCCTTTCCCCCTCTCAACCGTCTATTACCCCATGGCAGGGGGACCCGGCCTTACTGCAGGTTATGTAGGACATTGCGCAGAGTGTTCATAAAATGAATGCATTTATGGAACAACTTGCCAAAACTCCTGAGGTCACTTCTCCCAGACACCCCTTATCTACGCCTCCCCTGTTGAAGTTAGCTTCTGATGAGGAAGGTGTGTGCGCTGAGGATGTCTTTTTGTGGACCAGAGGGAAGAAGTTGAATCTTCTGCCCCTGGTATTGAGGATTTGGTCCTGGCAGTTGAGCAGACTTTGAATCATTCAGAGGAGGATAAAGTGTCTGCTCATTGTGTATTCAAGAAAATACGCAGAGATACAGTGACATTTCCCTTGGATGAGGGCATGATGGCTTTACTGGGAGAAGCATGGAAGACCCCTGATAAGAGGCTTCTCATGCCTAAAAGATTTGCTAACATGTATCCAATGCCAGAGGAGCATGTAAAATTATAGGAAAAGACACCTTTAGTGGATGCGCCTGTAGCCAGGCTGTCTAAATCCATGGCTTTACCTGTTCAAGGGGGTGCTGCATTTAAAGACCCTGTCAAGAAATTTGAAGGATGCCTTAAGGCTGTGTTTGAAGGGGTGGGCTTTACCTTACGCCCTATTATTGCCTCTGCGTGGGTATCCAAGGCTATGATTAAATGGGCCGAGGCCTTATGTGATCAACTCCAGCCTGATTTTGAAGTTTTTTCCTTGGCGGAAAAGCTTAGGTGTGCAGCAGAGTATGTGTGTGAGGCGGGGGAAGAAGGCGCCAAGATGGCGTCAAAAGTGTCAGCCACATCTGTGAGAGCGAGGAGAGCTCTCTGGCTTAAAGCTAGGGAAGCTGACAGCGAATCCAAGAAGTCTCTTGAGGCCTTGGCTTTTAAGGGAGAACTTCTTTTTGGGGCAGAACTTGAGTCCATTATAAAACAAGCCACGGGGGGAAAGAGCACTTTCCTGCCCACCACGTCTAAACATTTAGTGTCCAAGATTGGGGCTTTTAAGCCGTCCTTTCGTTTCTCCTTTCGCGTCTAACAGAGGACAGGCAGAAAGAGGAAAGTTTCGAAGGGGAGGGCACCCACATCCCGTTTTGGGGCCTTTGCTCAGAAACACCCGTCCAAGAGTGAGGATAAGTCCTCTGCATGACGGGGCGGTGACTCCCCGTTCTGGATTCAGAGTAGGGGGTCGTCTCCTGCCGTTTCGGGACATATGAAACATCTCTACCACGGACCCTTGGGTTCTCTCCATCATTTCTCAGGGTTACAGAATAAATCTCAGGGGGCCTTCTTACATAGAGACTTCTTCCAACACCCCTACCGCGGGAAGCTTGCTTGCGGAAAGCTCTCTTGGGGGCGGCAACATCTCTTGAGAAGGGAGTGGTGGTCGTGGTACCTCCAGCAAGAGAGGATTTTATTCCATTCTTTTTTTCTTGGTCCCCAAACCAGATGGGTCTTTCAGGCCCATTCTAAATTTGAAGTCTTTAAACCTACACCTGTGGGTGGACCATTTTCCATGGAACCTCTTCGATCAGTGCTGTTAAGCATTGAGTTGGGAGAATTTTTAGCATCAGTGGATATCCAAGATGCTTATCTTCATGTGGCTATCTGCATGGAACATCAATCTTTACTGCATTTCACAATATGAGAGACTCATTTACAGTTCCAGGCTCTTCCTTTTGGCGCCGAGTGATGCACAAAAGTGATGGCTGTCATGGCAGCGGCTCTCAGGCTAAAAGGGATAGTGATTATCCCGTACTTGGACGACCTCCTGGTTAAGGTGGAGTCGGTGGACAAGTTGCAGGAACATCTGGTCATTGCAACAGTTTTCCAAGACCATGGGTGCTTGTTAAATCTCCCAAAGTCTCATTTGACACCCACACAGAGACTTTAGTTTTTGGGGGTGATCTTGGACACACACCTACATCGTGTGTTTCTTCCGGAGTCCAAAGTAATGGACATTCGCCAGTTGGTCCTGTTGATTCTTCAATCTCCAAATCCAACAGTATGGCAGGGAGTGAAGCTGTTAGACAAGATGGTGGCCACCTTCGAGACACGGTAGTTTGTGAGGTTTCACTCAAGAATCTTTCAGTGGAACATTCTTTCCTTTTGGTCAGGAAATTCAAAAACCATGAAACAAGAACGGCTGTTGCTGTCTCAGGAGACAAGGGACTCCTTGATTTGGTGGATGGATCTGGAGTCTCTGCAAATGGGGCATTCACTCTGCTCGTGGGATTGGTTGGAAGACTCTTCTGCGGGCAGAGGATCTCCTGAAGGGATCACCTTTACGCATACAGTTAGACAATGCCACGGCAGTGGCTTACCTGAATAATCAGGGCGGGACTCGCAGCATGATGGCAATGCAGGAAGCCTTGCGGAATTTCCAATGGGCAGAAGTAAAAATGCCTACTCTGTCGGCTGTATTCATTCCAGGGATCCGGAATATAGAAGCGGATTTCCTCAGCAGGACAGTGCTGGAAGGAGAGTCGGTGCTACATCAGGTAGTTTTTCAGAAAATAGTGACTCTCTGGGGGCTCCCAGAGATAGGGCAATATTCAATTGATGCCAGATCCATTGTGCCGGAATGTATCCGGCATCCATTATTCAATTCGTTGGGCAAATCCGGATGTCGGATTTGGCCAATGATTGACACTGACTCGGCCGGCGCTCGGACCGGGTGAGTGCGGCAGCGGGAGACGGCGAGAACCGGAGAGGGAGCCTGGATGGAGCTGCTCTCACCCGGCTTATGGCGGGTATGTACGGGAGGGTGCGGCGGACAGCACCGTGTAAGCTACTGCTGCTTACTCGGCGCCGTCCTCCCTGCCTCAATCCGGCATCTTGTTATGCTGGATTGAGAATGACGGAAACAGCAGTTTTGGCTGTGTTTCCGTCAAAAGCAGGTGAATTCCGTCAATCCACCTGCTTTTCGGCATGTCGACACACTTCGACATGCTGAAAAAAAAAGCTAAGATTGAATAGATCGGAACGCCTTCCGATGTATTCATGTCGAAAACTGCCGTCTTTTCGGCAAGACAGCAGTTTCGACACTGATTGAATATACCCCATACACTTGATGGCGTCCAGACACAACTGTCAGGTTTGCAGGTTCTGCTAAACCAGGAGATTGTGCTCCCGGTGTTTTGCCCTCCTGAGGAGACTAGAAATAGGGATAAGTTGAAGAAATTGGATGTGGTTCGCGCGCTGCGCATTTATGCGGATAGAGTGAAGGATTTTCATAAGACCGATTTTGTTATTGGTACTGCATGATGTACATAAGAGAGGGTGGCCAGGTCCTAAGCAGACCATTGCTAGATGGTAATTGCCTTTGCTTACACTAAAGCTGGCAGGCCGGTTCCCTCCAGGATTAATGCCCATACCACCAGGTCGGTGGCTTCCTCTTGGGCTGTACGTCATGGGGCTACAGTGGAGCAGTTGTGCAGGGCTGCCACCTGGTCCTCTACAAAATTCTACAGGTTCCATGAGTTCGCGTCAGAGGACGCTTCATTTGGGCGAGCAGTGATGAGAAATGCAGACCTGAGCGTACCCTCCCAAAGGTTCTTGGAGGTCCCAAGGTTAGCTGTGTCACCAGGATGGACGACAGAGAAAAGGGGATTTTTGTAAGAACTTACTGTTCGAATCCCTTTCTCTGAGTACATCCTGGTGACACCGCGATCCCTCCCTTACCCTCAGAAAGTTTATACAGTTCATGTGTTGTCATGTTATTGGTTATGTTGATTGTGCATATTAATATGTTCAGGCGTTGTACTGAGGAATGCTGGGATGCAGAAGGGAGGAGCCTGCCTCTCAAAGAAGTCATCATAGGTGCCTTGCTCCTGCGGACCCTCCTACATCCCATGGTTAAGCTGTGTCGCCAGGCTGGACTCAGAGAAATGGATTCGAACGGTAAGTTCTTTAAAAAAATCCCCTTTTAGAGTTAATTTGTGACCATTTTTTTACCCCAAAAAATTTAATTATTGGCCCAATTTACATATTTGAAAACTTCTTAGTGTCTAATTAGCCATTTGAGGGATGTCCAAGGCATTCTGAAGCAATGCTTGACATATTTAACCTTGAATAAGGATTTTTTCCCAATCGTTTCACACCCTCGGGGGTGCAACAGATGCAAATTTCCTCTAGAAGAAGCAATGCAAGTTTGATATTGGATAAAACGGTGAATCGCGCCTAATTGGATTGACTGCAGCGAGGATGGAGGGAGAAGGATCACTAGCACGATGGTGGTGCTGGCAAATGAGGAAGCTGACGATATGTCATGGGAATAAGGACGGGGTCATTGGGGACAACGACAGGGAGATGAATGGATCCAGATATAATGATCCTGGAAGGTCTAACTAATCATTTTGTGATGCCTAGAAAGCTATTTCTTGGGATGAGTGATGTCCTCTCTCTAGATATAAGCATGCACGGTAGAAGCCCCGGTGGTGGATTGCGGAGGTGAACACTAGGAGCGTGATGGATGGGTTTGTCTCCACTAAGCAGCCATGATGATTTATGGTAATGTGAATTAGCGTCTTCTGCCAGTCATGCATAATGCGGGAGCTGTGATTCAGATGAGACAGAACATGATCTGAGATGACAACCTGTAAGGAATGACTGACAGTCCATAGACGTAGACTAGCAGTCACAGGACACGGCAGGTCGGAGCTAGCAATCAAGTACTCTGGGGGTCTGCCGTGAATTCCAACCCTGATCCGCTGTATTCCGGCCACAAAGGTTCTATACAAGTGTCCACAATTTGCAAAATTTAGCTTTTCACGTGTCCCCCCACCCTATTTATGTTTGTTGCTGTTTTGTCATAGTTGTCCTGTGTATAATAAATATACATGGCCGGGTCATTATGGGAACCATAAGGATATCCCCCCCACCCAGTCTGTCCGCCCTGCCCTGTGGTCTGCCTTAAGGAGGCCATTTCCCAGCTAGAAGGCGTCTACTCACCTACGCAGGCTTCTGGTCAGATTTCTACGTTGGGATCTGTGAAGCCTTTCTTCCCCTCATTCACCAGCACTGGCTTCTCCGTCCGCGTGTGCCACACCAGGATCTGCAAAGACCACCAATAATGAGGTCAGTGACTGCTATATCCCTAATACAGCCAACAACCCATGACTTCACCCCTTACATAGAGATTCACCCCCGGCCTGGATTCACAGTAAGACTGATTGGGTCCATGGTCCGAATTCTGGACCTTGTTCTGGTTGATTCACAAATCTAGCGTCACCCCCCCCCCCGTCACTCTGTGCGCCCCCTCCCATTGCTCAGCTCTGTTCCAGCGAAATGAAGAAGGTTCCCTGCCACTGTCCCTGCAGCTATTCATAGCAGTGACCAGGCGGCAGGCCCCACTTGGGGATGTTGGGGGCGGCTCAGGAATTCAGGTACCCGAGTCCCCCTGACCCACTCAGAACATCCTCATGACTGCCGCCTGGTCACTACTGTGAATCCCGGCGACTCGGGTTGGGGATTCAGGACTGACACAGAGGGGGGGGGGGGGGGGAACGCTTCCCCTAAGTGCTGTGTTGGGTATTTTGGGAGCAGGACAACCCTGCCCTGGCAGGTTTGTCCTGCCACAGCAAAACCCACCACTCAAGGGGTTAATGCCCTCTGGTGTATTTTGCTGAGTTTATCATAATTTGCCCAATATTTTAACCTAGTAACACAGTAGTTGGGGTTGAAAAAAAGTGTTGCATCCATCAAGTTGAACCTTTTAGAACCAACGTAGATCTTAAAACTGCTCCAAGACAACAGATGTGAGGAGCAGTATCTAGCAGGTGGACCTTTGGAACATCTCCTAGTCTTGGCCTATGTTTCTCCAGATGCTTACCAGGTAGGTATGTAATCGGTGCCAGCTCATACACACATGCGTCCTTACCTTCGTGCAATTGTCGGCTTTGGGTTCCAAGTCGTTAAGGGTCACCAGCTCCCTCAGCAGGCTGCTCTCCTGGTAACCGCCTTTAACACCTCGCAGTTTGAAATATGCCTGTGGTCGCTGCAGGATCAGCCGAAGGTTGACAGAAAAGCCCGCCATGTCTATTGCAAACGGCCTGTGCGGATCAAACACCGTCTTCCACCCGTAAACTCTCCCGGCAGTGTTGACTTTAGGAGACTCGTACCGCAATCCTCCAACAAATGCAACTGGCCACACCGACACTTTCCTGGTGTTTCGCATCTACGGTAACACAACGTGGTTGTCATTCACGTGAGAAAGTAAAGCTCACAAGACAATATGGGAGACACTGGGGGGACATGCACGATAGAGTGATGATAGATACTGGGATCTAATTACTAAACCTTGGAGAGGGGCAAGTGGCAGAGAGAAAGCACCAGCCAATATCCTAAGGCCCTTATTCAGATCTGATCCCAGTACAAATTTGTTTTAAAAATGGGCAAAACAATGCTGCACTGCAGGTGGGGCAGATGTAACATGTGCAGAGAGAGTTAAATTTGAGTGGGGTGTGTTGAAACTGAAACCTAAATTGCAGTGCAAAAATAAAGCAGCCAGTATTTACCCTGCACAGAAACAAAATAACTCACCCAAATCTAACTCTCTCTGCACATGTTACATCTGCCCCACCTGCAGTGCAGCATGGTTGTGCCCATTTTGAGAACTAATTTGTACTGAGCTCAGATCTGAATAAGGGCCTATGTTACAGGCTGGGTTTCAAAATGCCAATTAGGAGCTGGTAGGTTGGTACTTTTGTGTACTATGTGGTGGCTTAATAATAGGAGGGCATGACAAAATGAGTGAATCATTACGAGGATGAGCACGGAGTACCAGGGCTGGCGTTCCGTCACCACAACCAGGGCTGGCGTTCCGTCACCACAACCAGGGCTGGCGTTCCGTCACCACAACCAGGGCTGGCGTTCCGTCACCAGGGCTGGTGTTCCGTCACCACAACCAGGGCTGGCGTTCCGACACCACAACCAGGGCTGGCGTTCCGACACCACAACCAGGGCTGGCGTTCCGACACCACAACCAGGGCTGGCGTTCCGTCACCACAACCAGGGCTGGCGTTCCGTCACCACAACCAGGGCTGGCGTTCCGTCACCACAACCAGGGCTGGCGTTCCGTCAGCACAACCAGGGCTGGCGTTCCGACATCACAACCAGGGCTGGCGTTCCGACATCACAACCAGGGCTGGCGTTCCTTCACCACAACCAGGGCTGGCGTTCCGTCACCACAACCAGGGCTGGCGTTCCGTCACCACAACCAGGGCTGGCGTTCCGTCACCACAACCAGGGCTGGCGTTCCGACACCACAACCAGGGCTGGCGTTCCGTCACCACAACCAGGGCTGGCGTTCTCGCTCCGTGTACAATGAGGTGGGCCAGTATTTCGGCAGATATAGTGGCAGATTTAACAACGAGACGTATTGCTATTCTCAACGGTTCAAAATGTTATTCCAGCCAATCAGCTCTTGGCTCATATTTTAAAAATGGCAGTTGGGGGCTGACTGGCAGGAGCAACATTTAACATGTAACAAATTAAATAATAACAAGAATGTCATCATTCAGTGGCGTAACATAACTTTGTGGGCCCCACAGCAATATACTAAAGGGGCCCCTGTCCCAATGCTTCCTGAGAGTCCCCTCTCCTCACTGCAGAAGTTCTTCGTTTTATACCCCATAATGAAGCTTCACTTACTACATTATGAGTTTTCAGAAGATGTCCGAGATGTTGCCCATAGCAACCAATCTGGAAGGTGCTAGATAAATAAGTATAATCTGATTACTGGGGCCAACATCGCTCTCTTCTAAAAACTCACAATTTAGTAAATTGGCCCCATAGTGCCTTAGCTTGTAGTGCCCTAGTTATTGTTATGCCCATAGTAGTGCCCTAGTTATTGTTATGCCCATAGTAGTGCCCTAGTTATTGTTATGCCCATAGTAGTGCCCTGGTTAATGTTATGCCCATAGTAGTGCCCTAGTTATTGTTATGCCCATAGTAGTGCCCTAGTTATTGTTATGCCCATAGTAGTGCCCTAGTTATTGTTATGCCCATAGCAGTGCCCTGGTTATTGTTATGCCCATAGCAGTGCCCTGGTTACTGTTATGCCCCATAGTAATGCCCTGGTTACTGTTATGCCCCATAGTAGTGCCCTGGTTACTGGTATGCCCCATAGTAGTGCCCTGGTTAATGTTATGCCCATAGTAGTGCCCTGGTTACTGTTATGCCCCATAGTAGTGCCCTAGTTATTGTTATGCCCATAGTAGTGCCCTAGTTATTGTTATGCCCATAGTAATGCCCTGGTTACTGTTATGCCCCATAGTAGTGCCCTGGTTAATGTTATGCCCATAGTAGTGCCCTGGTTACTGTAATGCCCCATAGTAGTGCCCTAGTTATTGTTATGCCCATAGTAGTGCCCTGGTTAATACTATGCCCATAGTAGTGCCCTGGTTATTGGTATGCCCATAGTAGTGCCCTAGTTAATGTTATGCCCATAGTAGTGCCCTAGTTAATGTTATGCCCATAGTATTGCCCTGGTTAATGTTATACCCATAGTAGTGCCCTAGTTATTGTTATGCCCATAGTAGTGCCCTGGTTGTTGGTATGCCCATAGTAGTGCCCTAGTTAATGTTATGCCCATAGTAGTGCCCTGGTTAATGTTATGCCCCATAGTAGTGCCCTGGTTAATGTTATGCCCCATAGTAGTGCCCTAGTTAATACTATGCCCATAGTAGTGCCCTAGTTAATATTATGCCCCATAGTAGTGCCGTAGTTGATGTTATGCCCCATAGTAGTGCCCTGTTTACTGTTATGCCCATAGTAGTGCCCTGGTTAATGTTATGCCCATAGTAGTGCCCTGGTTACTGTAATGCCCCATAGTAGTGCCCTAGTTATTGTTATGCCCATAGTAGTGCCCTAGTTATTGTTATGCCCATAGTAATGCCCTGGTTACTGTTATGCCCCATAGTAGTGCCCTGGTTAATGTTATGCCCATAGTAGTGCCCTGGTTACTGTAATGCCCCATAGTAGTGCCCTAGTTATTGTTATGCCCATAGTAGTGCCCTGGTTAATACTATGCCCATAGTAGTGTCCTGGTTATTGGTATGCCCATAGTAGTGCCCTAGTTAATGTTATGCCCATAGTAGTGCCCTAGTTAATGTTATGCCCATAGTAGTGCCCTGGTTAATGTTATGCCCATAGTATTGCCCTGGTTAATGTTATACCCATAGTAGTGCCCTAGTTATTGTTATGCCCATAGTAGTGCCCTGGTTGTTGGTATGCCCATAGTAGTGCCCTAGTTAATGTTATGCCCATAGTAGTGCCCTGGTTAATGTTATGCCCATAGTAGTGCCCTGGTTAATGTTATGCCCCATAGTAGTGCCCTGGTTAATGTTATGCCCCATAGTAGTGCCCTAGTTAATACTATGCCCATAGTAGTGCCCTAGTTAATATTATGCCCCATAGTAGTGCCGTAGTTGATGTTATGCCCCATAGTAGTGCCCTGTTTACTGTTATGCCCATAGTAGTGCCCTAGTTAATGTTATGCCCATAGTAGTGCCCTGGTTACTGTTATGCCCATAGTAGTGCCCTGGTTACTGTTATGCCCATAGTAGTGCCATGGTTACTGTTATGCCCATAGTAGTGCCATGGTTACTGTTATGCCCATAGTAGTGCCCTAGTTAATGTTGTGCCCATAGTAGTGCCCTGGTTACTGTTATGCCCATAGTAGTGCCCTGGTTACTGTTATGCCCATAGTAGTGCCCTGGTTACTGTTATGCCCATAGTAGTGCCCTAGTAATGTTATGCCCATAGTAGTGCCCTGGTTTGGTTACAATAGATTAAATCTACAATGTCTAGGTCTACAGTGATAAGGTCGACATGGTCAAAAGGTTGATGTGACCGGACGCCTGCCCTTACGCTCTGGCTACGCCCTTCAGGTCCACAGATAGCGGTTCCTGGTTTCGCAGGACCTGGCCAATAGGGGATTCCCTGTTACCGCTAGTAACCGCCTGTTACTGACTTCTCCCACTAAGCAGTGGGCGGGGATATCGCTGCCACCACCAGACTCCTACTATGTGGCGCCTGGGACCACGGATACCTCCTCAGGCCCAAACGCTGGCACCTGAGTACTACCTGCTGGAGCGTGTGCGTCAACCCACTACTGACTCAAATATAAGCCCTTAAAAGGGCCCTCTCCTATCATAGGAGGTACAGCATACAGTGATGTTACAGCATTCACGTCAGGTAGAAGTACAAATACCAGGGCTCACAGGCCTTCTTTATATAGACAGAAAACACACTGGCATGGTCAGATCCTTCCCTATACCTTTAGGATTTGCATATCAATCAGACGTCTTACTTCCAGTGCATAGCGAAGGAAAGATTACATACTTAATAGGGTGAGTCCAATTTCCTTAGAATATATTACTTCCAGGAAAGGTGGAGATCATTTGATTATCTCCTGGACATAAAGGCCCTTATTCTGATCGGTGCGGCCGGATCCGAATATGCGGTCAGCACTGTGTGTCCTAAACCCCGCCTTCCATACGGATCGCCAACTCCGTCCGTACGCGGTAAGAAGCTGTCCGAACGGACTGCACGTGTATTTCTCATGAATACACCTCCTCCATCTCAGGGAACCTCCCCCATCATTCGATGGTCGCAGACCATCGAATGCAGGACCGAGTGGCCAGGCAGCTCCCGCAACCTCAGACCACACGGGCATTTCTCCGTGCAAAAGCAGGGATCTGGGCGGGCAGCTGACATCCGACAATGTCATATGTCCGCCCCCTACACGTGCGTCACGGCCGCATTACCATACGTACGCCCAGCGTTTTCATGGGAACGCCCATGAAACGCGGGGTGTAAACATATGGTAATGTGCCCAAACAGCCCTTCACACCCCTCTCCACACCCTGTTCGTAGTGTACACATTTCATGCGGAATGTTGCCGTGCGTCCGGCTCGCACATGCGCAGAGACGCCTCTGCACATGCGCAGAGACGCCTCTGCACATGCGCAGACACAAAACATCGGCGGCACGAACGCACGCGGATATTACCGCACCAACCAGAATAAGGGCCAAAGAAACATAAATGTCTGTGTATTACCAACACCTCGCACACAGGATGGCATGGATTCAGTGACACATCACATACACAAGTGATGTACTACTAACACCTTTACACAGGAACTACAGACACAAAGCCTGCTAACAGTTCTGCAGTTAGCACAAGGGCAGACATTGTTAGCACAAGGGCTGTTTAGCATCTCATTTCCTCATCACAAAGACTGCTAAATTCCTTCCTCCAGAAATGTAAAAAGTGCATTTTACGTTTAGAAGTCCCAGCTCAGTGCTAAACATTCATTTCATAAATACATATACTTTGTGCCTGGTGCCCAGCAGCAGGCTTCAACTTACATCAGCGCTGCAGCAGGGGACCTGTCCCAGCTCAGTGCTGCTCATACAGTTTAAAACATGTCAAGTGCCCTTGTCCAGCCCCTGTGGCTGCCATTAACCCTGTGTTCCGGGCTCTCCAGCCACAGTCGACATGAGTTTTTTTGGTGTCAATGTCAACATAGGTCTGTATGGACCCAGTCTAAGTGTACCGCATCCCCTCACATGACTCGCTACGCTGGCCATGCTTCGTGCATGGTACATCGCTACGCTTGGCACACACGCTGTAGTGGATGGTAGGGTATGAAATACCTCCTGTTGGTAAAATAACCCATGTTGACCTTTTCCATGTCACCCTTTTGACCATCGACCTTTTGGCTGTCAACCGATAGTTGTCAACCTTTTGACTAGCTAATACCCTCTAGTTTACATGATGTGACATTGTAGGACAGTACACATAATCCCACACAGTATCCCCTATTCACACTGTGCCACATTACAGTAACCCCTTACCACGGGAACATACACTACATACATTTCTTACTGAAAACGTCACACAAATCAGGCCGGGCAATGGATCAGACCCAGCTGGGAGCAGGCAGCTCTGGGAAATTGGTATGTGGTTTTATAAGCTGGATCCAGGCCCCCCTAAGCCTCTGGGCCCCATAGCAATGGCTCCATGTGTACCAGTTACACCCATGCTCTGATTGTTAAACCTGAGCCCAGATTAACAACATAACACACAAATACCTACTATTACCAACTGTATAATATACTGGGGCGGAGGGAAAGGGGGGTAGAGATCTGCTGTCCTACATAATGTAATCCTAGGATGACCCCACAAGATATATTCTGTGCCACCTTACATTATACAGTAACTCTATCAGAGGTGGTGCATTCTGGACGCGACCAAAATTCTCATTCACTCTCTTGTCATCTCCCGCCTTGACTACTGCAACATCCTTCTCTCTGGGCTACCTCTCACCCGCCTCGCACCTCTCCAATCCATTCTTAACGCTGCTGCTAGGCTCATCTTCCTCTCCTGCCGCTCTACCTCCGCCTCCCCCCTCTGTCTATCTCTTCACTGGCTCCCCATTCCTTTCCGAGTTCTCTTTAAACTCCTCACCACCACCTACAAGGCTCTCTCCTCCTCCACTGCTCCTGACCTCTCTTCACTGATCTCTATCCACACTCCCTCCCGTTCTCTTCGCTCCGCCGCCGACCGCTGCCTGACCTCTCACCTAATCACCTCCTCCCACTCCCGTATCCAAGACTTCTCTCGCGCTGCCCCCCTGCACTGGAACAACCTCCCGCCACCCATCAGGCTTTCTGATTCCCTTACCTCCTTCAAGCGCTCCCTCAAAACCCACTTTTTTCGAATAGCCTATCCCTCCTCCTAACCTCTTTTGATCCTCCTATCCTGCCTCCGTTCCCCTCCGTTCCTACTTATCCTGTTGTTTTTCGTTCGTCCACCCACCTATTTTTAGTATGTTAACTCTTATGAGTAGGGTCCTCCTGCCTCACGTACTCACCCTACCTCTTTACCTCACCTGTGCTCCTGTCCTGTTCTTCCCTTCCTCTACTTCATCTTCAGTCTCCTCGACAATTTTGACACCTACTTCAGAACTGTTGCTCATTTTAGTTCTACCAGCTATACCGCTACTTATGCTGTATTTTATCAACACACCCTGTACGTTACCTTGTCATTTGTTTTTTGTTTGCTATGTACGGCGCTGCGGACACTTTGCGACGCCTTATAAATAAACGTACTACTACTACTACTACTACATGGTGAATAAAACATTGTCGTCACTAACACCATACCACTGTCAGACAGAGCAGCTGGCCGCAGGGCAAAAAGGACAGCAGCAGCCAGAAGACACAAGAGAAGGTGTATATGGGCCATGATGGTTGGATAAAGGGGCAAGAGGTAAAAAGACAGAAGGACGCTGGAGAGACAGAAGGAGGCTGTGGGGACAGAAGGGGGAATGGAGATACAGGGGGCTGTCTGGAGAGATAGAAGGAGGACTGGAGCTGAAGAGACAGAAGGGGGCTAGCTGGTGAGACAGAAAGGGGGCTGACTGGAGAGGCAAAAAGGGGACTGGCGAAGCATAAGGGCAGGCTGGATATACAGAAGAGGGTCTGGCCGGAGGCATAGAAGGGTGACTGAAGCTGAAGAGACAGAAGGTGGGATTGAACAGAAGGGGTCTGTAACTGGAGACACAGAAGGGGGCTTTGACTGGACAGACAGTAGGGGGACTGGGGCTGGAGACACAGAAGGGGGGAATTTAACTGAAGAGACAGAAGGGGGACTAGAGATAAAGAAGGGCTGACTGGAGATACAGAAGGGGGCTAGCTGGAGAGACAGAAGGAGTATTGGAGTTGGAGAGACAGAAGGGAGACTGGAGCTGGAGAGACAGACGAGATGCTGTAGTTAGAGAGACAGAAGGGGGGCTTCAGCTGATGAGACAGAAGGAGGGCTGTAACTGGAGAGACAAAAGGGGGGCTGTAGCTGGAGAGAGAGAAGGGGAGGGCTTGAGCTGGAGAGACAGTGGTGCCGTTAGATCATGTATCTGCTCAGAATGTCAACATGGACTGAAAGTCAACCAGAAAAATGTCTACATTAACAAATGTCAACGTGTTGATATAGTCGACACCAGAATGTCAACAATACATTTGTGTGTAACTATATTTAGGGTTAGAGTTAGGGTTAAATCGGCCAAAAACCCTGTATGCTAACATTCTGTTGACATGGTAGATGTTGACATTATGAATAGGTCAAAATATTAACCATGTCGATATCTGTGAATGTCGACTTCTCATATTGCACCCATGTGCTGTACCGCTGCACTCTTCTTATGTAAGTTGTCCTGCCCGTATCGTCCCACTCCCCGTATTGGTCCCACTACCCGTATCGTCCCACTACCCGCAGCGCCTGCCCGGCTTGTCGCGGCTGACGGACATAAATAGCTGCAAGCTGTAAATCACATTCGCAATAAATCAAACTCATTGATAAATGGGGCCATCGTGTTTGATAACTGCCACTTCAGCCAATCAGCTTCCAAATGGCATGTGTATGACATGACAGTTGGGAGCTGATTGGCTGGAGCAATGAATTCTACAATTTGCTGAGTATGAGAAGACCTGTTGATAAATCAGCCTATTACAGAAGTGCTTTCATTTATTTATTTATAACAAAACTCCACTGTCCCAGTGCAGCAATAACTCATTTTCTATTGGTGCAATAAGTGGCAGTAGGGGACCTTTGTCATCGCTGCACATTCAGCTGCAATGCACGTATATCCGACCTTACACTGTGCTGGAGTAGCAGAGGAACGCCGCACACGTCAGTAACTGCAGCCTGTCACTCACACAATACCGCTACTGACAGCCTGTCACTCACACAATACCGCTACTGACAGCCTGTCACTCACACAATACCGCTACTGACAGCCTGTCACTCACACAATACCGCTACTGACAGCCTGTCACTCACACAATACCGCTACTGACAGCCTGTCACTCACACAATACCGCTACTGACAGCCTGTCACACAATACCGCTACTGACAGCCTGTCACTCACACAATACCGCTACTGACAGCCTGTCACTCACACAATACCGCTACTGACAGCCTGTCACTCACACAATACCACTACTGACAGCCTGTCACTCACACAATACCGCTACTGACAGCCTGTCACTCACACAATACCGCTACTGACAGCCTGTCACTCACACAATACCGCTACTGACAGCCTGTCACTCACACAATACCGCTACTGACAGCCTGTCACTCACACAATACCGCTACTGACAGCCTGTCACTCACACAATACCGCTACTGACAGCCTGTCACTCACACAATACCACTACTGACAGCCTGTCACTCACACAATACCGCTACTGACAGCCTGTCACTCACACAATACCGCTACTGACAGCCTGTCACTCACACAATACCGCTACTGGCAGCCTGTCACTCACACAATACCGCTACTGACAGCCTGTCACTCACACAATACCGCTACTGACAGCCTGTCACACAATACCGCTACTGACAGCCTGTCACTCACACAATACCGCTACTGACAGCCTGTCACTCACACAATACCGCTACTGACAGCCTGTCACTCACACAATACCGCTACTGACAGCCTGTCACTCACACAATACCGCTACTGACAGCCTGTCACACAATACCGCTACTGACAGCCTGTCACTCACACAATACCGCTACTGACAGCCTGTCACTTACACAATACCGCTACTGACAGCCTGTCACTCACACAATACCACTACTGACAGCCTGTCACTCACACAATACCGCTACTGACAGCCTGTCACTCACACAATACCGCTACTGACAGCCTGTCACTCACACAATACCGCTACTGACAGCCTGTCACTCACACAATACCGCTACTGACAGCCTGTCACTCACACAATACAGCTACTGACAGCCTGTCACTCACACAATACCGCTACTGACAGCCTGTCACTCACACAATACCACTACTGACAGCCTGTCACTCACACAATACCGCTACTGACAGCCTGTCACTCACACAATACCGCTACTGACAGCCTGTCACTCACACAATACCGCTACTGACAGCCTGTCACTCACACAATACCGCTACTGACAGCCTGTCACTCACACAATACCGCTACTGACAGCCTGTCACTCACACAATACCGCTACTGACAGCCTGTCACTCACACAATACCGCTACTGACAGCCTGTCACTCACACAATACCGCTACTGACAGCCTGTCACTCACACAATACCGCTACTGACAGCCTGTCACTCACACAATACCGCTACTGACAGCCTGTCACTCACACAATACCGCTACTGACAGCCTGTCACTCACACAATACCGCTACTGACAGCCTGTCACTCACACAATACCGCTACTGACAGCCTGTCACTCACACAATACCGCTACTGACAGCCTGTCACTCACACAATACCGCTACTGACAGCCTGTCACTCACACAATACCGCTACTGACAGCCTGTCACTCACACAATACCGCTACTGACAGCCTGTCACTCACACAATACCGCTACTGACAGCCTGTCACTCACACAATACCGCTACTGACAGCCTGTCACTCACACAATACCGCTACTGACAGCCTGTCACTCACACAATACCGCTACTGACAGCCTGTCACTCACACAATACCGCTACTGACAGCCTGTCACTCACACAATACCGCTACTGGCAGCCTGTCACTCACACAATACCGCTACTGACAGCCTGTCACTCACACAATACCGCTTCTGACAGCCTGTCACACAATACCGCTACTGACAGCCTGTCACTCACACAATACCGCTACTTCTCTCCCACATAATCCGCCTGATTGGAGACAATGCAGCCCGCGGGGTGTTGCTGACCACCTGCTGCTGCTGAATGTGACCCCAGCACAGACTGGTTAAATGTTACTCGGAACTAGCAACTAGAGGCGGAAAACCCAACACACAAAGCGCAAACTTCACATTCATATCACACAACCTGCGTTACACCAATGACAATTACACAGCTGCTCTGCAATCAGAACTAGCTCCTAACTGTCATTCATCACACAGGCTATAACATGGCAGTTATCTGATTGGCTGATACCTTATCCCTCTCCACTTTATCTTTGTCCAAGACATAGGACCTTATTCTGGTTGACTCGGTCCTCCACGCTCTTGCACGGACGACTGATGTTTTGCTTCTGCGTATGCCCATTTCTGCGCATGTGCAGAACCCGGGTGCAAATGGGCACGGAGAACTGAGACTTTGCCTCATTCCCATTCGCACACACCAGTGCGGGAGGGGGGACGATGGCGGGTAGACGTGCCCATGGGAATGAGGCAGTGATACAGCAGCCGGGGGCGGGCAGCTGACATCACCGGACAGGGAAACGCAAAGCTACGGCAACTGAGAGTGTCTTAGTTTTGCGTGTACGTTCCTCATCATTCGATGGTTGTCGATCATCGAATGATGTGGGTCTCGCTCCCTAGACTGCGAATGGATGTTTACGCAAAACATCCATTCGCAGTCGTGCATGAAAATTTACAGTGCGAAAGGGGGCGGGTGGCAATGCGAATGGCGGGCAGGCTTAAAATCACACACAGCGCTGCAAACTTCGCAGCGCTGTGTGTCAACCAGAATAAGGTCCATAGTACGTAGACCCCATAGATGCCCATATTTATGTTCACTTCCGGGATCATGCCATTTTCTCATGGCGAACTACAACAGCCATAATGTCCCATCTACAGAAACTGATATAAGCACGCAATATGAATCCATATAACAAATATTCCCCTACAGAGTGTAACGGCCACATCGCGGCTCCCCCGCGCCCCCCTCCCGCGATTCACGGCCCCCCCTCTCGCAATATGAATCCATATAACAAATATTCCCCTACAGAGTGTAACGGCCACATCGCGGCTCCCCTGCGCCCCCCTCCCGCGATTCACGGGCCCCCCTCCTGCAATATGAATCCATATAACAAATATTCCCCTACAGAGTGTAACGGCCACATTGCGGCTCCCCCGCGCCCCCCTCCCGCGATTCACGGGCCCCCCTCCCGCAATATGAATCCATATAACAAATATTCCCCTAGAGTGTAAAGGCCGCATCGCGGCTCCCCCGCGCCCCCTCCCGCGATTCACGGGCCCCCCCTCCCGCAATATGAATCCATATAACAAATATTCCCCTACAGAGTGTAACGGCCACATCGCGGCTCCCCCGCGCCCCCCTCCCGCGATTCACGGGCCCCCCCTCCCGCAATATGAATCCATATAACCAATATTCCCCTACAGAGTGTAACGGCCGCATCGCGGCTCCCCTGCGCCCCCCTCCCGCGATTCACGGGCCCCCCTCCCGCAATATGAATCCATATAACAAATATTCCCCTACAGAGTGTAACGGCCACATCGCGGTTCCCCTGGGCCCCCCTCCCGCGATTCACGGGCCCCCCCTCCCGCAATATGAATCCATATAACAAATATTCCCCTAGAGTGTAACGGCCACATCGCGGCTCCCCCGCGCCCCCCTCCCGCGATTCACGGGCCCCCCCTCCCGCAATATGAATCCATATAACAAATATTCCCCTACAGAGTGTAACGGCCACATCACGGCTCCCCCGCGCCCCCCTCCCGCGATTCACGGGTCTCCCTCCCGCAATATGAATCCATATAACAAATATTCCCCTACAGAGTGTAACGGCCACATCGCGGCTCCCCCGCGCCCCCCTCCCGCGATTCATGGGCCCCCCCTCCCGCAATATGAATCCATATAACAAATATTCCCCTACAGAGTGTAACGGCCACATCGCGGCTCCCCCGCGCCCCCCTCCCGCGATTCACGGGTCCCCCTCCCGCAATATGAATCCATATAACAAATATTCCCCTACAGAGTGTAACGGCCACATCGCGGCTCCCCTGCGCCCCCCTCCCGTGATTCACGGGCCCCCCCTCCCGCAATATGAATCCATATAACAAATATTCCCCTACAGAGTGTAACGGCCACATCGCGGCTCCCCCGCGCCCCCCTCCCGCGATTCACGGGCCCCCCTCCCGCAATATGAATCCATATAACAAATATTCCCCTACAGAGTGTAACGGCCACATCGCGGCTCCCCCGCGCCCCCCTCCCGCGATTCACGGGCCCCCCCTCCCGCAATATGAATCCATATAACAAATATTCCCCTACAGAGTGTAACGGCCACATCGCGGCTCCCCCGCGCCCCCCTCCCGCGATTCACGGGCCCCCCTCCCGCAATATGAATCCATATAACAAATATTCCCCTACAGAGTGTAACGGCCACATCGCGGCTCCCCCGCGCCCCCCTCCCGCGATTCACGGGCCCCCCTCCCGCAATATGAATCCATATAACAAATATTCCCCTACAGAGTGTAACGGCCGCATCGCGGCGCCCCCCTCCCGCGATTCACGGGCCCCCCCTCCCGCAATATGAATCCATATAACAAATATTCCCCTACAGAGTGTAACGGCCACATCGCGGCTCCCCCGCGCCCCCCTCCCGCGATTCACGGGCCCCCCTCCCGCAATATGAATCCATATAACAAATATTCCCCTACAGAGTGTAACGGCCACATCGCGGCTCCCCCACGCCCCCCTCCCGCGATTCACGGGCCCCCCTCCCGCAATATGAATCCATATAACAAATATTCCCCTACAGAGTGTAACGGCCACATCGCGGCTCCCCCGCGCCCCCCTCCCGCGATTCACGGGCCCCCCTCCCGCAATATGAATCCATATAACAAATATTCCCCTACAGAGTGTAACGGCCACATCGCGGCTCCCCCGCGCCCCCCTCCCGCAATATGAATCCATATAACCAATATTCCCCTACAGAGTGTAACGGCCACATCGTGGCTCCCCCGCGCCCCCCTCCCGCGATTCATGGGCCCCCCTCCCGCAATATGAATCCATATAACAAATATTCCCCTACAGAGTGTAAAGGCCGCCTACACGATTCGTGCCCGATTCACCCGATTCCGGCAGGTCAGACAGAGAAATCGGGTAAAAGTTTCCGAAACTTGGCACCTGATTGGCCATTAATGCCCTGCATGCTGGGATTTTTGGATCTCCAAGTTCCAGTATGCGGATAGCTTGCTGGGACTCATAGTTCCACAGCAGAACCCAATAGTTAATTCTTAATTTTACACAATTGCTACCAGCCCAGTGCCCACCACCCTGGAGCACCGGGGACAGCCCCAGGCTTCAGTGGGGGGTGGGGGTGGGGGGCCTGCATGGGCTGACCAGTCAGGGGGATGATGGATCAGCCGCAGGACCTTATATAATGAGTAATGAGTGTCCCCAGCAGTGCCATTACTCTGCTGGTTGGTTGGGCCTGGTGCTGGTTCTCTCTCCCTCCCCTATAGAGTGTAAGCTCTCATCCTAACCCCCTGCTCTATGCTCCTCACTCACTGTCTCCTCTGTGTCACCCCTGTCTGTCCCTCCCCTATAGAGTGTAAGCTCTCATCCTAACCCACCGCTCTATGCTCCTCACTCACTGTCTCCTCTGTGTCACCCCTGTCTGTCTGTCCCTCCCCTATAGAGTGTAAGCTGTCATCCTAACCCACCGCTCTATGCTCCTCGCTCACTGTCTCCTCTGTGTCACCCCTGTCTGTCTGTCCCTCCCCTATAGAGTGTAAGCTCTCATCCTAACCCACCGCTCTATGCTCCTCACTCACTGTCTCCTCTGTGTCACCCCTGTCTGTCTGTCCCTTCCCTATAGAGTGTAAGCTCTCATCCTAACCCACCGCTCTATGCTCCTCACTCACTGTCTCCTCTGTGTCACCCCTGTCTGTCTGTCCCTCCCCTATGGAGTGTAAGCTCTCATCCTAACCCACCGCTCTACGCTCCTCGCTCACTGTCCCCTCTGTGTCACCCCTGTCTGTCTGTCTGTCCCTCCCCTATAGAGTGTAAGCTCTCATCCTAACCCACCGCTCTATGCTCCTCACTCACTGTTTCCTCTGTGTCACCCCTGTCTGTCCCTCCCCTATAGAGTGTAAGCTGTCATCCTAACCCACCGCTCTATGCTCCTCGCTCACTGTCTCCTCTGTGTCACCCCTGTCTGTCTGTCCCTCCCCTATAGAGTGTAAGCTCTCATCCTAACCCACCGCTCTATGCTCCTCGCTCACTGTCTCCTCTGTGTCACCCCTGTCTGTCTGTCCCTCCCCTATAGAGAGTGTAAGCTGTCATCCTAACCCACCGCTCTATGCTCCTCGCTCACTGTCCCCTCTGTGTCACCCCTGCCTGTCTATCCCTCCCCTATAGAGTGTAAGCTCTCATCCTAACCCACCGCTCTATGCTCCTCGCTCACTGTCTCCTCTGTATCACCCCTGTCTGTCTGTCCCTCCCCTATAGAGTGTAAGCTCTCATCCTAACCCACCGCTCTATGCTCCTCGCTCACTGTCTCCTCTGTGTCACCCCTGTCTGTCCCTCCCCTATAGAGTGTAAGCTCTCATCCTAACCCACCGCTCTATGCTCCTCGCTCACTGTCTCCTCTGTGTCACCCCTGTCTGTCTGTCCCTCCCCTATAGAGTGTAAGCTCTCATCCTAACCCCCCGCTCTATGCTCCTCGCTCACTGTCTCCTCTGTGTCACCCCTGTCTGTCTGTCCCTCCCCTATAGAGTGTAAGCTCTCATCCTAACCCACCGCTCTATGCTCCTCGCTCACTGCCTCCTCTGTGTCACCCCTGTCTGTCCCTCCCCTATAGAGTGTAAGCTCTCATCCTAACCCACCGCTCTATGCTCCTCGCTCAGTGTCTCCTCTGTGTCACCCCTGTCTGTCTGTCCCTCCCCTATAGTGTGTAAGCTGTCATCCTAACCCACCGCTCTATGCTCCTCGCTCACTGTCTCTCTCCACTGTGTCACCCGTCTGTCCCTCCCCTATAGAGTGTAAGCTCTTATCCTAACCCACCGCTCTATGCTCCTCGCTCACTGTCTCCTCTGTGTCACCCCTGTCTGTCTGTCCCTCCCCTATGGAGTGTAAGCTCTCATCCTAACCCACCGCTCTACGCTCCTCGCTCACTGTCTCCTCTGTGTCACCCCTGTCTGTCTGTCCCTCCCCTATAGTGTGTAAGCTGTCATCCTAACCCACCGCTCTATGCTCCTCGCTCACTGTCTCCTCTGTGTCACCCATGTCTGTCCCTCCTCTATAGAGTGTAAGCTGTCATCCTAACCCACCGCTCTATGCTCCTCGCTCACTGTCTCCTCTGTGTCACCCATGTCTGTCCCTCCTCTATAGAGTGTAAGCTCTCATCCTAACCCACCGCTCTATGCTCCTCACTCACTGTCTCCTCTGTGTCACCCCTGTCTGTCTGTCCCCTATAGAGTGTAAGCTCTAATCCTAACCCACCGCTCTATGCTCCTCGCTCACTGTCTCCTCTGTGTCACCCCTGTCTGTCTGTCCCTCCCCTATAGAGTGTAAGCTCTCATCCTAACCCACCGCTCTATGCTCCTCGCTCACTGTCTCCTCTGTGTCACCCCTGTCTGTCTGTCCCTCCCCTATAGTGTGTAAGCTGTCATCCTAACCCACCGCTCTATGCTCCTCGCTCACTGTCTCCTCTGTGTCACCCCTGTCTGTCTGTCCCTCCCCTATAGAGAGTGTAAGCTGTCATCCTAACCCACCGCTCTATGCTCCTCGCTCACTGTCCCCTCTGTGTCACCCCTGCCTGTCTATCCCTCCCCTATAGAGTGTAAGCTCTCATCCTAACCCACTGCTCTATGCTCCTCGCTCACTGTCTCCTCTGTATCACCCCTGTCTGTCTGTCCCTCCCCTATAGAGTGTAAGCTCTCATCCTAACCCACCGCTCTATGCTCCTCGCTCACTGTCTCCTCTGTGTCACCCCTGTCTGTCCCTCCCCTATAGAGTGTAAGCTCTCATCCTAACCCACCGCTCTATGCTCCTCGCTCACTGTCTCCTCTGTGTCACCCCTGTCTGTCTGTCCCTCCCCTATAGAGTGTAAGCTCTCATCCTAACCCCCCGCTCTATGCTCCTTGCTCACTGTCTCCTCTGTGTCACCCCTGTCTGTCTGTCCCTCCCCTATAGAGTGTAAGCTCTCATCCTAACCCACCGCTCTATGCTCCTCGCTCACTGCCTCCTCTGTGTCACCCCTGTCTGTCCCTCCCCTATAGAGTGTAAGCTCTCATCCTAACCCACCGCTCTATGCTCCTCGCTCAGTGTCTCCTCTGTGTCACCCCTGTCTGTCTGTCCCTCCCCTATAGTGTGTAAGCTGTCATCCTAACCCACCGCTCTATGCTCCTCGCTCACTGTCTCTCTCCACTGTGTCACCCGTCTGTCCCTCCCCTATAGAGTGTAAGCTCTTATCCTAACCCACCGCTCTATGCTCCTCGCTCACTGTCTCCTCTGTGTCACCCCTGTCTGTCCCTCCCCTATAGAGTGTAAGCTCTCATCCTAACCCACCGCTCTATGCTCCTCGCTCACTGTCTCCTCTGTGTCACCCCTGTCTGTCTGTCCCTCCCCTATAGTGTGTAAGCTGTCATCCTAACCCACCGCTCTATGCTCCTCGCTCACTGTCTCCTCTGTGTCACCCATGTCTGTCCCTCCTCTATAGAGTGTAAGCTCTCATCCTAACCCACCGCTCTATGCTCCTCACTCACTGTCTCCTCTGTGTCACCCCTGTCTGTCTGTCCCCTATAGAGTGTAAGCTCTAATCCTAACCCACCGCTCTATGCTCCTCGCTCACTGTCTCCTCTGTGTCACCCCTGTCTGTCTGTCCCTCCCCTATAGAGTGTAAGCTCTCATCCTAACCCACCGCTCTATGCTCCTCGCTCACTGTCTCCTCTGTGTCACCCCTGTCTGTCCCTCCCCTATAGTGTGTAAGCTGTCATCCTAACCCACCGCTCTATGCTCCTCGCTCACTGTCTCCTCTGTGTCACCCCTGTCTGTCTGTCCCTCCCCTATAGTGTGTAAGCTGTCATCCTAACCCACCGCTCTATGCTCCTCGCTCACTGTCTCCTCTGTGTCACCCATGTCTGTCCCTCCTCTATAGAGTGTAAGCTCTCATCCTAACCCACCGCTCTATGCTCCTCACTCACTGTCTCCTCTGTGTCACCCCTGTCTGTCTGTCCCCTATAGAGTGTAAGCTCTCATCCTAACCCACCGCTCTATGCTCCTCGCTCACTGTCTCCTCTGTGTCACCCCTGTCTGTCTGTCCCTCCCCTATAGAGTGTAAGCTCTCATCCTAACCCACCGCTCTATGCTCCTCGCTCACTGTCTCCTCTGTGTCACCCCTGTCTGTCTGTCCCTCCCCTATAGTGTGTAAGCTGTCATCCTAACCCACCGCTCTATGCTCCTCGCTCACTGTCTCTCTCCACTGTGTCACCCGTCTGTCCCTCCCCTATAGAGTGTAAGCTCTTATCCTAACCCACCGCTCTATGCTCCTCGCTCACTGTCTCCTCTGTGTCACCCCTGTCTGTCCCCTATAGAGTGTAAGCTCTCATCCTAACCCACCGCTCTATGCTCCTCACTCACTGTCCCCTCTGTGTCACCCCTGTCTGTCCCTCCCCTATAGAGTGTAAGCTCTCATCCTAACCCACCGCTCTATGCTCCTCGCTCACTGTCTCCTCTGTGTCACCCCTGTCTGTCCCTCCCCTATAGAGTGTAAGCTCTCATCCTAACCCACCGCTCTATGCTCCTCGCTCACTGTCTCCTCTGTGTCACCCCTGTCTGTCCCTCCCCTATAGAGTGTAAGCTCTCATCCTAACCCACCACTCTATGCTCCTCACTCACTGTCTCCCCTCTGTGTCACCCCTGTCTGTCTGTCCCTCCCCTATAGAGTGTAAGCTCTCATCCTAACCCACCACTCTATGCTCCTCACTCACTGTCTCCCCTCTGTGTCACCCCTGTCTGTCTGTCCCTCCCCTATAGAGTGTAAGCTCTCATCCTAACCCACCGCTCTATGCTCCTCGCTCACTGTCTCCTCTGTGTCACCCCTGTCTGTCCCCTATAGAGTGTAAGCTCTCATCCTAACCCACCGCTCTATGCTCCTCACTCACTGTCTCCTCTGTGTCACCCCTGTCTGTCTGTCCCTCCCCTATAGAGTGTAAGCTCTCATCCTAACCCACCGCTCTATGCTCCTCGCTCGCTGTCTCCTCTGTGTCACCCCTGTCTCTCTGTCCCTCCCCTATAGAGTGTAAGCTCTCATCCTAACCCACAGCTCTATGCTCCTCACTCACTGTCTCCTCTGTGTCACCCCTGTCTGTCCCTCCCCTATAGAGTGTAAGCTCTCATCCTAACCCACCGCTCTATGCTCCTCGCTCACTGTCTCCTCTGTGTCACCCCTGTCTGTCCCTCCCCAATAGAGTGTAAGCTCTCATCCTAACCCACCACTCTATGCTCCTCGCTCACTGTCTCCTCTGTGTCACCCCTGTCTGTCCCTCCCCTATACAGTGTAAGCTGTCATCCTAACCCACCGCTCTATGCTCCTCACTCACTGTCTCCTCTGTGTCACCCCTGTCTGTCCCTCCCCTATAGAGTGTAAGCTCTCATCCTAACCCACCGCTCTATGCTCCTCGCTCACTGTCTCCTCTGTGTCACCCCTGTCTGTCCCCTATAGAGTGTAAGCTCTCATCCTAACCCACCGCTCTATGCTCCTCGCTCACTGTCTCCTCTGTGTCACCCCTGTCTGTCCCTCCCCTATAGAGTGTAAGCTCTCATCCTAACCCACCGCTCTATGCTCCTCACTCACTGTCTCCTCTGTGTCACCCCTGTCTGTCCCTCCCCTATAGAGTGTAAGCTCTCATCCTAACCCACCGCTCTATGCTCCTCGCTCACTGTCTCCTCTGTGTCACCCCTGTCTGTCCCCTATAGAGTGTAAGCTCTCATCCTAACCCACCGCTCTATGCTCCTCGCTCACTGTCTCCTCTGTGTCACCCCTGTCTGTCCCTCCCCTATAGAGTGTAAGCTCTCATCCTAACCCACCACTCTATGCTCCTCGCTCACTGTCTCCTCTGTGTCACCCCTGTCTGTCTGTCCCTCCCCTATAGAGTGTAAGCTCTCATCCTAACCCACCGCTCTATGCTCCTCACTCACTGTCTCCTCTGTGTCAACCCTGTCTGTCCCTCCCCTATAGAGTGTAAGCTCTCATCCTAACCCACCGCTCTATGCTCCTCGCTCACTGTCTCCTCTGTGTCACCCCTGTCTGTCCCCTATAGAGTGTAAGCTCTCATCCTAACCCACCGCTCTATGCTCCTCACTCACTGTCCCCTCTGTGTCACCCCTGTCTGTCCCTCCCCTATAGAGTGTAAGCTCTCATCCTAACCCACCGCTCTATGCTCCTCGCTCACTGTCTCCTCTGTGTCACCCCTGTCTGTCCCTCCCCTATAGAGTGTAAGCTCTCATCCTAACCCACCGCTCTATGCTCCTCACTCACTGTCTCCTCTGTGTCACCCCTGTCTGTCCCTCCCCTATAGAGTGTAAGCTCTCATCCTAACCCACCGCTCTATGCTCCTCACTCACTGTCTCCTCTGTGTCACCCCTGTCTGTCCCTCCCCTATAGAGTGTAAGCTCTCATCCTAACCCACCGCTCTATGCTCCTTGCTCACTGTCTCCTCTGTGTCACCCCTGTCTGTCCCCTATAGAGTGTAAGCTCTCATCCTAACCCACCGCTCTATGCTCCTCACTCACTGTCCCCTCTGTGTCACCCCTGTCTGTCCCTCCCCTATAGAGTGTAAGCTCTCATCCTAACCCACCGCTCTATGCTCCTCACTCACTGTCTCCTCTGTGTCACCCCTGTCTGTCCCCTATAGAGTGTAAGCTCTCATCCTAACCCACCGCTCTATGCTCCTCGCTCACTGTCTCCTCTGTGTCACCCCTGTCTGTCCCTCCCCTATAGAGTGTAAGCTCTCATCCTAACCCACCACTCTATGCTCCTCGCTCACTGTCTCCTCTGTGTCACCCCTGTCTGTCCCTCCCCTATATAGTGTAAGCTCTCATCCTAACCCACCGCTCTATGCTCCTCACTCACTGTCTCCTCTGTGTCACCCCTGTCTGTCTGTCCCTCCCCTATAGAGTGTAAGCTGTCATCCTAACCCACCGCTTTATGCTCCTCGCTCACTGTCTTCTCTGTGTCACCCCTGTCTGTCTGTCCCTCCCCTATAGAGTGTAAGCTCTCATCCTAACCCACCGCTCTATGCTCCTCACTCACTGTCTCCTCTGTGTCACCCCTGTCTGTCTGTCCCTCCCCTATAGAGTGTAAGCTGTCATCCTAACCCACCGCTCTATGCTCCTCGCTCACTGTCTCCTCTGTGTCACCCCTGTCTGTCTGTCCCTCCCCTATAGAGTGTAAGCTCTCATCCTAACCCACCGCTCTATGCTCCTCACTCACTGTCTCCTCTGTGTCACCCATGTCTGTCCCTCCCCTATAGAGTGTAAGCTCTCATCCTAACCCACCGCTCTATGCTCCTCCCTCACTGTCGCTGTAATTAATGCATTATGCTGTAATTGGACATTTGATGTGCGCCCCTCTTTACAAGTCCTTTAAATATCTAGGCTGATTTGAAAATAGTGTAGTTCAGTTCCTGCTCGAAGCTGCAGCACATCGCGCCGGATGACTTAACTGCAACCTGCAGTCCGTTAATGGCGTTTCTCCAGCCTCTGGTGCTGACACACATTTCACGCTGTACCCATTCCTTTTCCCTATAAGCAGATATTTTTTAATAAATCCACCTCTCCTGACTGCTATATGGGCAGCCCACATAATAAATGACAATAAGCGAGCAGCGCAGGTAACAGATGATGGTAAATCCACCATTACACTTTCAGGAAAGTAATTCTCTAGAACATTATTAACAGCGGAGATCATTGTGGGGACATTAATAACCTCCTTGCTGGGTCTCCAGCGGAAACCTTCGGATGCCTGGTAAGATGGATGCACGGAGGGAGGGAAACCAGCCAGGCAGCAGGGTGGACTTCAATGACGCCAATGTAAAACAAGGGACACCCCAGGGTGGCGGGGTGCTGACTGCAAGGGTACATACATATATAGTATATGCATACATACACACACACATATATATATATATATATATATATATACTGAATATTGGAAACAAATACTTTACTGTTGCGTCCTCATAATTAGAATGGTTTGGTTTAACGTTCTGAGGGTTTATCAGCGAGCATCCCGGAATATTACTCTTATGACTCATCTGAGATTATACAGGGGAATAACAGATACGTTATACTCTGCCATGTAGCATGCCAGGATATTACAATCTCCCTAAGGTCAAGGAGGTCTAAGGTGACTTGCAATAACCTTCTAATTCGCGCAATTTCTGAGTAACGAAGTGATGACTGGAATTCTAAGTAAAGACATAACTCGTTGCCTATAGCAACATCATCTGCAGGTGTTTGTACACACAGTGACATATTGAAAGTAACAGAATTCCATATCTAATCTGGGCGGGACTGATGACACCACTAATAAGCATCATTAATACCAGTATAAAGGGTCTACGGTAGGGAGACCAACTCATCCCTTTAATCCGGGACACATATTAATTACACAGGTTCTGTGGCAGTTTAAAACCAGGTGAAAGCCAGGCACAGAACCTGTGTACTTAATATGTGTCCCGGATTAAAGGGATGCGTTGGTCACCCTAGTCTACGGCCATTATTCTGGTTCACTCACAAAGGCAAATTCTATCTGAAATGGACAAAACCATGTGCACTGCAGGTGGGGCAGATGTTACTTGTGCAGAGAGAATTAGATTTGGGTGGGGTTTTACTACAAAGTGAGATCTATATTGCAGTCAGTATTTACCCTGCACAGAAACAAAATAACTCACCCAAATCTAATTCTCTCTGCACATGTTACATCTGCCCCACCTGCATTGCACATGGTTTTGTCCAGAAGTGCCTTTGCGAGTGAGCCAGAATAACTGTCAGGAACGGCCAAACTACTATTAACTACTATTGGTTGCCCGCAGCAACATCCCATGTGACATAGAACTCCCATCTTACTACATTTCCACCTGTTGGTTGGTACTTTGTGTCCCTCAGCTTTATCTCTCTCTAACACACGGAGTCTATTCATGAAGCAGTGGAAAGAGTGGAGAAGTGAGCCAATGAAGAAATTGCCCATGGCAACCAATCAGCTGCTGCGTATAAGTTTATAAATGCACTTGAGTAATGTTACTACAAAGCTGTTTGGTTGCCATGGACAATTTCTCCCCTGGCGGTAAATCCCAGGAGATTATAGGCGCACTGCAGGTACTTTATCCTATAAACGCACCTCTTCGAACAGGTCCAGGCTGTAGGTGTTATCATCGTCTGCGAAATACACCACCCCGGGCAGGCTGCTGTTCTTATTAAATGTCTCTCTAAGCCAACGCAGGGCAAGGTTCCTCTGCATAGTCCCACGGGGTATTCGTGGGTCCCGGGTGTCCCCCCTTAGTTTATAATTCCGCGGGGTCTCCACGTTGAGATGGGTGTAGTTGAGACCAGAGTCCTGCAGCATCCGCGTGACCAGTGGCGTGCGCCGCTGAGAGTCCTCCACCAGGATCCAGTGCAGGTTGGGTACATGCAGCAATGTGTTGGAGAGTCGGGTCAGCTCGGCTTTCTGCACCGGCCTGCTGTAGGTGGGGGTGATCACGTGGATGGTGGGGAGGTTGCCCATCCATGGCGGGGGCCGTGTGTACACATATTCAGTCCTAACCACTTCTACAATGTCTCTCTCTGAGGAACAGTATTCCCGGGAATCGGAGCCTGGACTGGCATCCCTTCGTCCATCACTCCCGTCCTCTGGAAAAGAGACACAGAGACGTTATCTCAAGAGAGCCAAGTAGGCGGGGTCAGATATTGCTGGGAACAACCACTATCTCAAGAGAGCCAAGTAGGCGGGGTCAGATATCAGGGGGGACAACCGCTATCTCAAGAGATCAAAGTAGGCGGGGTCAGATATTAGTGGGAACAACCGCTATCTCAAGAGAGCCTAGTAAGCGGGTCAGATATTAGTGGGAACAACCACTATCTCAAGAGAGCCAAGTAGGCGGGGTCAGATATTACTGGGGACAACCACTATCTCAAGAGAGCCAAGTAGGCGGGGTCAGATATCAGGGGGGACAACCGCTATCTCAAGAGAGCAAAGTAGGCGGGGGTCAGATATTAGTGGGAAAAACCACTATCTCAAGAGAGCCAAGTAGGCGGGGTCAGATATTACTGGGGACAACCACTATCTCAAGAGAGCAAAGTAGGCGGGGTCAGATATTAGTGGGAACAACCACTATCTCAAGAGAGCCAAGTAGGCGGGGTCAGATATTATTGGGTGACAACCGCTATCTCAAGAGAGCCAAGTAGGTGAGGGTCAGATATTAGTGGGGACAACCGCTATCTCAAGAGAGCGAAGTAGGCATGGTCAGTTATTGCTGGGGACAACCGCTATCTTAAGTGAGCCAAGTAGGCAGGGTCAGATATTGCTAGGGACAACCGCTATCTCAAGTGAGCCAAGTAGGTGGGGTCAGATATCACTAAGTGCAGTACGACAGCTATCTCAATAGAGCCAAGGAGGAAGGGCCAAATATTGATTGATTTGATTTGGCCCGGACCAGACCAAGCTTCATATATATATATATATATATATATATATATATATCTTTCTGCACCCATCTATATAGTCATACATGAATCCTGTTTATTGTATATCATGTATAAGCTGTAACTAATGGGCTCTATCCTGCCAGAGAGGACAGTTACCGGTCGGTCAACACTGGGCCATCATCTCTACGCAGGGCGCAGCTTGGGGATAACGCAACCTGACTGGTTCTAATGATTCAGTTCCACCCAGGGAAGGGACCTTTATAAACTGCATGCGGTAAAACCTCATAGTACATAAGAATACTCATACTGTACTGTATTATAAAAGTCAGCAGCAAATACCGGAGATATCCGCCATGGAAGCACTGATCCACGGTACGTATGAACGGAGTTACTTGGGGATATATCCAATGGCCGGCTGGCTACTGGCTCCGGTATTGGGCTAGCCGATTCGGAGGACTCAGAGAAAACTACCTGTGTGTTCCACAGACCAGTAGTGACCACAAACTGCTCCCCCATAATGTAGGACAGAGAGCGGACCCCACACCACAAGCAGACAGACACAGGACATGCAGATGGGTATATCACAGACATATGAGGTAGAATACAGAGATGAAAGATGGCGGAAAGCAGGAACATGGCTGCATGTGTACAGCACTGTGCATGGAGAATATAGATTGCCTTGTGGTAAGTGTACAGTAACTGCTGAATATACACAGATTTACCTCAGCAGCAGTTGGCTGGTACAGTATATATATACTGTGATGTCACTGGTTCCCAGTGACTGGATAGGCTGTGCTCTCAGTGATGTCACTGGTTCCTAGTGACTGGATAGGCTGCGCTCTTAGTGATGTCACTGGCCCCTAGTGAATGGATTGGCTGCATTCTCAGTAATGTCACTGGTTCCTAGTGACTGGATAGGCTGCACTCTTAGTGATGTCACTGTCCCCTAGTGAATGGATTGGCTGCACTCTCAGTGATGTCACTGGCCCCTCGTGAATGGATTGGCTGCATTCTCAGTAATGTCACTGGTTCCTAATGACTGTATTGGCTGCACTCTCAGTGATGTCACTGGACCCTAGTGAATGGATTGGCTACATTCTCAGTGATGTCACTGGCACCTAGTGAATGGATTGGCTGCATTCGCAGTGATGTCATTGACCCCTAGTGAATGGATTGGCTGCACTCTTTGTGATGTCACTGGCTCCTAGTAAATAGATATGCTGCACTCACTGATGTCACTGGCTCCTAGTGAATGGATTGGCTACACTCTCAGTGATGTCACTGGCCCCTAGTGAATGGATTGGCTGCATTCTCAGTGATGTCACTGGTTCCTAGTAACTGTATTGGCTGCACTCTCAGTGATGTCACTGGACCCTAGTGAATGGATTGGCTACATTCTCAGTGATGTCACTGGCACCTAGTGAATGGATTGGCTGCATTCGCAGTGATGTCATTGACCCCTAGTGAATGGATTGGCTGCATTCTCAGTGATGTCATTGACCCCTAGTGAATAGATTGGGTGCACTCTTTGTGATGTCACTGGCTCCTAGTAAATAGATATGCTGCATTCTCAGTGATGTCACTGGTTCCTAGTGACTGGATTGGCTGCATTCTCAGTGATGTCACTGGACCCTAGTGAATGGATTGGCTACATTCTCAGTGATGTCACTGGCACCTAGTGAATGGATTGGCTGCATTCGCAGTGATGTCACTGGCCCCTCGTGAATGGATTGGCTGCATTCTCAGTGATGTCACTGGTTCCTAATGACTGGATAGGCTGCACTCACTGATGTCACTGGCTCCTAGTGAATGGATTGGCTGCACTCTCTGTGATGTCACTGGCTCCTAGTAAATAGATATGCTGCACTCACTGATGTCACTGGCTCCTAGTGAATGGATTGGCTACACTCTTAGTGATGTCACTGGCCCCTAGTGAATGGATTGGCTGCACTCTCAGTGATGTCACTGGCCCCTCGTGAATGGATTGGCTGCATTCTCAGTGATGTCACTGGTTCCTAATGACTGGATTGGCTGCACTCTCAGTGATGTCACTGGACCCTAGAGAATGGATTGGCTACATTCTCAGTGATGTCACTGGCACCTAGTGAATGGATTGGCTGCATTCGCAGTGATGTCATTGACCCCTAGTGAATGGATTGGCTGCATTCTCAGTGATGTCATTGACCCCTATTGAATGGATTGGCTGCACTCTCTGTGATGTCACTGGCTCCTAGTAAATAGATATGCTGCACTCACTGATGTCACTGGCTCCTAGTGAATGGATTGGCTACACTCTCAATGATGTCACTGGCCCCTAGTGAATGGATTGGCTGCACTCTCAGTGATGTCATTGACCCCTAGTGAATGGATTAACTGCATTTTCAGTGATGTCACTGGCACCTAGTGACTGGATAGGCTGCATTCTCAGTGATGTCACTGGTTCCTAGTGAATGGATTGGCTGCACTCTCAGTGATGTCACTGGCCCCTAGTGAATGGATTGGCTGCACTCTCAGTGATGTCACTGGCCCCTAGTGAATAGATTGGCTACATTCTCAGTGATGTTACTGGCTACTAATAACTGGATAGGCTGCACTCTCAGTCATGTCACTGGTTCCTAGTGACTGGATAGGTTGCACTCTCAGTCATATCACTAGTTCCTAGTGACTGGAGAGGCTGCACTCTCAGTGATGTCACTGGCTCCTAGTGACTGGATAGGCTGCACTCTCAGTCATGTCACTGGCTCCTAGTGACTGGATAGGCTGCACTCTCAGTGATGTCACTGGCACCTAGTGACTGGACAGGCTGCACTCTCAGTGATGTCACTGGTACCTAGTGGCTGGATAGGCTGCACTCTCAGTGATGTCACTGGCTCCTAGTGACTGGATAGGCTGCACTCTCAGTGATGTCACTGGCTCCTAGTGACTGGATAGGCTGCACTCTCAGTCATGTCACTGGCACCTAGTGACTGGATAGGCTGCACTCTCAGTTATGTCACTGGCTCCTAGTGACTGGATAGGCTGCACTCTCAGTGATATCACTGGCTCCTAGTGACTGGATAGGCTGCACTCTCAGTGATGTCACTGGCACCTAATGACTGGATAGGCTGCACTCTCAGTTATGTCACTGGCTCCTAGTGACTGGATAGGCTGCACTCTCAGTGATGTCACTGGCTCCTAGTGACTGGATAGGCTGCACTCTCAGTGATGTCACTGGCTCCTAGTGACTGGATAGGCTGCACTCTCAGTGATGTCACTGGCTCCTAGTGACTGGATAGGCTGCACTCTCAGTGAGGTCACTGGCACCTAGTGACTGGATAGGCTGCATTAAGTTATGGCTTATCAATACAAAAAAATATTCTCTCTAAAGTCAGTAGGTGACAGATGCCCTTTAACCAGGGATAGCATTATGAAGGATCTGCATGGGAAATATGTGAGTATAACCGGAAGCGTTTCTAGCTAGCATGGCGTGTGGTAAGTTTGTGATGTAATACAGGGTGAGAGAACCACTGGAATAAGAAGACAGATTTATAGTTCTCCAGTCACTGCCGCTCTATGACAGTGACCTCACAGAAGCACAACTTGGGAGGCTCCATGTCAGAGCTGTCAGTCATGTTCACCAGCATGTTGCCTGATGTACCGCCAAGTCTAAAGGACCCAAACATAGCGCGGCCAGACGTGACCACAAACATCGCTAGGGGCCCATTTATCATATAATATGTTTGGCTAATTCCCTGACACCCGGTTAGCTGCAAATATTAAGTACCCCCCGAATGTATGTAGGAGGGACTGCAGCAGGAATCTGCGACCCCTGCTGTGATCCCAACTGTCCTGCTCGCAGGCACTCCCCCTATAGGTTATTATCAACATGGGTCAGCATCGCAGTGGGTCCCTGGGCTAACGCCATTCTGAGATGGTCAACAGCGACATCAGGTTTCTGATAAGTATAACCCGAGTTAGTGCACAGGGGACGCCAGAGAGAGAGCTGGTGCACAGGGGACTCCACAGATAGCTAGCGTGCAGGGGACTCCAGAGAGAGATAGCGCGCAGGGGACTCCAGAGAGAGATGGCGCGCAGGGGACTCCAGAGAGAGCTGGCGCGCAGGGGACTCCAGAGAGAGCTGGCGCGCAGGGGACTCCAGAGAGAGCTGGCGCGCAGGGGACTCCAGAGAGAGCTGGCGCGCAGGGGACTCCAGAGAGAGCTGGCGCTCAGGGGACTCCAGAGAGAGCTGGCGCTCAGGGGACTCCAGAGAGAGCTGGCGCGCAGGGGACTCCAGAGAGAGCTGGCGCGCAGGGGACTCCAGAGAGAGCTGCTGCGCAGGGGACTCCAGAGAGAGCTGGCGCGCAGGGGACTCCAGAGAGAGCTGGCGCGCAGGGGACTCCAGAGAGAGCTGGCGCGCAGGGGACTCCAGAGAGAGCTTGCGCGCAGGGGACTCCAGAGAGAGCTGGCGCGCAGGGGACTCCAGAGAGAGCTGGCGCGCAGGGGACTCCAGAGAGAGCTGGCGCGCAGGGGACTCCAGAGAGAGCTGGCGTGCAGGAGACTCCAGAGAGAGCTAGTGAGCAGGAGACTCCAGAGAGAGCTAGTGAGCAGGGGACTCCAGACAGCTAGCGAGCGAGCAGGGAACTCCAGACAGAGCTAGCCCACTGGGGACTCCAGAGAGAGCAGGAGACTCCAGACAGCTAGGGAGCAGGGGACTCCAGACAGAGCTAGCGAACAGGGGACTCCAGACAGAGCTAGCGAACAGGGGACTCCAGACAGAGCTAGCGAACAGGGGACTCCAGACAGAGCTAGCGAACAGGGGACTCCAAAGAGAGCTAGCGAGCAGGGGACTCCATAGAGAGCTAGCGAGCAGGGGACTCTATAGAGAGCTAGCGAGCAGGGGACTCCATAGAGAGCTAGCTAGCAGGGGACTCCAGAGAGAGCTAGCGAGCAGGGGACTCCAGAGAGAGCTAGCGAGCAGGGGACTCCATAGAGAGCTAGGGAGCAGGGGACTCCAGAGAGAGTTAGTGAGCAGGGGAATCCAGAGAGAGCTGGCGAGCAGGGGACTCCAGAGAGAGCTAGCGAGCAGGGAACTCCAGAGAGAGCTAGCGAGCAGGGGACTCCATAGAGAGCTAGGGAGCAGGGGACTCCAGAGAGAGTTAGTGAGCAGGGGACTCCAGAGAGAGCTGGCGCACAGGGTACTCCATACAGAACTGGTGCGCATGGGACTACAGAGAGAGTTGTTGCTCAGGGGACTTCAGACAGAGCTAGCGAGCAGGGGACTTCAGACAGAGCTAGCGAGCAGGGGACTCCAGACAGAGCTAGCGAGCAGGGGACTCCAGACAGAGCTAGCAAGCAGGGGACTCCAGAGAGAGACAGAGCTAGCGAGCAGGGGACTCCAGACAGAGCTAGCAAGCAGGGGACTCCAGAGAGAGACAGAGCTAGTGCTCAGGGAACTCCAGACAGAGCTAGCAAGCAGGGGGCTCCAGACAGAGCTAGCGAGCAGGGGACTCCAAAGGGAGCTAGCGAGAAGAAATTCCTGATACAGCTGGCGTGCAGGGCTTCCTAATAAAGCTGGCGAGCAGGGAGTCCTGATACAGCTGGCGAGCAGGGAGTCCTGATACAGCTGGCATGCAGGGCTTCCTGATACAGCTGGCGAGCAGGCAGTCCTGATACAGCTGGCATGCAGGGCTTCCTGATACAGCTGCCGAGCAGGGCTTCCTGATACAGCTGGCGAGCAGGGAGTCCTGATACAGCTGGCGAGCATGGAGTCCTGATACAGCTGGCGAGCAGGGAGTCCTGATACAGCTGGCGAGCATGGAGTATTACTGTTATATGCACAAGATTCCCTGGTATGTAACAAGCATTATCACGTGATCGCTTGGCCCAGAGGCTGACGCCCACCATGCAGATGCTGCCCACCCACTCATGTAGTAAATGGAACAATAACTGCAGAATGCCCCAGTGATGTGATGGTGAAGCCATGCAGAATGAGCCGGTGAGGGGAGGTAGTGGGTATGAGGTGAGTAGTGGGCAGTTGTTATGGGACGGTACAATGTGAGTAGGGGGTTACAGAGTCTCCTCACCCTTGTGTGCAGTGAGCAGCGGAGACAGAGTGCTGTGGTGCCATACTGTGATCAGCAAAGTCCAGGGCAGAACGATCAGTACAATAGCCAGAATGTCCCTTCTCTTCAGCATCTCCAGGGTGGGCTGACCCCAGTAATCCTCATTACCTGAGGAGGACGCCCCAATAGCACAGAGGACAGCAAAGCAGACAGGAGAGAGATCAGTATACAGACAGAGGTGCAGGAGACACAGCACAGCTTCACACAGTCACCTCTTACCAGCGCTTATAACCCACCCATTGCAGCAGGCCGGGGGTCCCAGGCAGGTCACAGAGGTTCAGGGCCCCGGCCCCTCACTGGCCAGGACCTATAGAAGAACCGGTCAGAGAGGAGCCTGCAGGGAAGAGAAAGAATGAGCGTTAAAACAGACATGAGCACCAGAGGGCGCCAAATACATGATAACAACACACAGAGCAACAACTGATTCATCTCATCATCCGTGGCCAGCAAAGTGGTGGTCCCAGGCCACAGAACCAGCACTACACATAGCGGCATTGGGGATTTTGGGCCTAATTCAGATTTGCAAGCAATGCAAAATAAACAACAACAATAGACTAGGCAAAGCCATGCTGCGCTGCAGGGGGCCAGATGCAACATGTCTAGAGACAATTGGATTTGGGTGGGGTGTGTTCAATCTGACACCTGAATTGCAGTGTAAGAATAAAGCTGTGAAACATACATGGGCTACATGCAGAAGCAGCCAGTATTTACCCTGCACTGAAACAATTATTATTTAATATTTATTAATCAGTAGTCCCCATAGAGACATTCCTCCATATAGCACAAGAGGAAGAGCAGGTGCCACCGCGCTGTGATACGGTAACGCTGCGCGGTGTATGATGGTATTACAGCAATGTAACAAGAGCATCCTTTGAAATAAAAGCCTCCAGTGTGCACATTGTGAGATGTATCCGAATAACTCATAGGAAAAGACCATCACTTGCAGTTTAAATACATACAAAAATCAGTAAACTTGCCCATCGCACGCTGCCATATTTATGTCTGCTCCCGCTACAAGTCACTGACTCTCATCATTACATACATTGCCCTGGAAGCAGCAACATAAGATCAGAGAGCAGATTGCAGCTCGGTGACATCTCAGTCACCAGAATACACTGATCTCTAGGTACATCTGTTATTGGCACACAAATGTCATGTGTTCTTATCCCTTTCCTTTACACACATATTGTCAGCTTGGGAAGAGGATGACAACCCACCTTACACAACCCACAGATGCTATCATTATATTACTCATACGCCTGGTGTCTGGTAGCGGCGCGACGCGGCGATATGTGCTGTAGTCTCCTGGCTGTTACATAAGCGACAGGCTGCTAAGCATCATACGTATGCAGCCATACAGGACCATGGTATATGTCAGCATTCCAGGGATATTCTGCAGCCAGAAATCCTGGAATGCACAGCTCAGCGCCACTGGCACCAGGTGTCCTATCAAATCAGTAATAACATCTGGGCCCGGTAACACGCCATTCATATACTGCACTAATCATTTCTAAGAACACACACACACACACACACACACCCCCCACACACACACACGCACAGGGGAAAGCACAGCAACTGGTGGGGCCCTGAGAGACTGGTGGTCCGGACGCAGTAGCTGTGGGCCCCCTGAGATTGGTGTTCCGGTCGCAGGAGTGGATGGTAGAGAACAGAGGCTATGCTGGTTTTTGCCTTGTAAATGATGAATGCTTTAGTTGAGTGTGTGTGTAATATGCCTTTAATTTGGAGCAGTGGCGTCAAACTCATAGCCCTCCAGCTGTTGTGAAACTACACGTACCAGCATGCCCTGCCACAGTTTTATCAATACATTATATAAAATATGTGGCAGGGCATGTGGGGACGTGTAGTTCCACAACAGCTGGAGGGCCATGAGTTTGACACCACTGATTTGGAACATCTATGATTTGCCGTGGATGGGTTTTGTGGCTGGCTAAATTCCAGCCTACATTTCACCTGCTATTATTAATCAGCCAGGTAATTAGTGTAAATCGGCTTGTTACATAAGTGAAGACAATATTACCACACAGTGGTACTATTGGAGGCACTGGCTGCTGGGCTCCAGCTGTTAGAAGGGCACCAAGAAAAGTATCTCTCTTCTACCCGTTTAAAAAATAAACCCCCAAGGCTCTATTAATTATCATGTGCAGCCACCGCCCCGACATAAAGATTCCTTATCACCACAATTAGGAAGCTTAATTCTCCCTGATGTGCCATTGGTGAGTCGCTGGGACATTATTAAGTGCCAGCTGGTGCCACTGAGGTGCCTGGTACATTCTCCCGCCGCTGCTGCCACGTAATACAATAGGAAATGCTATTATTATGTTTACACTAGTAAGTGTTCCGCTGTATACCAGTAAACCTTCGCCATCTTTCGTGTATGTTCCTTCCGTGTAGAGGCCATGGATGCGCTATACAGTATTGTACTGTGCACATTTCCTCGTCTGGACATAAATGCTGACTGGATGGGCACAAAACAAAGCCCAGGTTATTTTCTTTTAATATTATTAAGGAAATCAATTCAAAAGGCACCTTATTAGTTAACTCATCAATGTTTCCATTAAGATAATTAGAAGCCCGAATGGATTACCTATGTAATGCCTAATTTTACACACGCAACTCGTTTCACAATTAGAGTTATAATGAGTTTCCAGATGTCAGTGAAACATGGTGCACCTTTCCCAGTGTTTCCATTGTGATGCAAATGAATCAATTAATATCCATTATGCAAAATAGCTTCCTGTCCATGGAGTCCTGGGGCAGAGCGAGGAGGAGGCTGTGCTACAGGAGGGAGCACGGTGCTGCACAGGCCTGCATATGGCTCTGGTGTTGTCCCCAGCATTGGCCTGGATGAGGCCCAGACATTGCCAGACATTGCCTACTAGGCGCGAGCGGGATGGCGAACGTGCACCGGTGCAGAAATCAGAAAGGGAGGTTTTTCAAATTTTTGTAAAAAGAGGCAATCATTTACATATAAAAATCACCCTCGGTTAATGTTGGTGTAGGTTACTGTGGCCGTTGGTGTGTGTTAGTCTGGCTGTTGGTTAATGTGACCCTTGGTAAGGATTAGTGTTGGTGTGGGTTAGTGTGGCTGTTGGTGGGGGTTAGTGTTGCTGTGGGTTAGTGTGGCTGTTGATGGGGATAAGTGTGGCTGTTGGTTTGGGTTAGTGTGGCTGTTGGTGGGGGTTAGTGTTGCTGTGGGTTAGTGTGGCTATTGGTTTGGTTAGTGTGGCTGTTGATGGGGATAAGTGTGGCTGTTGGTTTGGGTTAGTGTGGCTGTTGGTGGGGTTTAGTATGGCTATTAGTGAGGTTTAATGTGGCTGTTGGTGGGGGTTAGTGTGGCTGTTGGTGGGGGTTAGTGTGGTTATTGGTGGGGGTTAGTGTGGGGTTTAGTGTGGGCTATTAGTGGGGGTTTGTGTGGCTATTAGTGGTGGTAAGTGTAGCAATTAGTGGGGGTTAGTGTGGCTATTAGTGGGGGTTAGTGTGGCTGTTGGTGGGGGTTAGTGTGGCTATTAGTGGGGGTTAGTGTGGCTATTAGTGGTGGTAAGTGTAGCTATTAGTGGGGGTTAGTGTGGCTGTTTGTGGGGGTTAGTGTGGTTGTTCGTGGGGGTTAGTGTGGCTATTAGTGAAGATTAGTGTGGCTGTTGGTGGGGCTTAGTGTGGCTATTAGTGAAGGTTAGTGTGGCTGTATAACGGTATAATGGTGCGATGGAGTAACAGTATAATGCTGTGCCTGACAGTACAATAAGATGTCACTTATACACAATACACATTATCTGGTCGCTTTTTAAGTATATTTTTGACAAATGTTTTATCTCACATTAAATAAAGCAGGAAATGATCCTGTCGGGAAACAACAGAGAATAATTATAAAGTTGTAATTTCTCTTAATAAAACAGGTGGGAAAAGGATTTCTTTTATAGGAAGTTTTTACATCAAAATAAAGACTAAAATTGTTCCATGAAATCCGTGTCTCCGATGTCTGTGCCGTGGTCGCTGGGCCGGGCATTCTGCACAGTGGAATGAGTAATGTAGGCGGGGAGAGGGGTAATACAGCACTATAGGGCCTATTTATTACACCCGAGCAATGCGGCCAATCTGCAGAATACAGACGTTTGCGGAATATCACCATATTTGTGAGCACCTACAATAGCGCTCCCCCTCAGTCTCCACTGTTCTCCGTGGGAGCTACTAACTGCCCAATTCACCAAAGCCTCGCTCCGCTACCTGAGGCTGATACCATCTACCGTGGCCCTATATGTATTTACCCTCATTAATTAGTCATTACAAAATCACAGCTACTTTTTTCCTGATTTGAACAAGACTTTATTGTTCACAGAACAGAAGACAAACGCTGCTGTGCTGGTCTTTGGCCTGTTTGTATGCGGTTTACACCTCATTTCCAGCAGCGATTTGCTTCCTATTGCTGCCATGTACAGCAGGGATTCTATATAATGCTAAGGCTCGTGTGGAATGCACAAGACTGATCTGGAGGACGCCTGGGAAATGAGGGCGATGAATCATAGACGCCTGTACATGAGTTAGTGTGATCACCGATATTTATATCCCTCCATTGTCGCTCTAGACCCCGGATTATTTATACTCTTTCTTTTGGGACCACGATCGCTCCACTGGGCAAGGCGGCGTGTCAGTCCCTGAGAAGTGGGAGCAGCCGACGGACAACAGCAATAACGAGGGCCATGGTGTCGGACGCCGTGGCGGGGTAAACACAATAAAAAACCATGGCTTCACTTGCCACAATAAAGTGTCCCTGGTTTGGTAAAGTCAGGCCTAGGTGGGTGAACGGAGCTGGCCAGGGAAGTGGTGGTACGGCATCATGCTAGCAGTCACTGTGGCATGTCGACCCTTTGTCAATGTTGACCTATTGACTGGCTGTCTAGACACCGTCGACCTATGACCGGCCATTTGAAAGGCGATTGGCAGGAAGTAGGCATCTGTGATTGGTGGCCCAGAACGTTGGGGTATAGCTGGGCAGGGAATCGCCTGGCGTTACCCTATGGGCTTCAGTTCCCAGCACTGGTTGAGGGATCTGTCACAGTTCTGTCCCAGCATGCCCCGTTGCGGTCAAGGTCACTGTGCGCATGCAGACCCCGAGGACCAATGACGGGGTGCAGCGCGAAGGACGGCTCTTGTCTGAGCTCTTTGCATTCATTAGTGCATATGCGACTATTAACAATGCAAAACCCCGCGATGGTGGAGCTTAGTGCATCCTGCCCAGTGTTTGAAGAATGACAGTTAGGGCCTGATTGGCTGGTACTTTATCTATGTCCAATTTATCTCTCTCCCAGGCTTAGCACACACTGTATACCCCTTTATCTCTTTCCAAACTTTGATGAATCTGTTCCCGTACAGTAAATGCTGTCACCTGCCGTTACCAAACAGTCCGCCATACAGTAAATGCTGTCAAATGCCATTACCACACAGTCCGCCGTTACCACACAGTCCGCCGTACAGTAAATGCTGTCACATGCCGTTACCACACAGTGCGCCATTACCACACAGTCCGCTGTTACTACACAGTCCGCCGTACAGTAAATGCTGTCACATGCCGTTACCACACAGTGCGCCATTACCACACAGTCCGCTGTTACCACACAGTCCGCCGTGCAGTAAATGCTGTCACATGCCGATACCACACAGTGCGCCATTACCACACAGTCCGCTGTTACCACACAGTCCGCCATTACCACACAGTCCGCCATACAGTAAATGCTGTCACATGCCGTTACCACACAGTGCGCCATTACCACACAGTCCGCCGTGCAGTAAATGCTGTCAAATGCCATTACCACACAGTCCGCCGTTACCACACAGTCCGCCGTACAGTAAATGCTGTCACATGCCGTTACCACACAGTGTGCCATTACCACACAGTCCGCCATACAGTAAATGCTGTCAAATGCCATTACCACACAGTCCGCTGTTACCACACAGTCCGCCGTGCAGTAAATGCTGTCACCATTACCACACAATGCGCTACTACCACACAGTCCCCCGTGCAGTAAATGCTGTCACCATTACCACACAATGCGCCATTACCACACAGTCCGCCGTTACCACACAGTCCGCCGTGCAGTAAATGCTGTCACCGTTACCACACAATGCGCCATTACCACACAGTCCGCCGTTACCACACAGTCCGCCGTGCAATAAATGCTGTCACCATTACCACACAATGCGCCATTACCACACAGTCCGCCATACAGTAAATGCTGTCACCGTTACCACACAATGCGCCATTACCACACAGTCCGCCGTGCAGTAAATGCTGTCACATGCCGTTACCACACAGTGCGCCGTTACCACACAGTCCGCCATACAGTAAATGCTGTCACCGTTACCACACAATGCGCCATTACCACAGTCCGCCATACAGTAAATGCTGTCACCGTTACCACACAATGCGCCGTTACCACACAGTCCGCCATACAGTAAAAGCTGTCACATGCCGTTACCACACAGTGCGCCGTACAGTAAATGCTGTCACCGTTACCACACAATGCGGCATTACCACACAGTCCGCCATACAGTAAATGCTGTCACATGCCGTTACCACACAGTGCGCCGTACAGTAAATGCTGTCACCATTACCACACAGTGCGCCATTACCACACAGTGCGCCGTTACCACACAGTGCGCCATACAGTAAATACTGTCACTGTTACCACACAGTAATGTCACCTGACGATAGAACAGAGTGCGCCATCCTATAACGCAGTGGCACAGCTTCTGAACACAATAACTTACTGCAACAAACATGAGAATGGCGACACTTTGCACTGTGAGGCGGAGGCTGGAAAAGGTATTTTTCAGGGTCACAGAGTGGGAAATATCATAAGACGGGAGTTCTACATGGGATGTTGCTATGGGCAACGAAATCAGAAACTACTTCTTCTAGAAAATAATATCTGATTGTTTTCCCATAGCGACATCCCGTCTGAGATAGAATTCCCAACTAAGTATATTTCCTCAGAGAATCTGGATGTGGCTCCTACCACTAACTAGGCCATGAGAGGACAGAGTCTCCCCCAACCAGCAGGCCACTCGTCCAGAGACGCAGCGTCTGCATAACATACCCTGGGGGACGTTCTGATAGTTTAACTTTAGGTTATAAGAATCAATAAGGTCAAAGGTTAAAAGACTTAAACAAATCCGCTGGTCTCTGCTGCTTGTGACTATGGGGTTTATTCTAGTTCATTCTTTCTGACAAAATCCTTCTTAGATGGACAAAACCATGTGCACTGCAGGGGGGCAGATGTAACATGTGCAGAGAGAATTAGATTTGGGTGAGTTATTTTGTTTCTGTGCAGGGAAAATACTGACTGCTTTATTTTACACTGCAATATAGATCTCACTTTGAAGAAAAACCCCACCCAAATCTAATTCTCTCTGCACAAGTTACATCTGTCCCACCCGCAGTGCACATGGTTTTGTCCATCTAAGAAGGATTTTGTCAGAAAGAATGAACTAGAATAACCCCCTATGTAGCATGCAGCCAATAATACCAGTCTGGAAGTCATTATACCATATGTCGTATATATATATATATATATATATATATATATATATATATATATATATATATATATATATATATACATATATATACACAGTGCAGGCGAAGCTCCCTTGAGTCATTATCGCCGTTAGTGTGCGCTATCTCTACACCCGGCAGCCATTTCCCCTAAATGTCCATTAGACCCAATCACAGGCCTGGGCGGCAGGAATATTCTGCAGCGGACAGAACCGTATTACCATTATTTACCGCAATTATAAATAAAAAGCACAGCAGAATACAGTGGCCTATGAGGTCTACAACCATGTCCGAGGTGACGATATCTTGGTGCTTCGTTCTACCCTAGCTACAGTCACATTGTATATTAACGGTCGCCGGATGTACCATTTATCACCAGGGGTTATGTAACCCCTTGGGCGCCGTACATTGGTAGCGCTGCCATGTTTCTTCGACGGTGCAACTAAGCACGGAATAAATTATTATTATTAAATGATAACAATAATAGGTGCCAACATTGTGCGTCCTGTATTCATTACTGACTTCTAATCCATCGTATATTACGCAGACGGTAGGAACAGGATCAGCAAGCGCAGTGCCGTTTGGGGGACGAGACTGTGGCGGGTCACACAAGTCAGGAGGTAATAGAATTACATAACGATAATCAGCGTTAAACATTTCCGACTCACAAATCACGTTAAATAGCTCTGGGAAGGGAGAGAATGAAAAGAAATATTAAATTCAGTCCGACGACTCGGAATAATCTGCGCAGTCCTCGGTCTACCCTGAGACATCCTCAGTGGGAGAGGAGCAGCTGGGAATGACGGCCGCACACTAATACAGGGGTCATTCATCAGGTCACATTATAAGCAGGGCCGACCCGGGGGGGGGGGGGGGGGGTGTTCAGATATCCCCAAATAAAATCTATCATTGTAATATGTGTTAGACAATTAGGCAGCAAACTTCCCTCAGCGCTGGTATGTGGGGCGCAGTATGGCCCCCCTAACGCCGCTCAATATGGAGGCTCCAAGTCTGCAGCGGCCAAGGCTGTAAAAGGGATTTGTCAATAGAAAGTGCCCAATTATCCCTATGCCAGCAGCCAAATGCGCCTTTTACTGGGAGTATGAAATGACATCCCCGGCGAGCACCAATCAATGCTGGAAAGTCATTTACAAAAGACAAAATGACACCGGCAAATGTCCTGCGGCCGGCTGGGATACATTGTACTGGGAGCAGGCAGAGTCCAGGCTTCCACTGGTGATAGTGGGACAGGTGTGGTCGGTGCAGGGCTGCAGGGGGGGGGGGGGGGGGGGGTGTATGTCTTGTTGCCAGGGGCGCAGGGCCCTGAGGAAAGAGCATCTGGCTGGCAATGTGCCTGGATTTGCCTCCTGCAACTCTGCCCCAGTACTGCCTGCAGTGCCCCCGGGATATGCCAGGCATGGCCCCTGCAGTGCCACCGGGATACGCCAGGCATGCACCCTGCAGTGCCCCCGGGATATGCCAGGCATGGCCCCTGCAGTGCCCCCGGGATACGCCAGGCATGCACCCTGCAGTGCCTCCGGGATACGCCAGGCATGCACCCTGCAGTGCCCCCCGGGGAACGCCAGACATGCACCCTGCAGTGCCCTGAGATACGCCAGGCTTGCACCCTGCAGTGCCCTGGGATACGCCAGGCTTGCACCCTGCAGTGCCCCCGGGATACACCAGGCATGGCCCCTGCAGTGCCCCCGGGATACACCAGGCATGGCCCCTGCAGTGCCCCCGGGATATGCCAGGCATGGCCCCTGCAGTGCCCCCGGGATACGCCAGGCATGCACCCTGCAGTGCCTCCGGGATACGCCAGGCATGCACCCTGCAGTGCCTCCGGGATACGCCAGGCATGCACCCTGCAGTGCCCCCCGGGGTACGCCAGACATGCACCCTGCAGTGCCCTGAGATACGCCAGGCTTGCACCCTGCAGTGCCCCGGGATATGCCAGGCTTGCACCCTGCAGTGCCCCCGGGGTACGCCAGGCATGCACCCTGCAGTGCCCCGGGATACGCCAGGCATGCACCCTGCAGTGCCCCCCAGGATATGCCAGGCATGTACCCTGCAGTGCCCCCCAGGATACGCCAGGCATGCACCCTGCAGTGCCCACCTCTAACCCTTACCCCTAAGTGACGGGACAGGACACATAGCCGCTCCCCTGGTGCCTCTGCAAAGTCCTGCCCCAAGGCACCGATTGGCCTGTACTTCAGTAAGGATGAACATTGGATGGTTTCCCTCTGAATGGTTTTATACCACCGATGGTAACCTAGCAATGGCTGTCACTTGTCTGGGCCGCTGTCCACTTTCTCTGGGTCGATATTCTGCAGCGCGATATTTGATCAATAGGCATTACCGGGCAAAGGCATAGGAAGCAAATCACTGAGCAATCGTCCTGCCAAAAGCAGTGGGGGCATCAGTGCAAATACGGCAAAGTTAGTGCTGGCATAAATCCTTTATGTATGAGGCGAGAAGGGGGGAACAGACCCCCACTTACAGACCAGAAGTTACCACTTGGCCCTTTCACAATGAAAGGATTCACCAGCAGCAGAAATGACATATAGAGTCATTCTGATTGGCTGATCTGCTTTTGGTGGTCTATAAAGGCGCTATATTCCGCGCCGGAGATGGGTTCCCAGACTCCCCTACAGAACCTAAAATACACGGCGATTGTATGCTCACAGCACTGTATGATACACGGCGATTGCATGCTCACAGCACTGTATGATACACGGTGATTGCATGCTCACAGCACTGTATGATACACGGCGATTGTATGCTCACAGCACTGTATGATACACGGCGATTGTATGCTCACAGCACTGTATGATACACGGCGATTGCATGCTCACAGCACTGTATGATACACGGCGATTGCATGCTCACAGCACTGTATGATACATGGCGATTGCATGCTCACAGCACTGTATGATACACGGCGATTGCATGCTCACAGGACTGTATGATACACGGCGATTGCATGCTCACAGCACTGTAGGATACAGGGCGATTGCACGCTCACAGCACTGTATGATACACGGCGATTGCACGCTCACAGCACTGTATGATACACGGCGATTGCACGCTCACAGCACTGTATGATACACGGCGATTGCATGCTCACAGCACTGTATGATACACAGCGATTGCATGCTCACAGCACTGTATGATACACGGCGATTGCATGCTCACAGCACTGTATGATACACGGCGATTGTATGCTCACAGCACTGTATGATACACGGCGATTATATGCTCACAGCACTGTATGATACACGGCGATTATATGCTCACAGCACTGTATGATACACGGCGATTGCATGCTCACAGCACTGTATGATACACGGCAATAGCATGCTCACAGCACTGTATGATACACGGCGATTGCATGCTCACAGCACTGTATGATACACGGCGATTGCATGCTCACAGCACTGTATGATACACGGCGATTGTATGCTCACAGCACTGTATGATACACGGCGATTGCATGCTCACAGCACTGTATGATACACGGCGATTGCATGCTCACAGCACTGTATGATACACGGCATTAGCATGCTCACAGCACTGTATGATACACGGCGATTGCATGCTCACAGCACTGTATGATACACGGCGATTGCATGCTCACAGCACTGTATGATACACGGCGATTGCATGCTCACAGCACTGTATGATACACGGCGATTGCATGCTCACAGCACTGTATGATACATGGCGATTGTATGCTCACAGCACTGTATGATACACGGCGATTGCATGCTCACAGCACTGTATGATACACAGCGATTGCATGCTCACAGCACTGTATGATACACAACCCTCTTGTTGCAATAGACAATGTCATGAATTACCGGCGGAATCATCCCAACAAATGAGCACAGGTCTCGCAGCCGCGTGGGCTGGGTCATATCTGTGCCGCTCACATTATACAGGGCAGCAGTAATGAGCCGCCGTTCCCCTGGCCTTCCATGGTCTGCGGATGACACGTGCACTGGAACTTTTATTGCTTCAGTTTTGTTAGCAAAGCAGAAAAGCCCACAAATGGTCAAAAGCATGCTGCACTGCAGGTGGGGCAGAGGTAACATGTGCGCCAAGCATACCATAGGGAACAAAACGGATGGGCGAAGGAGAACACATCTGTAACAAGGTACATCGGTGATCCCTAAATCTGCAGAGCGTTGCACAATTGATCCCTGAAGGAACTAAATCTACTGATTTACATTGATTATACCACAGAAGATAAATCTACTGAGCGCTGCATCGGTCATACTCACAGAAGATTTATTGCGCCGCTAAAGCTGCTCCGGCTTCCATCAATATTATTATTATAATTATTATAATTTTATTTATAAGGCCCCACAAGTGTTTGGCAGCGCCGTACAAAGGAACAGTACAGGGAGACAAAACTTAGTATTACAGTGGATAAATAAAAGAGATAGAGTACAAATAAAGAGCGCCACAGTACAATACACATTACAGCCTAAATATAAGTAGTGAGGACTCAATAACATACAACTAGAGGCTTGAGGCCAATGATGGAGATGAGTATGCGGACAAAGATGGTCACTGAGTGTTGGAGTATAGGAGAGCTGTGAGTGACATGTGAAGAGAAGTTGGCTTTGACAACAGGAGGGAAGAGGGCCCTGCTCAGAGGAGCTTACAATCTAGTAGGAAGGGGAGACAGACAGATTACAAGAGGTGCAAGCGAGGGGGTGGTGGTTAGATAGCAGGATGTAAACAGGCAAGGGGTCGGAGAACTAGCTAGTTCACGCAGCAGAAGGGTACGCTTTGATGAATAGGTTTTCAGTGCCCGTTTGAAGCTTTGCAAGGTCGCTTCTAGCCAGAAGGACTAGGGGGTACTATGCATTGGAGAGAGATACAGGAGGCAAAGATAAAGTTCCAGCTCCTAACTGGCAGGGCAAATACTGTGTTTGAAAAATGACAGTTAGGTGCTGATTGGATGGTATGTGATCTCTTTAAGAAATATCTCTTTAAGGATTTAAGAAATAGACCCATCACTTTATCTCCTGCTATATGTATCTGTGATGCGGAGCAGCTGCTGCGGACCTCACACACATTACCAGCAGTGGTGCCGCACACGGCACAGAGCTAGAGAACAATAGCGCAGCCAGGGCCGGCTTTAGGCATTTGCCTGGGGAGCAGGCCACTAAAGTGCGGCACTTGGGAGCAGGCCTCCCCCCCTGGATCGAGATGAGCGGCGCAAATCTACCCCCCTCACCCATGGAGCGAGGCGGCGGCGGCCCTCGTCGCACCACCCGCCAGCCCGGCCACATCCCTGAGCGCAGCCATGTATAGTAATGTGTAATAAGTCTATGGAGAAAAACAAACTTACAGCTACACACCTAACCTAACGATGGCAGCACACAAACGTACAACTAATAACACACACCTAACACAATAATGATGGCAGCACACAAACGTACAACTAATAACACACACCTGATGGCAGCACACAAACGTACAACTAATAACACACCTAACACAATAATGATGGCAGAACACAAACGTACAACTAATAACACACACCTAACACAATAATGATGGCAGAACACAAACGTACCACTAATAACACACACCTAACCTAATGATGGCAGCACACAAACGTACCACTAATAACACACCGCTAACACAATAATGATGGCAGAACACAAACGTACAACTAATAACACACCCCTAACACAGTAATGATGGCAGCACACAAACGTACAACTAATAACACACCCCTAACACAGTAATGATGGCAGCACACAAACGTACCACTAATAACACACCCCTAACACAGTAATGATGGCAGCACACAAACGTACCACTAATAACACACCCCTAACACAGTAATGATGGCAGCACACAAACGTACAACTAATAACACACCCCTAACACAGTAATGATGGCAGCACACAAACGTACAACTAATAACACACCCCTAACACAGTAATGATGGCAGCACACAAACGTACCACTAATAACACACCGCTAACACAGTAATGATGGCAGCACACAAACGTACAACTAATAACACACCCCTAACACAGTAATGATGGCAGCACACAAACGTACAACTAATAACACACACCTAACCTAATGATGGCAGCACACAAACGTACCACTAATAACACACACCTAACCTAATGATGGCAGCACACAAACGTACCACTAATAACACACCGCTAACACAATAATGATGGCAGAACACAAACGTACAACTAATAACACACCCCTAACACAGTAATGATGGCAGCACACAAACGTACCACTAATAACACACTCCTAACACAATAATGATGGCAGCACACAAACGTACAACTAATAACACACCCCTAACACAGTAATGATGGCAGAACACAAACGTACAACTAATAACACACCCCTAACACAATAATGATGGCAGCACACAAACGTACCACTAATAACACACCTAACACAGTAATGATGGCAGAACACAAACATACAACTAATAACACACACCTAACCTAATGATGGCAGCACACAAACGTACCACTAATAACACACCGCTAACACCATAATGATGGCAGCACACAAACGTACCACTAATAACACACACCTAACCTAATGATGGCAGCACACAAACGTACCACTAATAACACACCGCTAACACAATAATGATGGCAGCACACAAACGTACCACTAATAACACACACCTAACCTAATGATGGCAGCACACAAACGTACCACTAATAACACACCGCTAACACAATAATGATGGCAGAACACAAACGTACAACTAATAACACACCCCTAACACAGTAATGATGGCAGAACACAAACGTACCACTAATAACACACCTAACACAGTAATGATGGCAGCACACAAATGTACAACTAATAACACACCTAACACAATAATGATGGCAGAACACAAACGTACAACTAATAACACACCTAACACAATAATGATGGCAGAACACAAACGTACCACTAATAACACACCTAACCTAACGATGGCAGCACACAAACGTACAACTAATAACACACACCTAACCTAACGATGGCAGCACACAAACGTACCACTAATAACACACCTAACCTAACGATGGCAGCACACAAACGTACAACTAATAACACACACCTAACCTAACGATGGCATCACACAAACGTACAACTAATAACACACACCTAACCTAATGATGGCAGCACACAAACGTACAACTAATAACACACACCTAACACAATAATGATGGCAGAACACAAACATACCACTAATAACATACCTAACCTAACAATGGCAGCACACAAACGTACAACTAATAACACACACCTAACCTAATGATGGCAGCACACAAACGTACCACTAATAACACACCTAACCTAATGATGGCAGCACACAAACGTACCACTAATAACACACACCTAACACAATAATGATGGCAGAACACAAACGTACAACTAATAACACACACCTAACACAATAATGATGGCAGAACACAAACATACCACTAATAACATACCTAACCTAACGATGGCAGCACACAAACGTACAACTAATAACACACACCTAACCTAATGATGGCAGCACACAAACGTACCACTAATAACACACCTAACCTAATGATGGCAGCACACAAACGTACCACTAATAACACACACCTAACACAATAATGATGGCAGAACACAAACGTACAACTAAAAACACACCCCTAACACAGTAATGATGGCAGAACACAAACGTACCACTAATAACACACACCTAACACAATAATGATGGCAGAACACAAACGTACAACTAATAACACACACCTAACACAATAATGATGGCAGAACACAAACGTACAAAAGGCGCAGTATAGGATCAGGTGTGAATCAGTCCAAGCAATGCTCCCAGTCCGGGCGCCTTTCCAAGCAGTGCAGACTCGAGAAAGAGCCCGTCTTTGTGAAGAGCTTTCGTGTTTGCGCGGTCCCGCTGACCGCACGTGCACAGTGGCCATTTCCAGCAGAGGGTTCCATTGGACCTACATCTGCAAAGACCGGAGCTGGTTCTCGCGGTGCAGGCTCTCCCGGAGCAGGATCTCCCGGTGCAGGCTCTCGCAGTGAAGGCTCTCGCGGTGCAGGATCTTGTGAAGCAGGCTCTCACGGTGCAGGATCTCCCGGTGCAGGCTCTCGCAGTGCATGCTCTCGTGGTGCAGGATCTCCCGGTGAAGGCTCTAGCGGTGAAGGCTCTCGCGGTGAAGGCTCCCGCGGTGCAGGATCTTGTGGTGTGCAGGCTCTAGCGGTGCAGGATCTCCCGGTGAAGGCTCTCGCGGGGCAGGGTCTTGTGGTGCAGGCTCTCGCGGTGCAGGATCTCCCGGTGAAGGCTCTCGCGGGGCAGGGTCTTGTGGTGCAGGCTCTCGCGGTGCAGGATCTCCCGGTGCATGCTCTCGTGGTGCAGGATCTCCCGGTGCAGGCTCTCGTGGTGCAGGATCTCCCGGTGCAGGCTCTCGCGGTGCATGCTCTCGTGGTGCAGGATCTCCTGGTGAAGGCTCTCGCGGTGAAGGCTCTCGCGGTGAAGGCTCTCGCGGTGAAGGCTCCCGCGGTGAAGGCTCCCGCGGTGCAGGCTCTCCCGGTGAAGGCTCTCGCGGGGCAGGGTCTTGTGGTGCAGGCTCTCGCGGTGCAGGATCTCCCGGTGCAGGCTCTCGCGGTGCAGGATCTCCCGATGCAGGCTCTAGCGGTGCATGCTCTCGTGGTGCATGATCTCCCGGTGAAGGCTCTCGCGGTGCAGGCTCTCGTGGTGTAGGATCTCCTGGTGCAGGCTCTCGCGGTGCAGGATCTTGTGGTGCATGCTCTCGTGGTGCAGGCTTTCGCGGTGCATTTAGGGGAGACGTAATGTTTGCAGTTTTGCCGTGATTTCGCTGCAAATAGAACATGATAAATGGGCCCCAGAACGACGAGAGCGGTGGATATCCGTCGCTGCATTAATGATGGGACACTTTAAAGAATAAAAAGCCAACGTTAAGCCTTTCCAGCAGGCACGTGCCAACTGAGGATGAGCCTATAGCACAGTGTTTATAAGCCTGACCTTGGCAGAAGATTCCTGGACGTCTCTGCAGTGACTGCAGTTATATGTATGCAGCACCAAGTACCAGGCAAACTCCATCCCTCAGCGATGAAAGGAGTGTCAGCTCTCATGCCAAGACCTCTTTCATCATTGATTACGTTTGCAATGCGATCTGGGTGCGATATTAGCAGAATGGGACCCCATGGGCAGGATGAACTATCTACCACCGCAGGGACAGAGGGGGTTATTCTGCTTGGTGTGGTGGGACCGTACGCGGTCGGATCTGGGTTTTTTTTCATCTGCGCATGCGTAGCTTTCACAATGCGCAAGCGCGCCGATCTCACACCGCTCACGGACGGGTCTCTCCGTGCGAAAAAACCTGTCCGCGAGAGTACGGTCATTGTGGGCGGCATGGGGGCGTTTTTAGGGGAGCGGCCGAAATAATGAGGAAAACTGGGCGTAAACATGGGCGTACACGGGGGTGTGCACACAAAATGCACGGTGCTACAACCGCTTGATCAGCGAAAGCGCTGTGCATTTTGGGCCAAAAACAGGAGGACGCCAAAGATAGCTCCAGACCACCCCTAGAGATACCGCATGAGAGCGGTCGCCTGGGTCTGCTAATTACTCAAACACATACACCTGAATGTAATAAGCAATGCTGCAGCCTATTAAGTCCAAACCATTATTTCACTACCTGCAAGCCACACACAGCCCTCAAACACCTTGGAAGCTTATCTTTCTACACTTCTCTACATGTAAGATTAGCTAATATTCATTCTATGACCTGCTTATATATGACAAGGTAGTTATTTTATAACCATCTACACCCATTCAGAAAGTGTTTTTGTATACTTTAAAAAGCAGGACACTCAATTCACAGGAGTCGACATGTGTCAACTTTTTCACTGTAATACAAACATACCAGTTTTTTATTAGGAAAAATACACATAAACCACATCTAAGAGCAACAATGATGTTTTTAGACTCAATTTCTACTTGCACTGTGACGTACGCTCAGATATATGCAAGATGTCGGTGGGAAAACGGACGAGACCCGTCCGTATACGGTGGCGTACGCTCAAGTTTACGCCACTCCCTTTTGTCAGTGTTTGTGACCGTCCGTGTGCGGATGTTTTGTGGGCGGACTTACGCTCACCGTCCGCGTACGGTGAAACGGACCGTACGTACGTTTCACCGCACCAAGCAGAATAAGGCCCAGAGTTCCTGCTTACCGCTTTTTCCCTGCCCAGGTCAAAAAACCCAGGTAACAGCCGTTTCCACAGCTCGTTACCCGTGTTATACCTGCTATAAACCCTGCTCCTGTCAAGGGAAAAACCCAGCTCACTAGACCCAGGTTATTTTCCTTGTAGCCATTTCCACCGACCTGAGTTCTGGGTCGTCCCAGCAAAACCTGGATTTTTAGGCAGATGGAAAGGGGATATTAGAGGATCGGAATCACTCACTGAAGGATAACAATGGAGGCGTCTCACATAGGTTTCTGCCCAGTTACCTGCTCTCCTGAGTCCTGCAGGAGGCTTCAGTTTCAATAATAAATCTCCTGCTGCCCTGCATTGACCTCCTGTTCTGCAATCTCCCTGATTAAGTAGGTAAGTATGTTTCTACCTTGTTCCTGACAACTGCAGCAAGCGCACAGCTAAGACCAGGCTAGTAGAGCGGGGGAAGCGCTGGTGCCCACTCTGATACCAAGCGTCCCAGGTGCGGCACAAGATGGGAGGTTGGCAGATGATCGCCTAGACCTTACATTGCAGCTTCCTAGGTAACACAAATCAGTCACATCCAGTCTGTGGATGCTCCAAACACGGTGACAAGAGCCGGGACGAGGAGCTTTATATTGGTGGCTGTAATGTCCTCCATCCCCCTAAGCAGCTGAGACATTCCCACGCAAGCGTACACAGGACAGATGTGCCAGGGTTGGCGCTGATTGGTGCCCAAGCCGAGATGATGCATCTGCCCTGGGCCCCAAGCAGGATGCAATGTTCTCCTATCATCTGCTGCTGGTCCCCAACACAATGACAAGTGTCACCTCTCAGAGACTTCATCCAACGGAACAGAAGATGATTAATAAGAAGACGAGACTTGGCGAAGCCTCAAACAAACTACCAAGAAAATGGATTCATCTTAGTAATGTCCCCCTGGCCAGGACACTAATACTGATTGATTGGTGACATGCAATGTGCTGTGAGCGTGGTCTGTACGTCTCAGGTAGGAAGGATGGCATGCGCCACGTGTTCTGCTCCAGACCATACTCTCTGCTGGCCGTAAGCGCCCTCTCCCTGTATCTGTGCGGTTCCCCAGCTCCAGGTGGCACTGACAGAAGGTACCAGCATTCGCCTGCACCCCCCCCCCCTGTGTAAGGCTCGGACTGCACCCCAAGCATGTAAGGCTCAGGCTGCACCTCCAGTGTGTAAGGCTCGGACTGCACCCCAAGCGTGTAAGGCTCGGACTGCACCCCAAGCGTGTAAGGCATGGACTGCACCCCAAGCGTGTAAGGCATGGACTGCACCCCAAGCGTGTAAGGCTCGGACTGCACCCCAAGCGTGTAAGGCACGGACTGCACCCCAAGCGTGTAAGGCTCGGACTGCACCCCAAGCGTGTAAGGCTCGGGCTGCACCTCCAGTGTGTAAGGCTCGGACTGCACCCCAAGCGTGTAAGGCTTGGACTGCACCCCAAGCGTGTAAGGCATGGACTGCACCCCAAGCGTGTAAGGCACGGACTGCACCACAAGCGTGTAAGGCACGGACTGCACCCCAAGCGTGTAAGGCTCGGACTGCACCCCAAGCGTGTAAGGCTTAGGCAGCACCCCCAGCGTGTAAGACTCGGACTGCACCCCCAGAGTGTAAGGCTTAGGCAGCACCCCCAGCGTGTAAGGCTCGGACTGCATCCCCAGAGTGTAAGGCTTAGGCAGCACCCCAAGCGTGTAAGGCATGGACTGCACCCCAAGCGTGTAAGGCTCAGGCTGCACCCCCCAATGTGTAAGGCACGGACTGCAACCCCAGCGTGTAAGGCTCGGACTGCACCCCTAGCGTGTAAGGCTCAGGCTGCACCCCCCAATGTGTAAGGCACGGACTGCACCCCCAGCGTGTAAGGCACGGACTGCACCCCCAGCGTGTAAGGCTCGGACTGCACCCCTAGCGTGTAAGGATCAGGCTGCACCCCCCAATGTGTAAGGCACGGACTGCACCCCCAGCGTGTAAGGCTCGGACTGCACCCCTAGCGTGTAAGGCTCAGGCTGCACCCCCCCAATGTGTAAGTCACGGACTGCACCCCCAGCGTGTAAGGCACGGACTGCACCCCTAGCGTGTAAGGCTCAGGCTGCACCCCCCAATGTGTAAGGCTCAGGCTGTTCTGTGTGCTACCATCATCCTCCTCCTCCTCCTCACGATGTGTGATTGCTGTAGACCTCCATCCTGGCGTTATATAACTCTCATTCCTGTCTCATCAGCAAATCATTAGTGGGAACAGCAGAAACAGACCCAAGCTGGGCCCAGGTGTAACACCCGGATAAACTGTGCCCGTTACACAGTGCCAGGGACAGCTGGCCGCAGGATGACAGAGAAAGCTGAAATGCACAGGGCATTGGCACAGTGGCGTGTGCAGACACACACACACGCACATATATATATACACACACATACATACACGTGCACATGCAAGCACACACAATCGCACACACACATACTGAAACATGCACACGCATACACAAACACACATATACTCACACACACACACATGCACACACACATACACACACGCATGCACGCACACATTTAACCTGCACAAGATTAATGCACAGAAGTTGCAAGTAAACACGAGCCTCAGGTTCTGAATCCTATATATACTGTGCGTGTGTGTGTGAGTATATATATATATCCTTAGAGTAAAAGGCTGTACAGTATCGCCCCCTTTTCCACCTATAACCAGGGTCAGACCCGGACAACTGAATTCTGGTACCAGTGTCCTCAAGCCCCAGTCACGCCCCAGGCTGGTACCGGGATAGTGGCGGTCTTATCTCAGGTCCCATTAAAACCCTCTCTATATGGTTTGGGACCCTGGCCGCATGACCCGGGTCACCTGTTTACACTGTTCCCTTACTCGGGTCACTCCTGCGCCTGACCCAGGTTGCATTCCTGGGTAACTGGACCCATGTTGTTTTTTAGGGACTGTTTTTACCCTGGTTGACCTGGGAATAATCCAGGTAATTGCGGCAGTGAGGGAAGGATAATACTCTTCCCTGTTATATAAGGCAGCACAAACACCTCATACAGGTAGGCAGCATGTTACACCACAGCTGCACTGCTGCCTGGAAGCAGGAGACTGCAGAATATTACATTGCCCCCCACTTACACTTCAGGTCAAAAGCAAGAAACCCCCAAAAAACTTTTCAGGGTGCCCTAATGTATGAATTTGCTGCACACAATCCCTGAAATACCCAAACGCAGGCTCTTTGTTACCCGGTCCCTGGGTAATGGATAGTCAGTGATACACTGAGGTACTCTGTGCATTTATAGATTGGGATCACCGTCTGCACCACACACAGCTCTGTACTCTCTCCGCCAGCTTCCCATCCAGGAAACAATCATGGCACTGTGTCGTCTGTAATACCAGTATATACCAGTATATACAGCAGCTCCCATCCCACCCTGCAGCTGCCCCATCGCAGCCCATACAGCATATTCTGCGTCCCCAGCCCCACTCACTGCTGCTGCCACAAAGCAATTTCCACCTCCCAGCAGCGACATCTAATTCTCCATTCCAAGTATCATCCACAGACTCAGCAAAGCAGGCGGGAGGCCAGATGCCCCTGATCCCTCTCTGCATCCACCAGATGACCCTCGTTACATCTTCTCAGGGCGCACACAAGGAAGTCCACGGGCTGCCAATTGTCACAGGTGGCGGAGAGGCCAGAGGCCAGTAAAGCTGCTGCGGCAAGCCACGTTCTAAGATCCAGCTGCAGCCTGGAAGTGTAATGGAGACTTTGGAATGTGCTTTCCAGGCCGTTCTCCACCTAATGTTCTACAGCAATTCATTGATACATACAGTGGGCGACAACTTGTCACTCTCATGGGTGGTAGGGTTACATGCGCGTACATACAAGCAGCAGCTACAGCAGCACCTATATAGCCGGTGCCCCTGGCACACAAAGAGCAGCCTGCCACCTCTGCCAGCAGCCCACACCACTACCAGCCGGACCCCCGAGCAGGTAATCAGCCTAATAGTATGCCCAGACCTGTTGGGTAAGCCAATGTTGTCACTCCAGTGCCAAGGACCCTACAGCCCCTGGGCGCAGACATGTCGGGTCCATCTGGGTTGGTAGCAGGCACAGTGTGGCATTTGGGGGGAGGAGAAGCGATGGCTTGCACCATAAATAAGGAGGAGGAATGGGCGCAGTTACGCTGTGACCACCCTGTGTTACTGAATGAGCACCTCATGCACCAACTACACAAAGTTGTGGGGGGGGGGGTTTGTGCCCCCCAGTGCCGCATCCACTCCCCCGCCCAGCAGGTGCCCCCAGGGGTAAGACTGGCAGGACAGGGTTAAGACTGGCAGGGCAGGGGTAAGGCTGGCAGGGGTAAGACTGGCAGCGCAGGATGGATGGGAGCATACCTCATACCCCCAGCATGTGCCCCCAGGGGTAAGACTGGCAGGACAGGGGTAAGACTGGCAGGACAGGGCTAAGACTTGCAGGACAGAATGAATGGGAGCATACCTCTTAGCCCCAGCAGGTGCCCCCAGGGGTAAGACTGGCAGGGCTGGGGTAAGGCTGGCAGGGCTGGGGTAAGGCTGGCAGGGGTAAGACTGGCAGACAGGGGTAAGACTGGCAGGACAGAATGAATGGGAGCATACATCATACCCCCAGCAGGTGCCCCCAGGGGTAAGACTGGCAGGGCTGGGGTAAGGCTGGCAGGGCTGGGGTAAGGCTGGCAGGGGTAAGACTGGCAGACAGGGGTAAGACTGGCAGGACAGGATGAATGGGAGCATACATCATACCCCCAGCAGGTGCCCCCTGCGGTAAGGCTGGCAGGGGTAAGACTGGCAGGACAGGATGAATGGGAGCATACCTCATACCCCCAGCAGGTGCCCCCTGCAGTAAGGCTGGCAGGGTAGGGGTAAGGCTGGCAGGGGTAAGGCTGGCAGGGCAGGGGTGAGGCTGGCAGGGGTAAGGCTGGCAGGACAGGATGAATGGGAGCATACTTCATACCCCCAGCAGGTGCCCCCAGGGGTAAGACTGGCAGACAGGGGTAAGACTGGCAGGACAGGATGAATGGGAGCATACATCATACCCCCAGCAGGTGCCCCCTGCGGTAAGGCTGGCAGGGGTAAGACTGGCAGGACAGGATGAATGGAAGCATACCTCATACCCCCAGCAGGTGCCCCCAGGGGTAAGGCTGGCAGGGGTGAGGCTGGCAAGGGTAAGGCTGGCAGGACAGGATGAACGGGAGCATACCTCATTGTGTGCTGCGGATCAGCCTCATCCTCTGCACTGATCTCGGTCCCCCATTCATTCCCTAATCCTCCTGCTCTGGGAACAGAGAGCGATTGATGTGGGCTCAGTACATCCTTTGTGCAGATCTCCCTCCCGAGGATCCCGGGTCTGAGGGCACCAGATCCCCCCAGCAGATCACACGCAGGATCCCGGGTGTGTGCTGGATGGAGCCGGAGAGTCCCTATGGCTGCATCCAGACAAAGCTGCGGAGACCCAACAACACGCAGCGGCAGCACGGACGGAGGAGATGCCCAGACACTGCTCGGTCTGTACCAATCCTAGTGCTGAGGAGGGGGTGGGGGCAGCAGCAGCAGCAGGGGTGCTCTGCACTTGGTACATGCTGCAGCGCCCCCCGGAATCCAAATCCGTCTGCTCTGCTGCTACAGGCGGGTGGGGGGCAGAGGGGGGCGACCCCCCACCCCCTCCTCCGTCGTGTTATGTCAATGACCACTGTATGTGGCTGGCACAGGGCCTAGGAAGAGGCATCTCATACCCCCATCCTGGCATCTGTGGTCCAGGGGCACATTCTTCTGATTGTTATTATTATTATCATTATGGCGACACAACGTAGCAGTAGCGCAGTACAAGGGGAATAAGATTAACAGGATGCGTAAACACAGACAGAATGACGAGGCTGAAGTTGGCTTCTTATTCGGCCAGCTTCTTATTCGAGCTCCAGCTTCTTATTCAGAACAATCACTTTTACAAGGGTTAATGAATAATGGACCACAAATTTGACTGCAGAAATCAACACAGGGGGGTTGCCTACATATGACCCACTTGCAATTTCTTTTGACCAACAATGATTTGGGCAGAAAATGGGCACAAAAATGGGCATGGGTCCCAGATTTCATCATTTTGAATAAGTAGCTGGTGTCCTGCAAGGGTTAAACAGCCTTGGTCAACAAATATTACACTGGAAACCGACACAGGGGGGTCACTTACATATGACCCACTTGCCATTTATTTTGACCAACAAGGATTTGGGCAGAAATAGGGCACTAAAGTGGGCATGGGTCCCAGAAACATCATTTTGAATAAGTAGCTGGTGTTCTGCAAGGGTTAAACAGTGTTGGTCAACAAATATTACACTGGAAACCCGCACAGGGGGGTCACTTACATATGACCCACTTGCCATTTCTTTTGACCAACAAGGATTTGGGCAGAAAATGGGCACAAAAATGGGCATGGGTCCCAGATATCATTTTGAATAAGTAGCTGGTGTCCTGCAAGGGTTAAACAGCGTTGGTCAAAAAATGTTACACTTGGAATCCACACAGGGGGGTCACTTACATATGACCCACTTGCCACTTCTTTTGACCAACAAGGATTTGGGCAGAAATAGGGCAGTAAAGTGGGCATGGGTCCCAGAATCATCATTTTGAAAAAGTAGCTGGTGTCCTGCAAGGGTTAAACAACGTTGGTCAAAAAATATTACACTGGAAACCCGCACAGGGGGGTCACTTACATATGACCCACTTGCCATTTCTTTTGACCAACAAGGATTTGGGTAGAAAATGGGCACAAAAATGGGCATGGGTCCCAGATATCATTTTGAATAAGTAGCTGGTGTCCTGCAAGGGTTAAACAGCGTTGGTCAAAAAATATTACAATTGGAATCCACACAGGGGGGTCACTTACATATGACCCACTTGCCATTTATTTTGACCAACAAGGATTTGGGCAGTAATAGGGCAGTAAAGTGGGCATGGGTCACAGAATCATCATTTTGAATAAGTAGCTGGTGTCCTGCAAGGGTTAAACAGCGTTGGTCAACACATATTACACTTGGAATCCACACAGGGGGGTCACCTACATATGACCCACTTGCAATTTCTTTTGACCAACAAGTATTTGGGTAGAAATTGGGCACGAAACTGGGCATAGGTCCCAGAATCATCATTTTGAATAAGTAGCTGGTGTCCTGCAAGGGTTAAACAGTGTTGGTCAAAACATATTACACTTGGAATCCACACAGGGGGGTCACCTACATATGACCCACTTGCAATTTCTTTTGACCAACAAGGATTTGGGCAGAAAATGGGCACAAAAATGGGCATGGGTCCCAGATATCTTTTCGAATAAGTAGCTGGTGTCCTGTAAGGGTTAAACAGCGTTGGTCAAAAAATGTTACACTTGGAATCCACACAGGGGGGTCAATTACATATGACCCACTTGTCATTTCTTTTGACCAACAAGGATTTGGGCAGAAATAGGGCACTAAAGTGGGCATGGGTCCCAGATTTCATCATTTTGAATAAGAAGCTGGTGTTCTGCAAGGGTTAAACAGCGTTGGTCAACAAAAATTACACTGGAAACCCGCACAGGGGGGTCACTTACATATGACCCACTTGCCATTTCTTTTGACCAACAAGGATTTGGGTAGAAAATGGGCACAAAAATGGGCATGGGTCCCAGATATCATTTTGAATAAGTAGCTGGTGTCCTGCAAGGGTTAAACAGCGTTGGTCAAAAAATATTACAATTGGAATCCACACAGGGGGGTCACTTACATATGACCCACTTGCCATTTATTTTGACCAACAAGGATTTGGGCAGTAATAGGGCAGTAAAGTGGGCATGGGTCACAGAATCATCATTTTGAATAAGTAGCTGGTGTCCTGCAAGGGTTAAACAGCGTTGGTCAACACATATTACACTTGGAATCCACACAGGGGGGTCACCTACATATGACCCACTTGCAATTTCTTTTGACCAACAAGTATTTGGGTAGAAATTGGGCACGAAACTGGGCATAGGTCCCAGATGTCATTATTTTGAATAAGTAGCTGGTGTCCTGCAAGGGTTAAACAGCGTTGGTCAAAACATATTACACTTGGAATCCACACAGGGGGGTCACCTACATATGACCCACTTGCAATTTCTTTTGACCAACAAGGATTTGGGCAGAAAATGGGCACAAAAATGGGCATGGGTCCCAGATATCTTTTCGAATAAGTAGCTGGTGTCCTGTAAGGGTTAAACAGCGTTGGTCAAAAAATGTTACACTTGGAATCCACACAGGGGGGTCAATTACATATGACCCACTTGTCATTTCTTTTGACCAACAAGGATTTGGGCAGAAATAGGGCACTAAAGTGGGCATGGGTCCCAGATTTCATCATTTTGAATAAGAAGCTGGTGTTCTGCAAGGGTTAAACAGCGTTGGTCAACAAATATTACACTGAAAACCCGCACTAGGGGCTCACTTACATATGACCCACTTGCCATTTCTTTTGACCAACAAGGATTTGGGCAGTAATAGGGCAGTAAAGTGGGCATGGGTCACAGATGTCATTATTTTGAATAAGTAGCTGGTGTCCTGCAAGGGTTAAACAGCGTTGGTCAAAACATATTACACTTGAAACCCACACAGGGGGGTTGCCTACATATGACCCACTTGCAATTTCTTTTGACCAACAATGATTTGGGCAGAAAATGGGCACAAAAATGGGCATGGGTCCCAGATATCATTTTGAATAAGTAGCTGGTGTCCTGCAAGGGTTAAACAGCGTTGGTCAAAAAATATTACACTGGAAACCCGCACAGGGGGGTCACTTACATATGACCCACTTGCCATTTCTTTTGATCAAAAAGGATTTGGGCAGAAATAGGGCAGTAAAGTGGGCATGGGTCACAGATGTCATCATTTTGAATAAGTAGCTGATGTTCTGCAAGGGTTAAACAGCTTTGGTCAAAAAATATTACAATGGAAACCCGCACAGGGGGGTCACTTTCATATGACCCACTTGTCATTTCTTTTGACCAACAAGGATTTGGGCAGAAATAGGGCACTAAAGTGGGCATGGGTCCCAGATTTCATCATTTTGAATAAGTAGCTGGTGTTCTGCAAGGGTTAAACAGCGTTGGTCAACAAATATTACACTGAAAACCCGCACAGGGGGGTCACTTACTTATGACCCACTTGCCATTTCTTTTGATCAAAAAGGATTTGGGCAGAAATAGGGCAGTAAAGTGGGCATGGGTCACAGATGTCATCATTTTGAATAAGTAGCTGATGTTCTGCAAGGGTTAAACAGCTTTGGTCAAAAAATATTACAATGGAAACCCGCACAGGGGGGTCACTTTCATATGACCCACTTGTCATTTCTTTTGACCAACAAGGATTTGGGCAGAAATAGGGCACTAAAGTGGGCATGGGTCCCAGATTTCATCATTTTGAATAAGTAGCTGGTGTTCTGCAAGGGTTAAACAGCGTTGGTCAACAAATATTACACTGAAAACCCGCACTAGGGGCTCACTTACATATCACCCACTTGCCATTTATTTTGACCAACAAGGATTTGGGCAGTAATAGGGCAGTAAAGTGGGCATGGGTCACAGATGTCATTATTTTGAATAAGTAGCTGGTATCCTGCAAGGGTTAAACAGTGTTGGTCAAAACATATTACACTTGAAACCCACACAGTGGGGTTGCCTACATATGACCCACTTGCAATTTCTTTTGACCAACAATGATTTGGGCAGAAAATGGGCACAAAAATGGGCATGGGTCCCAGATATCATTTTGAATAAGTAGCTGGTGTCCTGCAAGGGTTAAACAGCGTTGGTCAAAAAATATTACACTGGAAACCCGCACAGGGGGGTCACTTACTTATGATCCACTTGCCATTTCTTTTGACCAACAAGGATTTGGGCAGAAATAGGGCAGTAAAGTGGGCATGGGTCCCAGAATCATCATTTTGAATAAGTAGCTGGTGTCCTGCAAGGGTTAAACAGCGTTGGTCAAAACATATTACACTTGAAACCCACACAGTGGGGTCACCTACATATGACCCACTTGCAATTACTTTTGACCAACAAGGATTTGGGCAGAAATAGGGCAGTAAAGTGGGCATGGGTCCCAGAATCATCATTTTGAATAAGTAGCTGGTGTCCTGCAAGGGTTAAACAGCGTTGGTCAAAACATATTACACTTGAAACCCACACAGTGGGGTCACCTACATATGACCCACTTGCAATTACTTTTGACCAACAATGATTTGGGCAGAAAATGGGCACAAAAATGGGCATGGGTCCCAGATATCATTTTGAATAAGTAGCTGGTGTCCTGCAAGGGTTAAACAGCGTTGGTCAAAAAATGTTACACTTGGAATCCACACAGGGGGGTCACTTACATATGACCCACTTGCCATTTCTTTTGACCAACAAGGATTTGGGCAGAAATAGGGCAGTAAAGTGGGCATGGGTCCCAGTATCATCATTTTGAATAAGTAGCTGGTGTCCTGCAAGGGTTAAACAGCGTTGATCAAAAAATATTACATTGGAAACCCACACAGGGGGGTCACTTACATATGACTCACTTGCCATTTCTTTAGACCAACAAGGATTTGGGCAGAAATAGGGCAGTAAAGTGGGCATGGGTCCCAGAATCATAATTTTGAATAAGTAACTGGTGTCCTGCAAGGGTTAAACAGCGTTGGTCAAAAAATATTACACTGGAAACCGGCACAGGGGGGTCACTTACATATGACCCACTTGCCATTTCTTTTGACCAACAAGGATTTGGGCAGAAAATGGGCACAAAAATGGGCATGGGTCCCAGATATCATTTTGAATAAGTAGCTGGTGTCCTGCAAGGGTTAAAAAGCGTTGGTCAAAAAATGTTACACTTGGAATCCACACAGGGGGGTCAGATACATATGACCCACTTGACATTTCTTTTGACCAACAAGCATTTGGGCAGAAATAGGGCACTAAAGTGGGCATGGGTCCCAGATTTCATCATTTTGAATAAGTAGCTGGTGTCCTGCAAGGGTTAAACAGCGTTGGTCAAAAAATGTTGCACTTGGAATCCACACAGGGTGGTCAGATACATATGACCCACTTGCCATTTCTTTTCACCAACAATGATTTGGGCAGAAATAGGGCAGTAAAGTGGGCATGGGTCCCAGATATCATTTTGAATAAGTAGCTGGTGTCCTGCAAGGGTTAAAAAGCGTTGGTCAAAAAATGTTACACTTGGAATCCACACAGGGGGGGTCAGATACTTATGACCCACTTGCCATTTATTTTGACCAACAAGGATTTGGGCAGAAATAGGGCAGTAAAGTGGGCATAGGTCCCAGATGTCATAATTTTGAATAAGTAGCTGGTGTCCTGCAAGGGTCAAACATTGTTGTCAAAAGAAATTGCAAATGGGTCATATGAAGTGAACCCTCTGCGGGTTTCAAGTGCCATACTGTTTACCAATGCTGTTTAACCCTTGATGGACACCAGCTACTTATTCAAAACGATGAAATCTGTCACCTATGCCCATTGTATCGCCCTATTTCTGCCCAAATCCATGTTGGTCAAAAGAAATTTCAAGTGGGTCAAATGTAAGTGACCTCCCGTGTGCATTTCAAGTGGAATATGTTTTGACTAATGCTGTTTAACCCTTGCAGGACACCAGCTACTTATTCAAAATTAGGACATCTGGTTTCTATGCCCATTTTAGTGCCCTATTTCTGCCCAAATCCATGTTGGTCAAAATAAATTGCACGTGGGTCATATGTACGTGTACCACTTGTGCTGGTTTCAAGTGTAATATTTTTTGACCAACGCTGTTTAACCCTTGCAGGACACCAGCTACTTATTCAAAATGATATCTGGGACCCATGCCCATTTTTGTGCCCATTTTCTGCCCAAATCCTTGTTGGTCAAAAGAAATGGCAAGTGGGTCATATGTAAGTGACCCCCTGTGCGGGATTCCAGTGTAATATTTTTTGACCAACGCTGTTTAACCCTTGCAGGACACCAGCTACTTATTCAAAATGATATCTGGGACACATGTCCATTTTTGTGCCCATTTTCTGCCCAAATCCTTGTTGGTCAAAAGAAATGGCAAGTGGGTCATATGTAAGTGACCCCCCTGTGCGGGTTTCCAGTGTAATATTTTTTGACCAACGTTGTTTAACCCTTGCAGGACACCAGCTACTTATTCAAAATGATGATTCTGGGACCCATGCCCACTTTACTGCCCTATTTCTGCCCATATCCTTGTTGGTCAAAAGAAATGGCAAGTGGGTCATATGCAAGTGACCCCCCTGTGCGGGTTTCCAGTGTAATATTGGTTGACCAACGCTGTTTAACCCTTGCAGAACACCAGCTACTTATTCAAAATGATGATTCTGGGACCCATGCCCAATGTACTGCCCTTTTACTACCCAAATCCTTGTTGGTCAAAAGAAATGGCAAGTGAGTCATATGTATCTGACCCCCCTGTGTGGATTCCAAGTGTAACATTTTTTGACCAACGCTGTTTAACCCTTGCAGGACACCAGCTACTTATTCAAAATGATGATTCTGGGACCCATGCCCACTTTACTGCCCTATTTCTGCCCAAATCCTTGTTGGTCAAAAGAAATGGCAAGTGGGTCATATGTAAGTGACCCCCCTGTGTGGATTCCAAGTGTAACATTTTTTCACCAACGCTGTTTAACCCTTGCAGGACACCAGCTACTTATTCAAAATGATGAAATCTGGGTCCTATGCCCACTTTACTGCCCTATTTCTGCCCAAATCCTTGTTGGTCAAAAGAAATTGCAAGTGGGTCATATGTAAGTGACCCCCCTGTGTGGGTTTCAAGTGTAATATGTTTTGACCAACACTGTTTAACCCTTGCAGGACACCAGCTACTTATTCAAAATAGTGACATCTGGGACCTATGCCCAGTTTCGTGCCCAATTTCTACCCAAATCCTTGTTGGTCAAAAGAAATTGCAAGTGGGTCATATGTAGGTGACCCCCCTGTGTGGATTCCAAGTGTAATATGTGTTGACCAACGCTGTTTAACCCTTGCAGAACACCAGCTACTTATTCAAAATGATGAAATCTGTGACCCATGCCCACTTTACTGCCCTATTACTGCCCAAATCCTTGTTGGTCAAAATAAATGGCAAGTGGGTCATATGTAAGTGACCCCCCTGTGTGGATTCCAAGTGTAATATTTTTTGACCAACGCTGTTTAACCCTTGCAGAACACCAGCTACTTATTCAAAATGATATCTGGGACCCATGCCCATTTTTGTGCCCATTTTCTGCCCAAATCCTTGTTGGTCAAAAGAAATTGCAAGTGGGTCATATGTAAGTGACCCCCCTGTGTGGATTCCAAGTGTAAAATTTTTTGACCAACGCTGTTTAACCCTTGCAGGACACCAGCTACTTATTCAAAATGATATCTGGGACCCATGCCCACTTTACTGCCCTATTTCTGCCCAAATCCTTGTTGGTCAAAAGAAATTGCAAGTGGGTCATATGTAAGTGACCCCCCTGTGTTGATTCCAAGTGTAATATGTGTTGACCAACGCTGTTTAACCCTTGCAGGACACCAGCTACTTATTCAAAATGATGACATCTGTGACCCATGCCCACTTTACTGCCCTATTACTGCCCAAATCCTTGTTGGTCAAAAGAAATGGCAAGTGGGTCATATGTAAGTGACCCCCCTGTGTGGATTCCAAGTGTAACATTTTTTGACCAACGCTGTTTAACCCTTGCAGGACACCAGCTACTTATTCAAAATGATGAAATCTGGGACCCATGCCCACTTTACTGCCCTATTTCTGCCCAAATCCTTGTTGGTCAAAAGAAATGGCAAGTGCGTCATATGTAGGCAACCCCCCTGTGCGGGTTTCCAGTGTAATATTTTTTGACCAACGCTGTTTAACCCTTGCAGGACACCAGCTACTTATTCAAAATGATGAAATCTGGGACCCATGCCCACTTTACTGCCCTATTTCTGCCCAAATCCTTGTTGGTCAAAAGAAATGGCAAGTGGGTCATATGTAATTGACCCCCCTGTGTGGATTCCAAGTGTAACATTTTTTGACCAACGCTGTTTAACCCTTACAGGACACCAGCTACTTATTCGAAAAGATATCTGGGACCCATGCCCATTTTTGTGCCCATTTTCTGCCCAAATCCTTGTTGGTCAAAAGAAATTGCAAGTGGGTCATATGTAGGTGACCCCCCTGTGTGGATTCCAAGTGTAATATGTTTTGACCAACACTGTTTAACCCTTGCAGGACACCAGCTACTTATTCAAAATAATGACATCTGGGACCTATGCCCAGTTTCGTGCCCAATTTCTACCCAAATACTTGTTGGTCAAAAGAAATTGCAAGTGGGTCATATGTAGGTGACCCCCCTGTGTGGATTCCAAGTGTAATATGTGTTGACCAACGCTGTTTAACCCTTGCAGGACACCAGCTACTTATTCAAAATGATGATTCTGTGACCCATGCCCACTTTACTGCCCTATTACTGCCCAAATCCTTGTTGGTCAAAATAAATGGCAAGTGGGTCATATGTAAGTGACCCCCCTGTGTGGATTCCAATTGTAATATTTTTTGACCAACGCTGTTTAACCCTTGCAGGACACCAGCTACTTATTCAAAATGATATCTGGGACCCATGCCCACTTTACTGCCCTATTTCTGCCCAAATCCTTGTTGGTCAAAAGAAATTGCAAGTGGGTCATATGTAAGTGACCCCCCTGTGTTGATTCCAAGTGTAATATGTGTTGACCAACGCTGTTTAACCCTTGCAGGACACCAGCTACTTATTCAAAATGATGAAATCTGTGACCCATGCCCACTTTACTGCCCTATTACTGCCCAAATCCTTGTTGGTCAAAAGAAATGGCAAGTGGGTCATATGTAAGTGACCCCCCTGTGTGGATTCCAAGTGTAACATTTTTTGACCAACGCTGTTTAACCCTTGCAGGACACCAGCTACTTATTCAAAATGATGAAATCTGGGACCTATGCCCACTTTACTGCCCTATTTCTGCCCAAATCCTTGTTGGTCAAAAGAAATGACAAGTGGGTCATATGTAAGTGACCCCCCTGTGCGGGTTTCCAGTGTAAAATTTTTTGACCAACGCTGTTTAACCCTTGCAGGACACCAGCTACTTATTCAAAATGATATCTGGGACCCATGCCCACTTTACTGCCCTATTTCTGCCCAAATCCTTGTTGGTCAAAAGAAATTGCAAGTGGGTCATATGTAAGTGACCCCCCTGTGTTGATTCCAAGTGTAATATGTGTTGACCAACGCTGTTTAACCCTTGCAGGACACCAGCTACTTATTCAAAATGATGACATCTGTGACCCATGCCCACTTTACTGCCCTATTACTGCCCAAATCCTTGTTGGTCAAAAGAAATGGCAAGTGGGTCATATGTAAGTGACCCCCCTGTGTGGATTCCAAGTGTAACATTTTTTGACCAACGCTGTTTAACCCTTGCAGGACACCAGCTACTTATTCAAAATGATGAAATCTGGGACCCATGCCCACTTTACTGCCCTATTTCTGCCCAAATCCTTGTTGGTCAAAAGAAATGGCAAGTGCGTCATATGTAGGCAACCCCCCTGTGCGGGTTTCCAGTGTAATATTTTTTGACCAACGCTGTTTAACCCTTGCAGGACACCAGCTACTTATTCAAAATGATGAAATCTGGGACCCATGCCCACTTTACTGCCCTATTTCTGCCCAAATCCTTGTTGGTCAAAAGAAATGGCAAGTGGGTCATATGTAATTGACCCCCCTGTGTGGATTCCAAGTGTAACATTTTTTGACCAACGCTGTTTAACCCTTACAGGACACCAGCTACTTATTCGAAAAGATATCTGGGACCCATGCCCATTTTTGTGCCCATTTTCTGCCCAAATCCTTGTTGGTCAAAAGAAATTGCAAGTGGGTCATATGTAGGTGACCCCCCTGTGTGGATTCCAAGTGTAATATGTTTTGACCAACACTGTTTAACCCTTGCAGGACACCAGCTACTTATTCAAAATAATGACATCTGGGACCTATGCCCAGTTTCGTGCCCAATTTCTACCCAAATACTTGTTGGTCAAAAGAAATTGCAAGTGGGTCATATGTAGGTGACCCCCCTGTGTGGATTCCAAGTGTAATATGTGTTGACCAACGCTGTTTAACCCTTGCAGGACACCAGCTACTTATTCAAAATGATGATTCTGTGACCCATGCCCACTTTACTGCCCTATTACTGCCCAAATCCTTGTTGGTCAAAATAAATGGCAAGTGGGTCATATGTAAGTGACCCCCCTGTGTGGATTCCAATTGTAATATTTTTTGACCAACGCTGTTTAACCCTTGCAGGACACCAGCTACTTATTCAAAATGATGATACTGGGACCCATGCCCACTTTACTGCCCTATTTCTGCCCAAATCCTTGTTGGTCAAAAGAAGTGGCAAGTGGGTCATATGTAAGTGACCCCCCTGTGTGGATTCCAAGTGTAACATTTTTTGACCAACGCTGTTTAACCCTTGCAGGACACCAGCTACTTATTCAAAATGATATCTGGGACCCATGCCCACTTTACTGCCCTATTTCTGCCCAAATCCTTGTTGGTCAAAAGAAATTGCAAGTGGGTCATATGTAAGTGACCCCCCTGTGTTGATTCCAAGTGTAATATGTGTTGACCAACGCTGTTTAACCCTTGCAGGACACCAGCTACTTATTCAAAATGATGAAATCTGTGACCCATGCCCACTTTACTGCCCTATTACTGCCCAAATCCTTGTTGGTCAAAAGAAATGGCAAGTGGGTCATATGTAAGTGACCCCCCTGTGTGGATTCCAAGTGTAACATTTTTTGACCAACGCTGTTTAACCCTTGCAGGACACCAGCTACTTATTCAAAATGATGAAATCTGGGACCTATGCCCACTTTACTGCCCTATTTCTGCCCAAATCCTTGTTGGTCAAAAGAAATGACAAGTGGGTCATATGTAAGTGACCCCCCTGTGCGGGTTTCCAGTGTAAAATTTTTTGACCAACGCTGTTTAACCCTTGCAGGACACCAGCTACTTATTCAAAATGATATCTGGGACCCATGCCCACTTTACTGCCCTATTTCTGCCCAAATCCTTGTTGGTCAAAAGAAATTGCAAGTGGGTCATATGTAAGTGACCCCCCTGTGTTGATTCCAAGTGTAATATGTGTTGACCAACGCTGTTTAACCCTTGCAGGACACCAGCTACTTATTCAAAATGATGACATCTGTGACCCATGCCCACTTTACTGCCCTATTACTGCCCAAATCCTTGTTGGTCAAAAGAAATGGCAAGTGGGTCATATGTAAGTGACCCCCCTGTGTGGATTCCAAGTGTAACATTTTTTGACCAACGCTGTTTAACCCTTGCAGGACACCAGCTACTTATTCAAAATGATGAAATCTGGGACCTATGCCCACTTTACTGCCCTATTTCTGCCCAAATCCTTGTTGGTCAAAAGAAATGGCAAGTGCGTCATATGTAGGCAACCCCCCTGTGCGGGTTTCCAGTGTAATATTTTTTGACCAACGCTGTTTAACCCTTGCAGGACACCAGCTACTTATTCAAAATGATGAAATCTGGGACCCATGCCCACTTTACTGCCCTATTTCTGCCCAAATCCTTGTTGGTCAAAAGAAATGGCAAGTGGGTCATATGTAATTGACCCCCCTGTGTGGATTCCAAGTGTAACATTTTTTGACCAACGCTGTTTAACCCTTACAGGACACCAGCTACTTATTCGAAAAGATATCTGGGACCCATGCCCATTTTTGTGCCCATTTTCTGCCCAAATCCTTGTTGGTCAAAAGAAATTGCAAGTGGGTCATATGTAGGTGACCCCCCTGTGTGGATTCCAAGTGTAATATGTTTTGACCAACACTGTTTAACCCTTGCAGGACACCAGCTACTTATTCAAAATAATGACATCTGGGACCTATGCCCAGTTTCGTGCCCAATTTCTACCCAAATACTTGTTGGTCAAAAGAAATTGCAAGTGGGTCATATGTAGGTGACCCCCCTGTGTGGATTCCAAGTGTAATATGTGTTGACCAACGCTGTTTAACCCTTGCAGGACACCAGCTACTTATTCAAAATGATGATTCTGTGACCCATGCCCACTTTACTGCCCTATTACTGCCCAAATCCTTGTTGGTCAAAATAAATGGCAAGTGGGTCATATGTAAGTGACCCCCCTGTGTGGATTCCAATTGTAATATTTTTTGACCAACGCTGTTTAACCCTTGCAGGACACCAGCTACTTATTCAAAATGATGATACTGGGACCCATGCCCACTTTACTGCCCTATTTCTGCCCAAATCCTTGTTGGTCAAAAGAAATGGCAAGTGGGTCATATGTAAGTGACCCCCCTGTGCGGGTTTCCAGTGTAATATTTTTTGACCAACGCTGTTTAACCCTTGCAGGACACCAGCTACTTATTCAAAATGATATCTGGGACCCATGCCCACTTTACTGCCCTATTACTGCCCAAATCCTTGTTGGTCAAAATAAATGGCAAGTGGGTCATATGTAAGTGACCCCCCTGTGTGGATTCCAAGTGTAATATTTTTTGACCAACGCTGTTTAACCCTTGCAGAACACCAGCTACTTATTCAAAATGATATCTGGGACCCATGCCCATTTTTGTGCCCATTTTCTGCCCAAATCCTTGTTGGTCAAAAGAAATTGCAAGTGGGTCATATGTAAGTGACCCCCCTGTGTGGATTCCAAGTGTAAAATTTTTTGACCAACGCTGTTTAACCCTTGCAGGACACCAGCTACTTATTCAAAATGATATCTGGGACCCATGCCCACTTTACTGCCCTATTTCTGCCCAAATCCTTGTTGGTCAAAAGAAATTGCAAGTGGGTCATATGTAAGTGACCCCCCTGTGTTGATTCCAAGTGTAATATGTGTTGACCAACGCTGTTTAACCCTTGCAGGACACCAGCTACTTATTCAAAATGATGAAATCTGTGACCCATGCCCACTTTACTGCCCTATTACTGCCCAAATCCTTGTTGGTCAAAAGAAATGGCAAGTGGGTCATATGTAAGTGACCCCCCTGTGTGGATTCCAAGTGTAACATTTTTTGACCAACGCTGTTTAACCCTTGCAGGACACCAGCTACTTATTCAAAATGATGAAATCTGGGACCTATGCCCACTTTACTGCCCTATTTCTGCCCAAATCCTTGTTGGTCAAAAGAAATGGCAAGTGCGTCATATGTAGGCAACCCCCCTGTGCGGGTTTCCAGTGTAATATTTTTTGACCAACGCTGTTTAACCCTTGCAGGACACCAGCTACTTATTCAAAATGATGAAATCTGGGACCCATGCCCACTTTACTGCCCTATTTCTGCCCAAATCCTTGTTGGTCAAAAGAAATGGCAAGTGGGTCATATGTAATTGACCCCCCTGTGTGGATTCCAAGTGTAACATTTTTTGACCAACGCTGTTTAACCCTTACAGGACACCAGCTACTTATTCGAAAAGATATCTGGGACCCATGCCCATTTTTGTGCCCATTTTCTGCCCAAATCCTTGTTGGTCAAAAGAAATTGCAAGTGGGTCATATGTACGTGACCCCCCTGTGTGGATTCCAAGTGTAATATTTTTTGACCAACGCTGTTTAACCCTTGCAGGACACCAGCTACTTATTCAAAATGATATCTGGGACCCATGCCCATTTTTGTGCCCATTTTCTGCCCAAATCCTTGTTGGTCAAAATAAATTGCTAGTGGGTCATATGTACGTGACCCCCCTGTGTTGATTTCTGCAGTCAAATTTGTGGTTCAAGATTCATTAACCCTTGTAAAAGTGATTGTCCTGAATAAGAAGCTGGAGCTCGAATAAGAAGCTGGAGCTCGAATAAGAAGCTGGCCGAATAAGAAGCCAACTTCAGCCTCGTGACAGAATGTATATAAATGTACATATAGTTATACACATATAGAACGTCCCAAATTACGGTGGCGTCCTCCACCCGGCAAGAGCACTCTCGTGTGCCTCCATCGCAGAGCACTCTCGTGTGCCTCCATCGCAGAGCACTATTGGGTGCCTCCATCGCAGAGCACTATCGGGTTCCTCCATCGCAGAGCACTATCGGGTGCCTCCATCGCAGAGCACTATCGGGTTCCTCCATCGCAGAGCACTATCGGGTTCCTACATCGCAGAGCACTATCGGGTTCCTCCATCGCAGAGCACTATCGGGTGCCTCCATCGCAGAGCACTATCGGGTGCCTCCATCGCAGAGCACGATCGGGTTCCTCCATCGCAGAGCACTATCGGGTTCCTCCATCGCAGAGCACTATCGGGTTCCTCCAGCGCAGAGCACTATCGGGTTCCTCCATCGCAGAGCACTATCGGGTGCCTCCATCGCAGAGCACTATCGGGTTCCTCCATCGCAGAGCACTATCGGGTTCCTCCATCGCAGAGCACTCTCGTGTGCCTCCATCGCAGAGCACTATCGGGTTCCTCCATCGCAGAGCACTATCGGGTGCCTCCATCGCAGAGCACTATCGGGTTCCTCCATCGCAGAGCACTATCGGGTGCCTCCATCGCAGAGCACTATCGGGTTCCTCCATCGCAGAGCACTATCGGGTTCCTACATCGCAGAGCACTATCGGGTTCCTCCATCGCAGAGCACTATCGGGTGCCTCCATCGCAGAGCACTATCGGGTGCCTCCATCGCAGAGCACGATCGGGTTCCTCCATCGCAGAGCACTATCGGGTTCCTCCATCGCAGAGCACTATCGGGTTCCTCCATCGAAGAGCACTATCGGGTTCCTCCATCGCAGAGCACTATCGGGTTCCTCCAGCGCAGAGCACTATCGGGTTCCTCCAGCGCAGAGCACTATCGGGTTCCTCCATCGAAGAGCACTATCGGGTTCCTCCATCGCAGAGCACTATCGGGTTCCTCCATCGCAGAGCACTATCGGGTTCCTCCATCGCAGAGCACTATCGGGTTCCTCCATCGCAGAGCACTATCGGGTGCCTCCATCGCAGAGCACTATCGGGTTCCTCCATCGCAGAGCACTATCGGGTTCCTCCATCGCAGAGCACTATCGGGTGCCTCCATCGCAGAGCACTATCGGGTTCCTCCATCGCAGAGCACTATCGGGTTCCTCCATCGAAGAGCACTATCGGGTTCCTCCATCGCAGAGCACTATCGGGTTCCTCCATCGCAGAGCACTATCGGGTTCCTCCATCGCAGAGCACTATCGGGTTCCTCCATCGAAGAGCACTATCGGGTTCCTCCATCGCAGAGCACTATCGGGTGCCTCCATCGCAGAGCACTGCGACTAGGACGCACCAGGAGACTGCGCTGATGAATGTTACATATAGATTCAGGCGCATTCAGCCGTGCCTAGCGGAGTATGGCGCTCATGTGTACATGTACGTGCCACCATGGGAAAGCGGGAGCCTGCCAGGGGTGGGATGAATTTGGGCACATCTGTGTGATGCCTGTGTACTGTGGGCATGATTCAGACCTGATTGTAGGGCTGCAAATTTGAACAGCAGGCGATTAACTATACACTGCACATGCGTATGTCCTGTAGAAAACTTTTTTTTCTATGCACGTCGTTGGCAAGGTGACTGACAGGACGTCCTAGTCACCAGAGCATCTTAGGGGAGGGTGTGTGACCTCCAGGTGCGTCCTAGTCACCAGAGCATCTTAGAGGAGGGTGTGTGACCTCCCGGTGCGTCCTACTCACCAGAGCATCTTAGGGGAGGGTGTGTGACCTTCCGGTGCGTCCTAGTCACCAAAGCATCTTAGGGGAGGGTGTGTGACCTCCCGGTGCGTCCTAGTCACCAGAGCATCTTAGGGGAGGGTGTGTGACCTCCAGGTGCGTCCTAGTCACCAGAGCATCTTAGGGGAGGGTGTGTGACCTCCAGGTGCGTCCTAGTCACCAGAGCATCTTAGGGGAGGATGTGTGACCTACCGGTGCGTCCTAGTCACCAGAGCATCTCAGGGGAGGGTGTGTGACCTACCGGTGCGTCCTACTCACCAGAGCATCTTAGGGGAGGGTGTGTGACCTCCCAGTGCATCCTAGTCACCAGAGCATCTTAGGGGAGGGTGTGTGACCTCCAGGTGCGTCCTAGTCACCAGAGCATCTTAGGGGAGGGTGTGTGACCTCCAGGTGCGTCCTAGTCACCAGAGCATCTTAGGGGAGGGTGTGTGACCTCCCGGTGCGTCCTAGTCACCAGAGCATCTTAGGTGAGGGTGTGTGACCTCCCGGTGCGTCCTAGTCACCAGAGCATCTTAGGGGAGGGTGTGTAACCTACCGGTGCGTCCTAGTCACCAGAGCATCTTAGGGGAGGGTGTGTGACCTACCGGTGCGTCCTAGTCACCAGAGCATCTTAGGGGAGGGTTTGTGACCTCCCGGTGCGTCCTAGTCAGCAGAGCATTTTAGGGGTGGGTGTGTGACCTCCCGGTGCGTCCTAGTCACCAGAGCATCTTAGGGGAGGGTGTATGACCTCCCGGTGCGTCCTACTCACCAGAGCATCTTAGGGGAGGGTGTGTGACCTCCAGGTGCGTCCTACTCACCAGAGCATCTTAGGGGAGGGTGTGTGACCTCCCGGTGTGTCCTAGTCACCAGAGCATCTTAGGGGAGGATGTGTGACCTCCAGGTGCGTCCTAATCACCAGAGCATCTCAGGGGAGGGTGTGTGACCTACCGGTGCGTCCTACTCACCAGAGCATCTTAGGGGAGGGTGTGTGACCTCCCAGTGCATCCTAGTCACCAGAGCATCTTAGGGGAGGGTGTGTGACCTCCAGGTGCGTCCTAGTCACCAGAGCATCTTAGGGGAGGGTGTGTGACCTCCAGGTGCATCCTAGTCACCAGAGCATCTTAGGGGAGGGTGTGTGACCTCCCGGTGTGTCCTAGTCACCAGAGCATCTTAGGGGAGGGTGTGTGACCTACTGGTGCGTCCTAGTCACCAGAGCATCTCAGGGGAGGGTGTGTGACCTACCGGTGCGTCCTACTCACCAGAGCATCTTAGGGGAGGGTGTGTGACCTCCCAGTGCATCCTAGTCACCAGAGCATCTTAGGGGAGGGTGTGTGACCTCCAGGTGCGTCCTAGTCACCAGAGCATCTTAGGGGAGGGTGTGTGACCTCCAGGTGCGTCCTAGTCACCAGAGCATCTTAGGGGAGGGTATGTGACCTCCCGGTGCGTCCTAGTCACCAGAGCATCTTAGGTGAGGGTGTGTGACCTCCCGGTGCGTCCTAGTCACCAGAGCATCTTAGGGGAGGGTGTGTGACCTACCGGTGCGTCCTAGTCACCAGAGCATCTTAGGGGAGGGTGTGTGACCTACCGGTGCGTCCTAGTCACCAGAGCATCTTAGGGGAGGGTTTGTGACCTCCCGGTGCGTCCTAGTCAGCAGAGCATCTCAGGGGAGGGTGTGTGACCTACCGGTGCGTCCTACTCACCAGAGCATCTTAGGGGAGGGTGTGTGACCTACCGGTGCGTCCTAGTCACCAGAGCATCTTAGGGGAGGGTTTGTGACCTCCCGGTGCGTCCTAGTCAGCAGAGCATCTTAGGGGTGTGTGTGTGACCTCCCGGTGCGTCCTAGTCACCAGAGCATCTTAGGGGAGGGTGTATGACCTCCCGATGCGTCCTACTCACCAGAGCATCTTAGGGGAGGGTGTGTGACCTCCAGGTGCGTCCTACTCACCAGAGCATCTTAGGGGAGGGTGTGTGACCTCCCGGTGTGTCCTAGTCACCAGAGCATCTTAGGGGAGGATGTGTGACCTCCAGGTGCGTCCTAGTCACCAGAGCATCTTAGGGGAGGGTGTGTGACCTCCAGGTGCGTCCTAGTCACCAGAGCATCTTAGGGGAGGGTGTGTGACCTCCCGGTGCGTCCTAGTCACCAGAGCATCTTAGGTGAGGGTGTGTGACCTCCAGGTGCGTCCTAGTCACCAGAGCATCTTAGGGGAGGGTGTGTGGCCTCCCAGTGCGTCCTACTCACCAGAGCATCTTAGGGGATAGTGTGTGTCCTCCTGGTGCATACTAGTCAAATTGGCCCTTATTCAGATCTGATTGCAGTACAAATTTGTTCTCAAAATGGGCTAAACCATGTGCACTGCAGGTGGGGCAGATGTAACATGTGCAAAGAGAGTTACATTTGGGTGGGGTGTGTTGAAACTGAAATCTAAATTACAGTGTAAAAATAATGCATCCAGTATTTACCCTGCACAGAAACAAAATAACTCACAGAAATCTATAACTCTCTCTGCACATGTTACATCTGCCCCACCTGCAGTGCAGCATGGTTTTGCCCATTTAGAGAACAAATTTGTACTGTGATCATATCTGAATGAGGGCCATTGTGTGGTGGCTATATTTTGGGCAAAAAATATGCAAAAAGTTGTGAGATGCTCAAATTCTGACACGACCCGGAGTTCCCAGAGGGGCTGCTGTCGTGACTCAAGCAAACATGTATGTGGACACATCTGTAGCTCGCTGATAGGTCCAACATTGACAAAAGGTCAACACAAGCAATAGTTTGAAAGAGGAGAGAGGGCCCTGCCCATATGAGCTTACAATCTGTGGGGGACATAAGCGGGTGCTGGAGGACTCACCGGCAGTCAGGATTCCGGCAGTCATTACCCCAACGCCGGAATCCCGACCGCTAAAAGCCCGCCAGTCCATGACCCCCATAGAGGGAGAATAAAATAGGTGGCGAGCGCAGCAAGCCTGCAAGGGGCCGGGCATTCAGGATTCCAACGTCGGCCTAATGACTGTGGGGGTGTAATACCACACCCCCATGAGCGGACACAATGGGAGAAGAGAGCAGATGCCAATAAAGTGGAGAGAGATAAAGCACCAACCAATGGCTCATAACTGTCATTTTTAAACACATCCTGTAACATGACAGTTAGGCGTTGATTGACTGGTACTTTCTCTCTCTCTCTCTAAAGGCTTTAGTACATCTCCCCCAAAGTCACCTTTAAAATATAAAATTAAATAATAAAACATTGCAGAACATCAGACACGGCATCGGAAATATCAATGTTCCGATGTTTGCGCTCCTCCATAATGAACCCGTGTGGATCGATACCAGGATTTCTCGCATCGTAAATGGCCAGAGCAGGGGTGCGGGCGGCTGAGGGGTGGATCCCTGCATGTGCGGGGCGCGGCTCAGGGGCGGATCCTTGTGTGTGGGGGGGTGCGTCTCGGAGGCGGATCCCTGCGTGCAGCCTAAGGAGGGAACTGTCACAGCTTAGTGCAGTGACAGGCGACATACACATGGTCGACACTGGACAAAAACTCAATACAAGCAAAAAGTTTGACACTGGCTAAACGTCAACATGTAATATGTTGACACATGAATGTCAACATGGTTTTTTTGGGTGTCAATATCTACAGCTAAACACCTGGGTGCGCGGAAAAGTAAAAAACAAACAAAAAAAACCTCATGCCGACCTCTTTGTGCGTTGAACATATTAATGATCTTCTGCTTGTCTCAACATTTTGACAACGTCAACCATATGTATGTCAACCACATTGTGTCGACTTAGATATTGTTAGGTTGTATAACGTCTCTGGCATTAGGGTGTTGTGTTGTCACTGGGTCATTGTGTCGACATACAATAGGTCAATTATTAAAGGGCTACAGGGCTTATGTCGACACATGAAATAGTTTGACCTGGCTAAGGCCGACACGGTCGGAAGGTCGACACAAGCATTGGTTCGTCAGTCCGGAGGTTGACATGCTGTTTTCACTACTTGTCACGGATTTTGACGTGAACCCTTGCGTGGCTCGTGGCGCTCACATGCCATGACATACCGCCTGTCGACACGATTTTTCTTAAAATTCATGTCGACCTTTTAACTGTTGACCTTCACATTATTGCCCTAATGCTTGTGTTGAACTTCCGACCCTGTCGACTTTAGCCATGTAGACCTATTTCATGTGTCAACATAATGTGTGTCGACTTTCATAGTGACCGTCTTACCGCGTCAGTAACATCATGATACGTTTATATGTCAGATATTTTGGGGCGCAGGACGAGGCGACCCCCCTCTCATCTGTACATATTAATAATGCATTATATATATATATTCCGGACACTCTCTCGCCCGGAGACCGTTCTGTAATTACTGCGCCCTTCATGTGCGGCGTATTGTCCCTTATTGTCCCTCTCCCGGCTGGGGGGGGGCAGCGCTGCGCAGAACTTTCCAGGGCGATTTCAAAGGTAAAAAGTTATAGCAAGAGGTGACTTTTACTACAGGGCCTGATTCAGAGTCCATCGCTGTTGTGCGAACTCGCAGATCGAGCCAGCGATTATCGAATGGGTGATCACCACGAAGCGCTGCCACGTCCACTCCTGAATGAGGCCATTATGTGTGTGACCTCCGTATCTGTTGCATTTGGACACGACCACCAAAGCCACAGTCAGGTCTCCCCTTGTCAGTGGGCCTGAGCTGGGCATGCAGGCAGCAGCTGCTGTCCCTGGGATGTTTGCATGAAGCCGCAGCCAGTGGCAGGGCTGTGACACCTACAGGGGCCGATAGCACAATGGACTCTTTGTTCCCCAGGAGAGCTGAGCCCCAGCCAGCAGCAGAAAGTGGGCAATGTTCTGCAGCCAGGGAATGTCTGTGCTCTGCAGACTGCGGAGCACTGATCAGTCTTGGGTTTCAGTGCACAGGCCGCACATAATCCTTGGATACATGTCCCCCAAGATGCATTAGGCTAAGCTGCCTAGCGTGGGATACATATGCCGCAACATCTGCTGCTTACGAAGCACCGAGATCCCCGGCAGATCCGGCTTATTCCCTTTATTCCTATTACACTCTACCAGTTGCCTGTCACCTCGTGCAGCAGCTATCCGCACCGTGATAGGATCAGAATGTTACCCCCTGCTGTGCTGTGCACCAGGTGCTGTGCTGTGCACCTGTCGTGTTGTCACATTGCTGTGTAATTGCTGTGCTATCACATTGCTGTGTAATTGCTGTGCTATCACATTGCTGTGTACTGTACTTGCTGTCACATTGCTGTGCACCGGGTGCCATGTTATCACATTGCTGTGTACCAGGTACTGTGCTGTCACATTGCTGTGTACCAGGTACCGTGCTGTCACATTGCTGTGTACTGGGCCTGTGCTATTACATTGCTGTGCACCTATGACATTGTTGTGTACTTGCTGTGCTAGTACATTGCTGTGCACCGGGTGCTGTGATGTCACCTGCTGTGCAATTGCTGTGCTATCACATTGTGTGTACCATGTGCTGTGCTATCACAATGCTGTGTACTGGGTCCTGTGCTAGCACAATGCTGTGCAACAGGTGCTGTGCTTTCACATTGCATCACCTTGCATAAAAAGTGTCCCCCGGTTGTGGCATGACACAGCAGGCTACTGGAGCACAGTGCTGGATCCAAAATACGGGGAGACCCCTATGTTTTTTGTCCCCATATTTTTGGAACCAGGACCAATCCAAGAGCCCGTAGCAGGTTTCTTAATAAGGGGGGGGGGGGGGGGGGTCCGAGACAACCCCTGCACTACTCCAGGGACAGCTCACACATCAGGCTCTTGGGACCAGGTCCACTCTCATACAGGGGTGGCCAAAGCGGTCCTCGAGACCACCCAGCTTGTCACAGTTCCCAGGCAACCCAGCTGGTGCACAGGTGTAGTCATTACTAACTCACATTTCCCAGACCACCCCAGCTGGTGCACAGGTGTAGTCATTATTAACTGTCACATTTCCTAGACCACCTAGCTGTGCACAGGTGTAGTCATTACTAACTGTCACATTACCAGACTACCTCACTGGTGCACAGGTGCAGTCATTACTAACTGTCACATTAACAGATCAACTCGCTGGTGCACAGGTGTAATCATTACTAACTGTCACATTTTCCTGACCAACTAGCTGGTGCACATGAGTAGTCATTACTAACTGCCACTTTCCCAGACCACCTAGCTAGTGCACAGGTGCAGTCATTACTAACTGTCACATTCCGAGACCACCCCGCTAGTGCACAGGTGCAGTCATTACTAACTGTCACATTCCCAGACCACCTTGCTGGTGCACAGGTGTAGTCATTACTAACTGTCACATTCCGAGACCACCCCGCTAGTGCACAGGTGCAGTCATTACTAACTGTCACATTCCGAGACCACCCCCTAACTAGTGCACAGGTGCAGTCATTACTAACTGTCACATTCCGAGACCACCCCCTAACTAGTGCACAGGTGCAGTCATTACTAACTGTCACATTGTCACACATGCTGCATTCATTCCTACTATAGATCCACAGGTTGCCTGAGATACATGAACCAGGGTTGCCGACTTTATTATTCTCCTCTCTGGGCTTCTCCCGGAGAGGAAAGTTTCAGCAGCCGCTCAGGGGGCGGGGCTTAGGGGTGACATCACTAAGCCCCGCCCCATGATGTTAAACCAGCGAATTCACGGATCTCTGTGGAGGGGGCGGGGCTAAAATGATGTGATTGTGCCATTTTAGCTCCACCCCCTCCTCTGAGACCCGAGGATTGCGGCATTTTAATGCCACGATCCGGGGGACAGCGGGGGTACCCCTGAATCCGGGAGGGTTGCCCACCCTTCCGGGGGGCCGGGAGGGGAACTCGATTTTCGGGAGACTCCCGGAAATTCCAGGAGGGTCGGCAACCCTGACATGAACTGTTGGTAGATCTTGAGGACAGGTTTGGCCACCTCTGGTCTAAAAGCAGGGGGATGATTCCGCCCACTGCCGGCGCAGTAATGAGGGATTTCAGGAGATGGAAACCAATTACATATACTGGGCTATGCATTCATTATGCAATGCCTGGTGTTTGTCAATAGAATGAATACATCTGACATCTAACGAGGGGATAGGAAACCGCCACACCAGTAATAATACCAATGTGTAGCAAAAAATCTACTTTATCTCTCTCTCTCTGTACCACAGGATTATCAGTCAGATCATGTGGTGTCACCATTGCATAATTATGTCATCACATGCTCCTGTGTATATCGCCACGGCAACAATGTGCAGTCACAGAACAGTCATCAGTCACTCAGCTGCAGGTGTGTAGACAGTGTGTAGGTAGACAGTTACTAGGTCGACATCAAAAGATCAATATGCACAAAGCCAACACATGGCAAGGTCGACATCAGACAGTATAAGGATCGTGCTGCTGAGTGGCAGGCGGTCCTGCTCGTGCTGCTGAGTGGGAGGCGGTCCTGCTCGTGCTGCTGAGTGGGAGGCGGTCCTGCTCATGCTGCTGGGGATGACGTTATGATCTCTTAGCCATCCCTGGCTCAGCATTCAAATCTGGGCATGGCGGTAGGCAAAGTCGGACTGGCCATCTGGCTATCTGACTGTCCCGCTCAATGCGCTCAGCACCCCCCCTCCCGCACCGCTCAGACTGGAGGCTTAGTCGCGTCATGGCGCAGCTGCATCATGATGCAATTATGCAAATTAGGTGGCCGCTCACACAGCACAGGACAAATTCAGCCCACTGGCCATTGGCCCTTCTTGCATATGTATATATATATATATATATATATATATATATATATTTATGCAAAACATCCACTCGCAGGCCCGCGGGGACATCTGGCATCCATCAGGGAGCATTGGCTCACAACACATCCATCAGGCATGAGTTGGCTCACAACGCAGCGGTATTTCAACCAGAATCAGGGCCATTGCGATACTAGAATACAATAATTGTGTTTCCTAACGCAGGACGAGGGAGAATCCCCCCCGGCCTAATTATCATCCCGCACGCAGAGCAGGGAATCCCCTAATTACCTGGTGGCTGTGGGTCACTTCTCAGGGTATAATACAGGAGAACCACATTAATACTGCGGAGAGGTCCGATTAGCGGGATCTATAGGACAATATCGAAGGCATCGCTCATTAATAGTAATGCACAGCAGGTGCCGGATCAGCCCTCGTTATCATCACCTCGCTCAGGTGATTACAGCGACCACTACCACAGGTATGACACATGAATAAGATCGCCATGCCTCAGTGATTGCACGCAGGCTATACAGTATATATATATATATATATATATATATATATACACCCACATGAGAGCTGTAATGAGTTGGGGATTCTGGTTGCTCCTCCACCACTACTGTGACACGTCCATTATTCCAGATCATGAATCGTGAAGCGCAGCGTTACTACACAGGAAATCGTGCTGTGATCAGCCCTGCGGCGCCTGGTGAGCTGTATCGCTGTCATCGATGGCGCCTTGTCACAAGTCAGATCCCTTCTATCTCCTGTAATGTATTATTCCATTAGAACGCTGTGGGGGGGGGGGGGGGAACTCTTGTCTTACATGGCGCTGTGCCAAACAGGTGACGGCGGTCGCACTCGCCGCCAGTGCTGAGGGATCTTTGTGGCAGCACAGGTGAAATGTTCCGTAATTATCATTACTGGGCCTATTCAGACTGGATCACTCTCCTGCCCTGTGCAACTCTGCGAGTGAATTGCAAAAATTTTGCAATCTGCTATCCTGACGCACAGCCATACGCAATTCACAGACCATCAAATTATTTCCCAGTCTGTGCAGATGTCAGTAACGCCGCAACTCTGCGCTAGAGACGGGCGGATGGAAGCCGGCGCTGATGTCACACACCCTCCCAAATACACCTGGGCGCGCCTGCGTCTCTCTGATAACAGCTGGTGACCACCCCCCACGCCGGCTTCCTGTCCGTCACATTGTGATTAGATATTTTGATTTGCGCATGTGCGCTTTGATCCATGAACGCAGTCATTCGATTGCGATTTCGCACATCAGCAATTGGCTCTGATTAAACCCCCAAGTAATGTGCAGAGAATTGTTATCTGTGTCTTCTTGTTACATTTAGGGTGTACTACTTAGCGTTTTCGAGTAGCTCCAGCGGTTGTTTTGGAGAATAATATATGGAAATATTAATTAATAAATACTTTTGTTGGTAGAAAAGAAGAAAAGAGCTAAATAATAATACTAATAATACTAATAATTAATACTATTTTAAATCATGAGGTACGCGGCAAGACGCCACGAGGTAAGACGGCAGGAGGTACGCGGTAAGACGGCAGGAGGTACGCGGTAAGACGGCAGGAGGTACGCGGTAAGACGGCATGAGTTACGCGGTAAGACGGCAGGGGGTACGCGGTATGACGGCGCGAGGTACGCGATATGACGGCACGAGGTACGCGGTAAGACGGCAGGAGGTACGCGGTAAGACGGCAGGAGGTACGCGGTAAGACGGCAGGAGGTACGCGGTAAGACGGCACGAGGTACGCGATATGACGGCACGAGGTACGCGGTAAGACGGCAGGAGGTACGCGGTAAGACGGCGCGAGGTACGCGGTAAGACGGCAGGAGGTACGCGGTATGACGGCATGAGGTACGCGGTATGACGGCATGAGGTACGCGGTATGATGGCAGGAGGTATGCGGTATGACGGCAGGAGGTACGCGGTATGATGGCAGGAGGTACGCGGTAAGACGGCAGGAGGTACGCGGTATGACGGCATGAGGTACGCGGTATGACGGCATGAGGTACGCGGTATGATGGCAGGAGGTATGCGGTATGACGGCAGGAGGTACGCGGTAAGACGGCAGGAGGTACGCGGTATGACGGCATGAGGTACGCGGTATGACGGCAGGAGGTATGCGGTATGACGGCAGGAGGTACGCGGTATGATGGCAGGAGGTACGCGGTATGACGGCATGAGGTACGCGGTATGACGGCAGGAGGTACGCGGTATGATGGCAGGAGGTATGCGGTATGACGGCAGGAGGTACGCGGTATGATGGCAGGAGGTATGCGGTATGACGGCAGGAGGTACGCGGTATGATGGCAGGAGGTACGCGGTATGACGGCATGAGGTACGCGGTATGACGGCAGGAGGTCACATCACAGAAGTGTCACCTCTAATGGACAATCTGCCACCACACAGCTGTATCCATGTGAGTAATATCCCACCTGTATGTCCACAGCAGAACCCGGATGTGCTGGCAGCTTCCCCGCTTCTCATACAGGTAGTCTGGGCAAAGATATCAATTCACTGCAAGCCAGACCCCAGAACACAGCAGTGTGAAAACCTGGAGCTGCACTCCAGTCACGCACGGTCATCTATGTATGTTACAGAGGAAATCACAGGACATGTCCTAGTATAAAACACCAGCTAGAGAATGCAGCACTGTGATTGGTAGACAGCTCCAGCCATCCACCAATCATCATGCTGACAGACAGTCACTGTCTGGCTGCAGGCTGATAGGCAGGTAGAGAATGCAGCACTGTGATTGGTAGACAGCTCCAGCCATCCACCAATCATCATGCTGACAGACAGTCACTGTCTGGCTGCAGGCTGATAGGCACGTAGAGAATGCAGCACTGTGATTGGTAGACAGCTCCAGCCATCCACCAATCATCATGCTGACAGACAGTCACTGGCTGCAGGCTGATAGACAGGTAGAGAATGCTGCACTGTTATTGGTAGACAGCTCCAGCCATCCACCAATCATCATGCTGACAGACAGTCACTGGCACACTCAGCGGCTGATCCCCCGCACACAGCCCAGACTGTCCTATTGCTGCACTGATCCCACAAGGCGTAAGGCAAGCACTGTGCCGCACACTCAGCGGCTGATCCCCCGCACACCGCCCAGACTGTCCTATCGCTGCACAGATCCCACAAGGCGTAAGGCAAGCACTGTGCCGCACACTCAGCGGCTGATCCCCCCGCACACAGCCCAGACTGTCCTATCGCTGCACAGATCCCACAAGGCGTAAGGCAAGCACTGTGCCGCACACTCAGCGGCTGATCCCCCGCACACAGCCCAGACTGTTCTATCGCTGCACAGATCCCACAAGGCGTAAGGCAAGCACTGTGCCGCACACTCAGCGGCTGATCCCCCGCACACAGCCCAGACTGTCCTATCGCTGCACAGATCCCACAAGGCGTAAGGCAAGCACTGTGCCGCACACTCAGCGGCTGATCCCCCGCACACAGCCCAGACTGTTCTATCGCTGCACAGATCCCACAAGACGTAAGGCAAGCACTGTGCCGCACACTCAGCGGCTGATCCCCCGCACACAGCCCAGACTGTTCTATCGCTGCACAGATCCCACAAGACGTAAGGCAAGCACTGTGCCGCACACTCAGCGGCTGATCCCCCGCACACAGCCCAGACTGTTCTATCGCTGCACAGATCCCACAAGGCGTAAGGCAAGCACTGTGCCGCACACTCAGCGGCTGATCCCCCGCACACAGCCCAGACTGTCCTATCGCTGCACAGATCCCACAAGGCGTAAGGCAAGCAATGTGCCGCACACTCAGCGGCTGATCCCCCGCACACAGCTCAGACTGTCCTATCGCTGCACAGATCCCACAAGACGTAAGGCAAGCACTGTGCCGCACACTCAGCGGCTGATCCCCCGCACACAGCCCAGACTGTCCTATCGCTGCACAGATCCCACAAGGCGTAAGGCAAGCACTGTGCCGCACACTCAGCGGCTGATCCCCCGCACACAGCCCAGACTGTCCTATCGCTGCACAGATCCCACAAGGCGTAAGGCAAGCACTGTGCCGCACACTCAGCGGCTGATCCCCCGCACACAGCCCAGACTGTCCTATCACTGCACAGATCCCACAAGGCGTAAGGCAAGCACTGTGCCGCACACTCAGCGGCTGATCCCCCGCACACAGCCCAGACTGTCCTATCGCTGCACAGATCCCACAAGACGTAAGGCAAGCACTGTGCCGCACACTCAGCGGCTGATCCCCCGCACACAGCCCAGACTGTCCTATCGCTGCACAGATCCCACAAGGCGTAAGGCAAGCAATGTGCCGCACACTCAGCGGCTGATCCCCCGCACACAGCCCAGACTGTCCTATCGCTGCACAGATCCCACAAGGCGTAAGGCAAGCACTGTGCCGCACACTCAGCGGCTGATCCCCCGCACACAGCCCAGACTGTTCTATCGCTGCACAGATCCCACAAGGCGTAAGGCAAGCAATGTGCCGCACACTCAGCGGCTGATCCCCCGCACACAGCTCAGACTGTCCTATCACTGCACAGATCCCACAAGACGTAAGGCAAGCACTGTGCCGCACACTCAGCGGCTGATCCCCCGCACACAGCCCAGACTGTTCTATCGCTGCACAGATCCCACAAGGCGTAAGGCAAGCAATGTGCCGCACACTCAGCGGCTGATCCCCCGCACACAGCCCAGACTGTCCTATCGCTGCACAGATCCCACAAGGCGTAAGGCAAGCACTGTGCCGCACACTCAGCGGCTGATCCCCCGCACACAGCCCAGACTGTCCTATCACTGCACAGATCCCACAAGGCGTAAGGCAAGCACTGTGCCGCACACTCAGCGGCTGATCCCCCGCACACAGCCCAGACTGTCCTATCACTGCACAGATCCCACAAGACGTAAGGCAAGCACTGTGCCGCACACTCAGCGGCTGATCCCCCGCACACAGCCCAGACTGTCCTATCACTGCACAGATCCCACAAGACGTAAGGCAAGCACTGTGCTGCACACTCAGCGGCTGATCCCCCGCACACAGCCCAGACTGTCCTATCACTGCACAGATCCCACAAGGCGTAAGGCAAGCAATGTGCCGCACACTCAGCGGCTGATCCCCCGCACACAGCCCAGACTGTCCTATCGCTGCACAGATCCCACAAGGCGTAAGGCAAGCACTGTGCCGCACACTCAGCGGCTGATCCCCCGCACACAGCCCAGACTGTTCTATCGCTGCACAGATCCCACAAGGCGTAAGGCAAGCAATGTGCCGCACACTCAGCGGCTGATCCCCCGCACACAGCCCAGACTGTCCTATCGCTGCACAGATCCCACAAGGCGTAAGGCAAGCACTGTGCCGCACACTCAGCGGCTGATCCCCCGCACACAGCCCAGACTGTTCTATCGCTGCACAGATCCCACAAGGCGTAAGGCAAGCAATGTGCCGCACACTCAGCGGCTGATCCCCCGCACACAGCCCAGACTGTCCTATCGCTGCACAGATCCCACAAGGCGTAAGGCAAGCACTGTGCCGCACACTCAGCGGCTGATCTCCCGCACACAGCCCAGACTGTCCTATCGCTGCACAGATCCCACAAGGCGTAAGGCAAGCAATGTGCCGCACACTCAGCGGCTGATCCCCCGCACACAGCCCAGACTGTCCTATCACTGCACAGATCCCACAAGACGTAAGGCAAGCACTGTGCCGCACACTCAGCGGCTGATCCCCCGCACACAGCCCAGACTGTCCTATCACTGCACAGATCCCACAAGACGTAAGGCAAGCACTGTGCCGCACACTCAGCGGCTGATCCCCCGCACACAGCCCAGACTGTCCTATCACTGCACAGATCCCACAAGACGTAAGGCAAGCACTGTGCCGCACACTCAGCGGCTGATCCCCCGCACACAGCCCAGACTGTTCTATCACTGCACAGATCCCACAAGACGTAAGGCAAGCACTGTGCTGCACACTCAGCGGCTGATCCCCCGCACACAGCCCAGACTGTCCTATCGCTGCACAGATCCCACAAGGCGTAAGGCAAGCAATGTGCCGCACACTCAGCGGCTGATCCCCCGCACACAGCCCAGACTGTCCTATCGCTGCACAGATCCCACAAGGCGTAAGGCAAGCACTGTGCCGCACACTCAGCGGCTGATCCCCCGCACACAGCCCAGACTGTTCTATCGCTGCACAGATCCCACAAGGCGTAAGGCAAGCAATGTGCCGCACACTCAGCGGCTGATCCCCCGCACACAGCCCAGACTGTCCTATCGCTGCACAGATCCCACAAGGCGTAAGGCAAGCACTGTGCCGCACACTCAGCGGCTGATCCCCCGCACACAGCCCAGACTGTTCTATCGCTGCACAGATCCCACAAGGCGTAAGGCAAGCAATGTGCCGCACACTCAGCGGCTGATCCCCCGCACACAGCCCAGACTGTCCTATCGCTGCACAGATCCCACAAGGCGTAAGGCAAGCACTGTGCCGCACACTCAGCGGCTGATCCCCCGCACACAGCCCAGACTGCCTTTACATGCAGAGTAGGTCTCTACATCATCATTATTCGCTGCAGAGAGTTTTCATTAAATTTTCAGGGCGGTGGAATCGCTGCGCTAATCTGCAGGAATGTTTTATTCAGATGTGTTAAATGAATGCAGCTGAGATCCGGTAGATACGTATCATAACCCGGTGGGGGGGGATTCAACCTTCTCTCCAGCTCTCCGCTTGCCTTGCCTGAGTCATTATAACTGACTTCACTGTATACGGAGAGAGGGGAACGCCAGCACATGGCGCAGGTACTGAGTGACAGGTGACCCCCCCCAGGTGTTTTTGGAGATAGCAATTTATCTTTCAGCTTTGTTCACTGATGACTGCAGGTGTATTTACTTACGCTCCCCCCATTGTCATCACGGACAATGAATAAAAATATGTTCATATGCTACTACTTCTAAGTGTGAGAGAGGGTGAGAATGAGATACAGAATGGGAGAGAGAATGAGAGAGAGTAGGAGACAGAATAATATAGAGAGAGGGAGTCAGTGAGTGTGAGAGAGAGATAGGGGGAGGGTGGGAGTTGGAGAAACAGAATGAGAGAGATAGGGAGCGAGATGCTCTAAAGGAGATATGCGATTAGTATTAATGAGAGAGGGGAACAAGAGAATGAGACAGAGGGAGAAGGGGAAGAGAATGAGAGAGAAAATGATACACGGGGGAGAGAGAAAGAGGGAGGGGGGAGGAGAGCGAGAGGGAGAGGGGAAAATGAGAGAGTGAGAGTGGGGAGGAGTGCGAGAGAGGGAGAGGGGGGAAGAAGGAAATAAAGAGGGATAAAGAACAGGAGCAAGAAAGAGCAATAGAGAACACAAGATGGGGAAAGAGCGAGAGAGTGGGGGGAAGAGAATGAGAGAGATGGGGGAGAGAAAAAGAGAGAGGGGGGAAGAGAGAGAGTGAGATAGGAAAGAGCAAGAGAGTGTGATGGGAGGCGGGAAGAGAACGACAGAGCAGGAGAAGGGGGAAGAGAACAAGATAGAGGGAGAGGGGCCCTAAGAGCAAAAGAGAGAGTGAGAGGGGGGGACAGAGCGAGCGAGAGAGTTAGGGGGGAATAGAACAAGAGGGTGGGAAAAGAATGAGAGAGTGAGGGGAGAAGTGAGTGAGATAGGGAAGTAGGAAGAGGGGGAAGAGAACAAGAGAAAGAGAGAGAGGAGGAAGAGGGGAATAAAGTGGGACAAAGTAGGAGAGAAAGAACAATTGAGTACATGAGAGGTGGGGTAGAGAACAAGAGAGAGAGGGGGGAGAGAGCGTGATGTCACACCTAGGGGGCACTGCCCACCCTGCCAGTTTCGGGTGGACTGTGCTGGTGATAGATGATTACAGGGAAGCTTTATGTGATGGGATCCAGGTTCAGCCATTATGGCGTAGTTATGTCACCCCCCATGTGACCGACATCATTGCTTTCTGGCTGCTCTTACTCATCTCTGATTGGCTAATGCTATCTAGCCGCACTTTCCCCTTCATGTGTCCCATGTAACGTGTCGGCAGAATTGTGCAATTCCCATATAACAGCAAACACGCTATATACTAACAACAGTCTAATTATTATTAATGTTATCATTAGGAAACGGAGCTGTGTTTCCCTTACAGTGGAACTTCATTAGCTAAAATAACATTAATGCGCGGGCATTAGCATGTGCGGTAGTAAATCACCCTTATAATAGCTGCGGAGGGTTATAATTACTCTCTGAGACTGTTTCTGGCCTCGTCGGCAGCTTTTAGAGAGATTGCAGATTTGTAACCAGGATGCGAGCACTGATAAAGTGTAACACGCGGTAATGATCAGATCGGCGGGGGGCGGTATACTTATTTACAGGAGAACAACAAGAATCCATCCGGTGTATACATCCTGTATCTAGACTTACTGTACTGTCCCTTTAAACCTTACACAGGTTCTGGGGCTTGCGGACTACAATGTCATCTGGTTTTAATCAGCCACAGAACCTGTATAATCCATGAGCATCCCGGTTTAAACGGACGGTATGGTGAGACTCAGGGGCGTAACTATAGCACCGCAGCCCCCGCCACTGTGGGGGGGCGCTGTGCATGTGGGGGCGCCGGGGGCTGCGGTGCTATAGTTACCCCCCCCCCCCCCCAATCCCCCGCAGACTTACGTATCTCGCTGGTCCCGGCGGCTCCGTTCTTCTGATGAGGACCACCACAAAATGGCCGCCCCCATATAGCACACTGTTCACTGAAACTGTCTGCTGTATGGGGGCGGCCATTTTGTGGTGGTCCTCAGCAGAAGAACGGAGCCGCCGGGACCAGCGCAGCGCGATAGGTAAGACTGCGGGGGAGGGGGTTAGCATAGGCGGCGGGGTGACGGGGCGGCCGGGGGGGGGGGGGGGTGCTTGACGGCCTTAACGGCAGGGGGGCGCCCAAAACGTAGCTACGCCACTGGTGAGACTACTGCTTGTATAACCAAATCTATAATAGCTTGATAATAACACCCGGCCTAACATTTATATCATACTTACCTACTTTTGAAAACTGGTCTCAGGGAGATTATAGTTGGTAGTAGAATTTTGCAGTAGAATTGAGGGGGCGTGTCATGCTCCACCCGAAGGGCGTGTCTAGTTCCATATATGGAGAGATAGTGAAAAGAGATTGTGAACGTGGCACCTAGAAGCTTGGGTGTGTATCGCTACATCTGAGAGGAATCTTGTAAAATGACTTATATCCAAATGTAGATGATCCCCAAAGCAGTTAGTAAGAGATACTGCACTTGGTAATGTGCTGGGAAATGGCACTGTGACATGGCAGGTAGGAGCTGATTGGCTGGATGTTTACCACTCTCCATTTTATCACTTTTGAAGCTTAGTGCATCTGGCCTATACTTGCCTACTTTTAAATTCTCCTCTCCGGGAGAAGCTCACGTGTGGGGGCGGGGGCCTGATGTAGACGTAATCAAGCCCCGCCCCCAGCACTGGAAATCCCCCCGATTTGCGGGGCATCACGGAGGGGCGGGGCTAAATGGCGCTATTTGCATACTTAGCCCCGCCCACACACTGCAAAAATCCGCAAATCGCGGTAATTCAACGGTGCGGCCGGGAGCTGCAGGGGAGATCCGGAGGGTGAGGCAGAATCCGGGAGGATTGCCCACCTTTTCGGGTGGCCGGGAGGGGGACCCAATCTCTGGGACCCTCCCAGCCAATCTTGGAGGGTAGGCAAGCCTGATCTGGCCAATAGTAAGGCTATCCTCAAAACCTGGACTGTTAACCTTGAGGATGTGGCTGGGAACCCCTAGTATAGATGCTCACTGGGAGGACATGTAGAGACAGAGTCCCGGGTGGATACATCTCCTGGTGTACAGCGCTGATCTCCGCACAGGGATGAAATATCCACTATGTACTTTTAGTTGAAGGGATGCAATATTTTAGAATCAGCCTTTATTGTCTCCAATGACCCGGAGCCCCATTATTCACTTACACCGTGATTCTATTCTGTCTTCTAAACAGGTTTTATTTCACACGCTGTGATTATTTCCCCGCAGGGCGCCGCTTTCCGTAACGTAGCCGAGTCTTCGCCCTCCCCCCCCCATTATTTCTTACTTTTGCACCTCTTCCTTACAGGGATTATTGATCCCAGCAACCTGACTGTGGCTACAACTCCTGCAATAACCTGGCATGGTCCTAATGATCGGGTTGATTGATTATGCCTGCGCAGAGCATGGTTTTTGGGGATTGATTGATTAGGCCTGTCATTAGGCCGCTTTTACTTCCTGCTTACTTTCCATGACGATATTTTGCTGAAGTTGGGTTTTCATAGATTTTTCATTACTGAATGTAACCTGATCGGCAGCCTGTCAATGGCTGACGCGGGCTGACCGGGACTGAGTATTCAATTTATTGCTGCGGCTCACTATAAATTCCAGAGCTATGCCCGTGTGTCTGCCGGAGAACGGATCTGTGAGGTCCTGATATCCAGAAAGCGCAGGAAGACTTACATACAGTACAAAAGCAAATTCACTGGGATTGATCCAGAGGAAAGGGCCCCTTTATTAGCGACACCTGTGCGCCAGATCCATAATGTACATATCGAATGAGCCGATCATGTGACATTAACTCAATGGTAGAATGAAGGCAAGGTCAAGAGGTTCAGTTGCTGCGCAAACAATTGTGATCTGGGCGGATCTGGAACGATTGTGATCTGGGCGGATCTGGAAGGATTGTGATCTGGGCGGATCTGGAACGATTGTGATCTGGGCGGATCTGGAAGGATTGTGCGCGCTCAGGGGACAGCTGGGTTCAAATAAAATGGAAAACTCTGAACGTGTATAAAGTCTCCAGTCTGGTACGATACATATGGTGACAGACTTATGGGAAACTGCTGGGGCTGGTCTGTTAGTGCCAGTATAAGGGCACACGGGGCTTCATGTAATGCCATGTCTGCGGTAACCTGCGCTCAGATATATCGCCGTAGTACGCAGGTAATGGATGTCTTTTCTCGAGGGGATTTCATTACAAGATTCTCGCCGCTGCCCTGTGACTTCCTGCAACCACCCAGGGGTATAATCTGTAAACCCTGGGAAGCCGCTGTTTCACTTTCGCCATAGACACTGACAGCAACATTCATCATTCCAGGTGCAGCAGACGCCATGGCCTGCGATAACAGGAGGAAACTAACAATAATTATTATTGGCTTTGTGTGATAGAGATTACACTCTGTGGCCTAAAGAAAACAATGGATCCGGGGTCTGAGAATTCTCCGTTGGGGTGACTGCGACTAAGCGTAGGAAACGGAGTGTGGTAAAGCATATTTCTGCGTATCGCTCCAATGTGGGCGCCAGACATCCCAGCAGAGGTAGCAGCGATACTTACCACCTCACTGCCGCACTTCTGTGCTTGTGTGACACGCTGAGGTCACGCTGCCAAAGGTCGCACAGTGGGGCTTTAAGTCTTGGGAGGTTACTTACTGTGGCGCATAATTAGGCATGGACACTTCATTTAATACCATAATTCCTAAAGTTGACCAGGAGGCTCCCAAAAATCAACCCAAGTATCCAGCTTTCCCCGCCAGCCCCCCAGACCCTCCCCGCACCCCCCTTTGTCCAGCTACAACAGAGTAGAAGTGGGTGGTCTGAGGGGGACCCACTGCCGGGATTCGCGCTGAATCGCTGCATGTGCGCAGGGTCTCTGCAGATTCCATACGTTCTAGCCATCAGCATGGAATCTACCAAAAAGGCCCTCTAAAAATGGCCACTGCGCTGGAGCAGACCGAGGCTAGAGGTCCCCCTCTAGCTTCTCTCAGGTGAGCACAGTATGTACAGTGCTACATCTGCACTCAACAATAAATTCCTGGCACCCAACATGTAATCCCTGGCAGAGGCGTAACTAGAACTTTGTGGGCCCCATAGCAAAATTTATAATAGGGCCCCCCTGGAAATGCCCATCACACATTATTCCGCCATCGCGATGCCCTTAACATATTATGCTGCATACCATAATGATTATTACACATTATACCAGACACCATAATGCCTAGTACACATTATACCACACACCGTTATGTCAATTACATATTATACCACAAACGGTAATGCCTATTACATATTATGCCACATAAATTCTGCTTACCTACATGATTGTTGCCAGGAGTATACATGCTCGTTGCCAGGGGTTAATTGCACGATGACAGGGAATATTGATCCTTGCCAAGAGGCACATGCTCCTTTCCAGGGGCTTCATGATCTCTGCCACAGGGGAAGGGGGTTTACAAACTCATTGCACAGGCAGACTACCATGGCGGTTTACAAGCTCATTGCCAGGGGGAGTTACTTTGTGCCACTCCATATTGACAAATATAGATGTATATATATGCACTCACACATTTTTTATATATATATATCTACAGTGCCAATAACAGTGTCACTCGGGTCCGCCAATAGAAGAATCAAGCAGAGACAGAAGTCTTTAGCAACGTTTCATTTTCTAAACTAAAATTTCATCAGGATACAAATATTACATGAAAATGTGCTCACCTTATACCCCACGAGTGTTGAAGTGATGGCGTCATCCCCGTGCATCGCCGGGCCGTCTGTCCGGCAGCTTCGCCTGTCCGCCGCGTCACCGTGCATGCGCGGTGGCGTATTGACGTCAGCATGCTTGGCCGTCATCGTATGATGTGTCCCAGGATCGCGGGAGGGGGCGGCATCAACTATCACTATGGAAACAATAAAAACAATAACAATAAAACATTACATAAAAAGGAAACATTAAATATAGTTATGGCGGCATTGTATCATTGATAAGGTTTATACCTATATCATAATATATCATTGATTTTAGAGCAAGCCACAGATAATATAATGACTGATCCGCTGTAAACATATACAAAATATGACTATGACATTATATATATATATATATATATGCACTGTAGATATATATATATATATATACATATATATATATATATATATATATACACACACTATATATATATATATATATATATATATATATATATATATATATATATATATGTGTACAGTAGATGGACAGAAATAGAGCATGGACAGAAATACAGCACACAGTGGCAGTTACTACTGGCAACGGGAACTGGTCCCTCTTAACAACAGAGCCGCCGGCCGAAGCAGAGGAGCGGGGTGAGGGGGAGCGTGGATGCTGGGGGAGACGGAGGAAGACAGACTATCAGGGGAGCGGGGGGAGGAGATACGGGCCTGACATAAAATAGGGGTGCACCGGTGGGGAAGGAGAGAGTGACCTGACATAGAGGAGCCGCGTTCACTAACCCTGTATCCGGCGCCGCTGACTGCCTTATAGATTGTCAGGCACAGCGTCACCTGACAGCAGCTGCAGGTTACCAAACGCAGGGAGAGAGCGCGTTGGTAGCGCCGGCCTGCGAACTGTGACTGCGCATCACTTGTTCTCTCCCTGTTCGGCTCCTACATGGTGACGTCACCCCCCCCTTCCGGCCCGGCTCCTTCTGCACGCTGCCTCTCCTCCTGCACGGCGCGTAACTACCCTCCGCCAGGCTCTAGAATTAAATAATGAAACTAACTACCGAGGGTGCAGGGGGCTGCTTGCTCTCCACCGGGCCCCCACAGCTGCCGGGCCCCATAGCAGCTGCACTCCCTGCACCCACGGTAGTTACGCCACTGATCCCTGGCAATGAGCAAGAAACACCTGGAAATGAGCATGTAACCCCTGTCAACGAGCATTTAACCCCTGACAATGAACAAGAAACCCCTGACAATGAACAAGAAACCCCTGGCAATGAGCATGTAACCCTTGGCATTGAGCATGCAACTCCTGTTAACAAGCATGTAACCCCTGGCAACGAGCATGTAACTCCTGGCAACGAGCATGTAACCCATGGCAATGAGCATGTAAACCCTGGCATCGAGCATGTAATCCCTGGGAACGAGTAAGAAACACTTGGCAATGATTATGTAAACCCTGGCACTCAGCATGTAATCCCTGGCAATGAGCATGTAACCCCTGTCAACGAGCATTTAACCACTGACAATGAACAAGAAACCCCTGGCAATGAGCATGTAACCCTTGGCAATGAGCATGCAACTCCTGTTAACAAGCATGTAACCCCTGGCAACGAGCATGTAACTCCTGGCAACGAGCATGTAACTCCTGGTAACGAGCATGTAACCCATGGCAATGAGCATGTAAACCCTGGCATCGAGCATGTAATCCCTGGGAACGAGTAAGAAACACTTGGCAATGAGTATGTAAGCCCTGGCACCCAGCATGTAATCCCTGGCAATGAGCATGTAACCCCTGTCAATGAGCATTTAACCCCTGACAATGAACAAGAAAACCCTGGCAATGAGCATGTAACCCTAGGCAATCAGCATGCAACTCCTGTTAACAAGCATGTAACCCCTGGCAACGAGCATGTAACTCCTGGCAACGAGCATGTAACCCATGGCAATAAGCATGTAAACCCTGGCATCGAGCATGTAATCCCTGGCAACGAGTAAGAAACACTTGGCAATGAGCATGTAAGCCCTGGCAATGAGCAAGAAACACCTGGCAGTGAGCATGTAACCCCTGGCAATGAGCAAAAAAAAACCTGGCAACAAGCATGCAACCCCTGGCAATGAGTATGTAACCCCTGGCAACAAGCAAGAAACCGCCTGGCAACAAACATGTAACCCCTAGCAATGAAAATGTAACCCCTGGCAACAAGCAAGAAACCCCTGGCAACAAACATGCAGCCCCTGGCAACAAGCATGTAGGTAAAAAATTATAACAAATGTAGGGGGGGGGTGCCAGAAACTTTTATGCAGGGGGCACAATATTTCTAGTTGCTACATCTATAGTTGTGTGTCCAGGATGTCTCCGAGGTCACAGGACTGCCCTTATTACTGCTGCCCCCCCCCCCCACCTGCCCATCCCCAATATCAGCAGACATCTATGTGCTTCCTCTATACCAGCAGAATGATCTAGTTGTAGAATATACACACAATCACACAATGTGTATAATGTGTTCCTGCGTGACAGCACCTGGGCAGGGCCGGAGCCAGCCAGCGAGTATTCCTTCCCTGCCCTGATAGGAGCCATAAATCACCCGGCACAATGTAAACACTTCCAGCTGGCGCAACGAATCCAAACTGCGCTCTGTCTGTGTCCCAGGGACTCGCCGGGAAATCGCCTGGCAGGGCACAAATAATGATCCCTATAACCTATGTGTTACTCCTGGCTTATTACAGCTACGGAGAGAGAACACGGGGCGTTTACATCCGCAGCCTAGTGAACAGGTCTGAATGAGGCCCACTGTGTGGAGGATCTGCTATGCACGTGCACCATGGACACTGGGGGTCACATTATTGGGTGCACCTGACATCGGCGTGCGGGTAACGGGAATATACAGGAGGTAGACAGTGTCTAGGATAATGGTCAAAACGTACGAAAAAGGACAACATGATTTATGTCGACAAGGTAAAAAAGTTGACACAAAGTTGTCAACATTATCACGGTCAACATGAGAAAAAGTTGACATGCGGTTTTCAAAAAGTTTTGGTGTCTGTCAAAATAGGTCGATATGGACACCATGGCTCGCTGCCTGTACTAGTGTAGTGCACCCCTGGCATGGCTCGCTGCCCGTACTAGTGCAGTGCACCCCCTGGCATGGCTCGCTGCCCGTACTAGTGTAGTGCACCCCTGGCATGGCTCGCTGCCCGTACTAGTGCAGTGCACCCCCTGGAATGGCTCGCTGCCCGTACTAGTGTAGTGCACCCCTGGCATGGCTCGCTGCCTGTACTAGTGTAGTGCACCCCCTGGCATGGCTTGCTGCCCGTACTAGTGTAGTGCACCCCTGGCATGGCTCACTGCCCGTACTAGTGTAGTGCACCCCTGGCATGGCTCGCTGCCCGTACTAGTGTAGTGCGCCCCCTGGCATGGCTCGCTGCCCGTACTAGTGTAGTGCACCCCCTGGCATGGCTCGCTGCCCGTACTAGTGTAGTGCGCCCCCTGGCATGGCTCGCTGCCCGTACTAGTGCAGTGCGCCCCCTGGCATGGCTCGCTGCCCGTACTAGTGTAGTGCGCCCCCTGGCATGGCTCACTGCCTGTACTAGTGTAGTTCACCCCTGGCATGGCTCGCTGCCTGTACTAGTGTGGTGCGCCCCCTGGCATGGCTCGCTGCCCGTACTAGTGTAGTGCACCCCTGGCATGGCTCGCTGCCCGTACTAGTGTGGTGCGCCCCCTGGCATGGCTCGCTGCCCGTACTAGTGTAGTGCACCCCCTGGCATGGCTCGCTGCCCGTACTAGTGTGGTGCGCCCCCTGGCATGGCTCGCTGCCCGTACTAGTGTGGTGCGCCCCCTGGCATGGCTCGCTGCCTGTACTAGTGTAGTGCACCCCCTGGCATGGCTCGCTGCCCGTACTAGTGTGGTGCGCCCCCCAGCATGGCTCGTTGCCCGTACTAGTGTAGTGCACCCCTGGCATGGCTCACTGCCCATACTAGTGGGGTGCGCCCCCCGGCATGGCTCGCTGCCCGTACTAGTGTAGTGCGCCCCCTGGCATGGCTCGCTGCCTGTACTAGTTTAGTGCACCCCTGGCATGGCTCGCTGCCCGTACTAGTGTGGTGCGCCCCCTGGCATGGCTCGCTGCCTGTACTAGTGTAGTGCACCCCTGGCATGGCTCGCTGCCCGTACTAGTGTGGTGCGCCCCCTGGCATGGCTCGCTGCCTGTACTAGTGTAGTGCACCCCCTGGCATGGCTCGCTGCCCGTACTAGTGTGGTGCGCCCCCCCAGCATGGCTCGCTGCCCGTACTAATGTAGTGCACCCCTGGCATGGCTCACTGCCCGTACTAGTGTGGTGCACCCCCCGGCATGGCTCGCTGCCCGTACTAGTGTAGTGCGCCCCCTGGCATGGCTCGCTGCCTGTACTAGTTTAGTGCACCCCTGGCATGGCTCGCTGCCCATACTAGTGTGGTGCGCCCCCTGGCATGGCTCGCTGCCTGTACTAGTGTAGTGCACCCCTGGCATGGCTCGCTGCCCGTACTAGTGTGGTGCGCCCCCTGGCATGGCTCGCTGCCTGTACTAGTGCAGTGCACCCCCTGGCATGGCTCGCTGCCCGTACAAGTGTAATACGCCCCTCGAACGGCTCGCTTCCCGTACTAGTGTGGTGTGCCCCCTCGCACGGCTCGCTGCCCGTACTAGTGTGGTGCGCCCCCTCGCACGGCTCACTGCCCATGATAGTGTGATTTCGCCCCCTCGCACGGCTCGCTGCCCGTACTAGTGTGGTGCGCCCTCTCGCACGGCTCGCTGCCTGTACTAGTGTGGTGCGCCCCCTCGCACGGCTCGCTGCCCATGATAGTGTGGTGCGCCCCCTCGCATGGCTCGCTGCCTGTACTAGTGTGGTGCGCCCCCTCGCACGGCTCGCTGCCTGTACTAGTGTGGTGCGCCCCCTCGCATGGCTCGCTGCCTGTACTAGTGTGGTGCGCCCCCTCGCACGGCTCGCTGCCCATGATAGTGTGGTGCGCCCCCTCGCATGGCTCGCTGCCTGTACTAGTGTGGTGCGCCCCCTCGCACGGCTCGCTGCCCATGATAGTGTGGATTTCGCCCCCTCGCACGGCTCGCTGCCTCTACTAGTGTAGTACACCCCCTGGCATGGCTCGCTGCCTCTACTAGTGTAGTACACCCCCTGGCATGGCTCGCTGCCTGTACTAGTGTGGTGCGCCCCCTCGCACGGCTCGCTGCCCATGATAGTGTGGATTTCGCCCCCTCGCACGGCTCGCTGCCTCTACTAGTGTAGTACACCCCCTGGCATGGCTCGTTGCCCGTACTAGTGTGGTGTGCCCCCTCGCATGGCTCGCTGCCCATACTAGTGTGGTGCGCCCCCTCGCATGGCTCGCTGCCCGTACTAGTGTGGTGCGCCCCCTCGCATGGCTCGCTGCCCGTACTAGTGTGGTGCGCCCCCTCGCATGGCTCGCTGCCAGTACTAGTGTGGTGCGCCCCCTCGCATGGCTCGCTGCCCGTACTAGTGTAGTGCACCCCTGGCATGGCTCACTGCCCATACTAGTGGGGTGCGCCCCCCGGCATGGCTCGCTGCCCGTACTAGTGTAGTGCGCCCCCTGGCATGGCTCGCTGCCTGTACTAGTTTAGTGCACCCCTGGCATGGCTCGCTGCCCGTACTAGTGTGGTGCGCCCCCTGGCATGGCTCGCTGCCTGTACTAGTGTAGTGCACCCCTGGCATGGCTCGCTGCCCGTACTAGTGTGGTGCGCCCCCTGGCATGGCTCGCTGCCTGTACTAGTGTAGTGCACCCCCTGGCATGGCTCGCTGCCCGTACTAGTGTGGTGCGCCCCCCCAGCATGGCTCGCTGCCCGTACTAATGTAGTGCACCCCTGGCATGGCTCACTGCCCGTACTAGTGTGGTGCACCCCCCGGCATGGCTCGCTGCCCGTACTAGTGTAGTGCGCCCCCTGGCATGGCTCGCTGCCTGTACTAGTTTAGTGCACCCCTGGCATGGCTCGCTGCCCATACTAGTGTGGTGCGCCCCCTGGCATGGCTCGCTGCCTGTACTAGTGTAGTGCACCCCTGGCATGGCTCGCTGCCCGTACTAGTGTGGTGCGCCCCCTGGCATGGCTCGCTGCCTGTACTAGTGCAGTGCACCCCCTGGCATGGCTCGCTGCCCGTACAAGTGTAATACGCCCCTCGAACGGCTCGCTTCCCGTACTAGTGTGGTGTGCCCCCTCGCACGGCTCGCTGCCCGTACTAGTGTGGTGCGCCCCCTCGCACGGCTCACTGCCCATGATAGTGTGATTTCGCCCCCTCGCACGGCTCGCTGCCCGTACTAGTGTGGTGCGCCCTCTCGCACGGCTCGCTGCCTGTACTAGTGTGGTGCGCCCCCTCGCACGGCTCGCTGCCCATGATAGTGTGGTGCGCCCCCTCGCATGGCTCGCTGCCTGTACTAGTGTGGTGCGCCCCCTCGCACGGCTCGCTGCCTGTACTAGTATGGTGCGCCCCCTCGCATGGCTCGCTGCCTGTACTAGTGTGGTGCGCCCCCTCGCACGGCTCGCTGCCCATGATAGTGTGGATTTCGCCCCCTCGCACGGCTCGCTGCCTCTACTAGTGTAGTACACCCCCTGGCATGGCTCGCTGCCTCTACTAGTGTAGTACACCCCCTGGCATGGCTCGCTGCCTGTACTAGTGTGGTGCGCCCCCTCGCACGGCTCGCTGCCCATGATAGTGTGGATTTCGCCCCCTCGCACGGCTCGCTGCCTCTACTAGTGTAGTACACCCCCTGGCATGGCTCGTTGCCCGTACTAGTGTGGTGTGCCCCCTCGCATGGCTCGCTGCCCATACTAGTGTGGTGCGCCCCCTCGCATGGCTCGCTGCCCGTACTAGTGTGGTGCGCCCCCTCGCATGGCTCGCTGCCCGTACTAGTGTGGTGCGCCCCCTCGCATGGCTCGCTGCCAGTACTAGTGTGGTGCGCCCCCTCGCATGGCTCGCTGCCCGTACTAGTGTGGTGCGCCCCCTCGCATGGCTCGCTGCCGGTGCTAGTGTGGTGTGCCCCCTCGCACAGCTCGCTGCCCGTACTAGTGTGGTGTGCCCCCTCGCATGGCTCGCTGCCAGTACTAGTGTGGTGCGCCCCCTCGCACGGCTCGCTGCCCATGATAGTGTGGTGCGCCCCCTCGCATGGCTCCCTGCCCATGATAGTGTGGTGCGCCCCCTCGCATGGCTCGCTGCCTGTACTAGTGTGGTGTGCCCCCTCGCATGGCTCGCTGCCCATGATAGTGTGGTGCGCCCCCTCGCATGGCTCGCTGCCTGTACTAGTGTGGTGTGCCCCCTCGCATGGCTCGCTGCCAGTACTAGTGTGGTGTGCCCCCTCGCATGGCTCGCTGCCAGTACTAGTGTGGTGCGCCCCCTCGCATGGCTTGCTGCCTGAACTAGTGTAATGCGCCCCCTGGCACGGCTCGCTGCCCGTACTAGTGTAGTGCACCCCCTGGCACGGCTCGCTGCCCATACTAGTGTGATTTCGCCCCCTCACACGGCTCGCTGCCTGTACTAGTGTATAAACCAGCACCTTCAGACAGGGGAGCTAATTCGTCGCGCAGTGAGCGAGCCTGAATCACCCCCGTAGATCAGGACTTTTCCTTTTATTTTCCTGTGTTTTTGCTGCTGCATATTCCAATGTCAGTCTGTAAATAACCCTCCAATGTTCTTCCCTTCCCAAATACTATGTTCCCCCGCCTGCTGCCTCTGTACCAGCATCTCCCCATTACGGCAGACCTTTCCCTGGCCCGCGTTCCGCCAGAGCGTCGCTGTGATACTCATCCGCCGCCCCGCCGCTTTATTGGCTATTGACTTTGACATCTAATCTCTGCAATAACCTCATTGTTGCTGATCTGGAGAGAAGTGATGTAAACGGAGTCAATGTATTGGGAAGTAACGACATGCTTTACAGTACAGCCGACGCGGCATCGGATTCCCATTTATCAGCAGGAAGCAGCGAGATTAACCCATTCAGGGCGCTTACACTGAGCCTCACACACAATGCCTCCGCAGTCCACAGAATAATCACAAATGGCCGGAACAAGCAAAACGTCGACATATGGAAAAAGTCGACATGTGATAAGGTCTTGTGTTGACTTGTCATGTGTCGACTTTATGAGCCATACCCCCTCTCTTCCCCTAATAAGCCCCTGGCTGTGCTGCAGACCTGTGTATAATGGTAACCTTTACCTCCCAGAGTACGGAGCGCCTCCTGATATGGCTCCGTGCGGCTCGCTCAGTCCCATCGCTTACAGATCGCTTTCTCCTGCCGATCAATAGGAGCGCTCCTGCTGGCTGTGTGTCCGCTCTGCCGGGGATGGTCACATACAGTAATACACAGGTGTACATGGTAACTATATACGGAATGTAGGGGGGAGGGGTCACTTACAGTACACAGGGGGAACTATGGAAGTACAGCAGGTGGAAATGCTGGAGGCATCATGTCTGTCTCCTGGGCACCGCAGCATTTACACTGAAGACTGCTACATCTGCGCAGTGAGGTGCACACAACACTCAAATAATGTGATCCACAATCTTACATTTAATTATTTGACTGCATGATGTGAAACCACAACGCAGGAAACGGCTTCTTCATCAGCCAATCACTCTGCACATGTTACATCTGCCCCCTACAGTGCAGCATGGTGTTACCCAGGTCAGCTCAGTTACTGGATGCTTCTGCATGTAGCCCACACATGCTGGGCAGCTTTATTCTCACACTGAGCTAGGACACGCCCCTCCCACACCTAACTCTCTGCACATGTTACATCTGCCCCCTGCAGTGCAGCATGGTGGTACCCAGGGGCTCAGTTACTGGCTGCTTCTACATGTAGCCCACACATGCTGGGCAGCTTTATTCTCACACTGCAATGTAGATCTGAGCTTGGACATGCCCCTCCCACACCTAACTTTCTGCACATGTTACATCTGCCCCCTGCAGCGCAGCATGGTGTTACCCAGGTGCCCAGTTACTGGCTGCTTCTGCATGTAGCCCATACATGCTGGGCAGCTCTATTCTCACACTGCAATGTAGCTCTGAGCTAGGACACGCCCCTCCCACACCTAACTCTCTGCACATGTTACATCTGCCCCCTGCAGCGCAGCATGGTGTTACCCAGGTGCCCAGTTACTGGCTGCTTCTGCATGTAGCCCACACATGCTGGACAGCTGTATTCTCACACTGCAATGTAGCTCTGAGCTAGGACACACCCCTCCCACACCTAACTCTCTGCACATGTTACATCTGCCCCCTGCAGTACAGTTTGGTGTTACCCAGGTGCTCGGTTACTGGCTTTACTTCCAAATCAGAATCAAGCCTTATGTGACTTACACTTGGTGAGTGGACATATTATAATGAGCAGCTTGTGCTTGTTAAGCCACCCATTCAACTATTCATGTATTCCATTGTCTGTATATATAATGTATGTGTGTGTGTGCGTGCGTGTGTGCCATATATACATTCTGTTCCTCTTCCCTTTGTAATAATCGGACGTCTCCTTGGTGCTCCATCCCCACCCCAGATACAACATAACAGGCGGAATAAGACCCTGAAGGTCACATGATCACTGGACTACCTGTTGCATTGTCCCCTATCAGTAACGGCCAGAACCCCAGGATAGTAGCGGGAATACTGGGACACTAGAGGGGTCTAAGGGGCGTGGCCCTGACATTCCGGAGCTCAGAGATGAGTGAGCCTCATGAATAGACATGTGCATTCCAGTAACACCAGTTTAGGCGCTCAGCTACCGGGAACACCATAAATAACGGCCATTTATCTAACCCCGGGGAGCGCAGGAACATGCAGGCGGATCTGACTGCTGCTGATGGAAATGGATTAAAGTCTGTTACAATCCTCACATGACTTATTGATCATTGTCGCACCTCACCCCCAGCACATGGAGGGACAGAGGAGATGTTCCAATGTGAGGCGGATTTATTTAGGCCATGAAAGGACTAAGAGGGTTGTTAAAGGTTTTTTGGCCGGCGGTCGGACCTTATGCATGAAGAACAAGGGCGATAACACTGCTGTGAGTCTACAAGTGGACGCCTATGTATTAACAAGTATTGCAGCAGTAACGCCGTCATGGGCGAGATGCAGCAAAGGAAAAAACACGGAGCCCTTTAATCAAGGGCGTAACTACCATAGGTGAAAGGGGTGCAGCTGCTATGGGGCCCAGAGCTGAAGGGGGCCCATCTTTGCTGTCTAAGTAATATGTTTTACATACATTTATCACCATCAGTTGCTAAATAGGGGGCCCTTACAAACCTTTGCTATGGGGCCTAGGAATATCTAGGTACGCCACTGACTTTAATAAATCTTTAATTAGCAATTAGGGGGCCGCTAAAACACCTAATCACATATGGTGCAGAGAGACAACAAGAGCACATCCGTCATACGTGGCACGGGTCATCTCAGCATGGGGGGGGGGGGGGCTGCGGAGCATCTATATTACCCAGAAGCCCTGACTACAGCCACTGCTGCTAGGCTAGAGGACCTGTCCTCAGGTTTGTGGGGGAGAAGCAGTAGGTTTTATTTGCGCACATCTCTTACGTTCTGCAGAATGACCGCTGGAGTAGTTTGGCAAGATCTGTGTCTGTTCCCCGCGTGGTGGCATGTCGCCCGCCGTTGTATACAAACCATACTGAACATGGACACCACCATGACACCTCCTATCAGCTGACCACTGCACACCTATCCGGTAGTCCCAGTGAGATCAGGTGTGATCACATGACACAGGTAGAACCAGGTGAACTCTCGTCCTGGTTGTGCTCTGGGGGATATAAGCAGGTCGACCCCCCACTCCTCGTGTTTAGAACAACTGTCATCTTCCTGAGCTGTTCCAGAGAGTTCCAGTTACAGATGGAGTGGGACTCCTTCAGCCGGGGGCTAGCGATAGAATCACCAGCCCCCGCCATCCACCGGAAGGGGACGTGCATGCACAAGACGCTCGCTCGTCCCATTACGATGGAGCTCTCCGCCATCTCCCAGTACCCCCCCCAACCGTGCCCATCTCCCTGAAGCAGAGACGGGCAGGGTTTCCGCTCCCCGCCCTCGAGTGACTGGGTCCCAGTCAGATGTAGCGCCTCTCCGCCGGTGATCACCAGGGGGCGTTCTGGTGATTCCCGGTGCTGTATGAGGGGCGCTCCATCTGTGCTCTGCTGCTGCTGTTCCTGGTTACTGTTGCCAGGATACTATCTCCTGCTTCCATCTGCTAGTCTCTGTGCCCAGTCCAGGATACTCCAGCACAGTCTAGCCTGACCACTGGCTCCCAGACCGATAACCTGTTGCCATCGGTACCCAGCCCGATAACCTGTTGCCATCGGTACCCAGCCCGATAACCTGCTGCCATCGGTACCCAGCCCAATAACGTATTGCCATCGGTACCCATCCTGATAACCTGTTGCCATCGGTATGCAGCCCGATAACCTGTTGCCATCGGTACCCAGCCCGATAACCTGTTGCCATCGGTACCCAGCCCGATAACCTGTTGCCATCGGTACCCAGCCCGATAACCTGTTGCCATCGGTACCCAGCCCGATAACCTGTTGCCATCGGTACCCAGCCCGATAACCTGTTGCCATCGGTACCCAGCCCGATAACCTGTTGCTATCGGTACCCAGCCCGATAACCTATTGCCATCGGTACCCAGCCCGACTCTCACGCAGTTCTAGTACATCAGACGTAAATAGGGAGACTCTGGCAGTGACCTGCCAGTTGGGTGCAACAAATTCAATAGCCCTGTGCGGGGCTTCCTGGTGAAGACCACTGACTTCCTATTCGCCTGAGTCCTCTGTGTTCGCTTCCATTCCAGTATATGCACCATTACATTAATCCACCTCTGTCCTCTGACCCACGTCGGTCACAGTGGGGAACACCGTGCCCCCAGGACCGGACACTGAAACTGGTTACTAATGTTATTTTTAGATGGATCCACAAAGGTATATTCTTATGTCTTTATAACGTTCCGTAGCGGCCCAAGGTCCTATCTAGCTGTGACCCCACAAGCCGATGGCCCATGTAGGAGCATAGAATGCTGGCCGCAATGCTGAGGTTAGACGTGCCATGGGGCTGTCAGACAATGGCTCATAAATATTTACCGCTTTGATTATTTTCTTAATAAAAGTTTCTTTATTGTAATCATGGTGCAATCATTTAATCAGCGGGCGCCAGCAGAATGGCTTCCAGCGCGGCTCTCCGGGGAAGATGTCGGACTGATTACGCCTCCGCTTGTATGTACCTATGCAAATGAGCGCTGGACATCGGATAAATAACCGCGCTCTTATTTGTTAGCCTCCGGATTGGTACAGCGTTATTTCCATGTCTGCTGCATTGTTTGTAAATGTGGGGTATCCTGTATTGTTGTAACTCAGATGCAGGAGTCCTAGAGGGGGTTTCAAAGGCCGTCCATAAGCTCCTACTCTGCCAAAAACTGGAGCAAGTGCGGGAGTCTGGGGGAATTGGAGAAGAACCTAGTACCGACCCCGGACATTAATGTACACATTGGTCTCTTTATACACTGGATACTGTATACAGTATTAATATCTAACGTTGTAGATGGTCTATAGTATAAGCTGTATCACACATTTATATAATATAAATAAGTGGTCGGGAAAATAAATACACAAACATAATAGAACCAGCACTGCACATTCTCCCACCTCATGGTAAGGCTCCTGTCTCTTCTTCCTGGCAGCTGCTCTCTGGTCCAGTGCACGGATTGAGGACTCAGATCCACACACATGTGCAGCACCATGTCTGTATACAAGGATCATACTGTATATCCCACTAAGTACTTTACATACATAACTCAATCTGATCGGTTGCTAAGGGCAACATCATCCCTTATTATTTTTAGAAACTTTAGTAAACCTGCAAGCATGGCCATCCAACCCCTCTGCACAATCTCATCTTGTTACTGCAGTGTTCCCAATTGTGGTGCTTTCTGCCCCTTATTACATTTCAAGATGCTGACAAACATGGGACTCGGACCCATCACCGGAGGCACTGCAGCCAGACACTCTATTCAATGGCTGCACACTACATGGATCTGCTCAATGCTGATTATATTTTTTTACAATGTACAAGTAGCTTCATATAGTTACATTTTTTATGCAGGATGAAATGGCTCAATGGTGTTTGACTGTAATTCAACAGGCCATGTGTTTGAATCCTGGACATGGCAGTAAAATGTGTTATGAATCAAGCACATTATGACTGAACAACAGGGCACCAAAATGTCTAGTTCCGGCTCTGAGTTTTCCATGAATTGTGAAATTTGGATGGAATAAGGGTAACTATCCCTCTTCTCTGCGCCACAGCCGTCAGATCCCTACACCATGGCCAGTGACGCTGTGTACGCCAGGTGCTCTGCACTACAGCCGTCAGATCCCTACACCATGGCCAGTGACGCTGTGTACGCCAGGTGCTCTGCACTACAGCCGTCATATCCCTACACCATGGCCAGTGACGCTGTGTACGCCAGGTGCTCTGCACTACAGCCGTCAGATCCCTACACCATGGCCAGTGACAATGTGTACACCAGGTGCTCTGCACTACAGCCGTCAGATCCCTACACCGCGGCCAGTGAAGCTGTGTACACCAGGTGCTCTGCGACACAGCCGTCAGATCCCTACACCGCGGCCAGTGATGCTTTGTACACCAGGTGCTCTGCACTACAGCCGCCAGATCCCTACACCGCGGCTAGTGATGCGGTGTACACCAGGTGCTCTGCACTACAGCCGTCAGATCCCTACACTGCGGCCAGTGAAGCTGTGTACACCAGGTGCTCTGCGACACAGCCGCCAGATCCCTACACCGCGGCCAGTGATGCTGTGTACACCAGGTGCTCTGCACTACAGCCACCAGATCCCTACACCGCGGCCAGTGATGCGGTGTACACCAGGTGCTCTGCACTACAGCCGTCAGATCCCTACACCGCGGCCAGTGAAGCTGTGTACACCAGGTGCTCTGCGACACAGCCGTCAGATCCCTACACCGCGGCCAGTGATGCTGTGTACACCAGGTGCTCTGCACTACAGCCGCCAGATCCCTACACCGCGGCCAGTGATGCGGTGTACACCAGGTGCTCTGCACTACAGCCGTCAGATCCCTACACCGCGGCCAGTGACGCTGTGTACACCAGGTGCTCTGCACTACAGCCATCAGATCCCTACACCGCGGCCAGTGACGCGGTGTATACCAGGTGCTCTGCACTACAGCCGCCAGATCCCTACACCGCGGCCAGTGACGCTGTGTACACCAGGTGCTCTGCACTACAGCCGTCAGATCCCTACACCGCGGCCAGTGACGCTGTGTACACCAGGTGCTCTGCGCTACAGCCGCCATTTCCCTACACCGCGGCCAGTGACGCTGTGTACACCAGGTGCTCTGCGCTACAGCCGCCAGATCCCTACACCGCGGCCAGTGACGCTGTGTACACCAGGTGCTCTGCACTTCAGCCGCCAGATCCCTACACCGCGGCCAGTGACGCTGTGTACACCAGGTGCTCTGCGCTACAGATGTCAGATCCCTACACCGCGGCCAGTGACGCTGTGTACACCAGGTGCTCTGCGCTACAGCCGCCAGATCCCTACACCGCAGCCAGTGACAATGTGTACACCAGGTGCTCTGCTCTACAGCCGTCAGATCCCTACACCGCAGCCAGTGACGCTGTGTACACGAGGTGCTCTGCACTACAGCCGTCAGATCCCTACACCGCGGCCAGTGACGCTGTGTACACCAGGTGCTCTGCGCTACAGCCGCCATATCCCTACACCGCGGCCAGTGACGCTGTGTACACCAGGTGCTCTGCGCTACAGCCGCCAGATCCCTACACCGCGGCCAGTGACGCTGTGTACACCAGGTGCTCTGCGCTACAGCCGCCAGATCCATACACCGCGGCCAGTGACGCTGTGTACACCAGGTGCTCTGCACAACTCACGGCGTGAGTCAGACACAAAGGTTACCAAATGGAGTGTAAATACTGAAATTAGAGCAGATTACGCCCGAGGTGTCAGATAAATTGTTTGATTAAACCATCAGCCCCTCACAGCACGATATATTGAATATATTTGACAATGAGCGCACACGTCCGCTGCCATCTGTGCTTTTCTCAGCTCTGAGATTTGGAAATGAACGGAGCGTAGCTCATAAAAAACACACACAAAAAAAAACATTTCACATAAAAATCTCCTGAAAGACAAACAGGAAATAACTCCGCCGATTCCTCTTCCAGAACATTTGCTGCCTCTATTATGGGGTCATTCATTGATAAGCAGTAAATGACCAGATAAGACCATCAAACGGTACAAAAATCTACTGGTCTATAAAGGTTAATGTTCCCCAGGGAACGGAGTCAGAGGCAGCCGCCTTCAACATAATATAATACACGCTCAGAGTCTATTATAGGACAATAAAAGACAGAATGTATCCTGGTATATTATAATGTACTGTATCACCCAGACTATTGCTGTCTGTTCCTTGATATCCCTCCTGCTCCCAAATATATGGGACTGTGACAGTGAGGATATACGGACATATATAATAATAGAATACTATGACATCTCCCAAGCTTCTCCCAAGTGCATCTTCAGTGGCGACCATGTCTCACCCCCACGTTCCCTGCTCCTTGTGACGAAACACCCTGCAACAGACTGCAATAAGTTATATCAGTATCCGTTACCATCAAATGGTTATTCCCCTGTTCACAGCGATGCCCGTGGGGAGATGGAGGCCGCTGCTGATGTCAGGGACCCTCCTTCCCAATGGCCAGGTGCGGCCTACGTGTTCCGGGACATTGTCAATCACCTTACAAACGGCCAGTGAGGGCACTCCATCGGTTTCTTCATTCGCAGGGCACTGCGTACTGTGCGTATGTGTGTTCGTTCGATAATCGCTCAGAATTCACAGCCCAGCGATCAGATCTGAATCAGGCCCACAGTCCCCATCTTTCCGTAGTTATACGTTCCCTCTGTCTACAGCGCACACGAGGCGGGGGTGATATGTAATGATGCAATTACCTTAAATATTTGAATTTGCATGACTCTGTCTTATGTAAACAGAGTAGATTTAATTAGTGCAAATGGGATTGCAGATCGTATATATTAAAGTCACTCCGCATTGATTGGGCCCCTTTCTGTAACGATGTGGACTCTTCGCTGCCCTATGGAAGCATCACCTATAGACATAGTATCACATATATAGCCTTAACTGGGTACCGGGGTACCACACCGATCACAGAGCCTCCATGGACACACTGTTACCTGCCCCGTTCCCTGCAGCCAGTAACATGGCAGTAGTGCTCCCGCAGCGGTCCGGACTCCGGAGACTGCTGTGGTTCCGGGTGACGGATCTACGTTGACATAGACACACGAAAACCATATGAAAAACGCATGTTGACCTTTTTCCATTGTCAAAGCTTTTCATGTCAACCTTTAGACCACATCGACCTAATTCATGTCGAGCTTGTTGATGTGCCGACCTTTTTACTTTCGACCAATAGTGTTCAACCTTCTGACTGTCGACCTAGACTCTCGCGGCCTTATACCCGGCATCGCCACCGTTCTAATGCTCATTGACTGCAGCAGTGATCGCACTGCGCTCTGCGACCCCTATATTGTGTAAATAGCTGACCGTGCAGCTCCCGGTCCCTTGCCACTCTATGATGTCATTGTGTGATGTCATGGGGACAGGGATCCCAGCTGATTCTCAATGCCTGATTCCGACCGGCTCACTGGCCTTCGCTCGCTGCCTTTGTGTACAGTGAGATTTCTCAGCCCATCCGAATGGTTCTGAATCAGCCCCTCAGTCTGTTTCTGCACTCCCCTATCCTGTGTTATGTGCTTACCCGTCTGTGCTTATATAAAGCGTCGTCCATCACAGCCCGATCCCAGCGTATAATGCAGATATCTGGCGTATAATGGAGCATATAAGCAGTGTGTGGGTCCCAGCAGAGAGAACTGATGCTCATTTCCCTGCGTGCCGTCCCTGAGGACAGCTGGAATGGAGGAGATCTGTCATTGCCGTGCATGGGAGATTATCCAGATACACACTTGTCATACGCTCTGGCGGTGGTGGCAGCGCTACCTCCTAGGCCCATGTATTCTGGCAGCAGTGGGATCGCTGCCTCCTAGTCCCGTGTCTCCTGGTGCGGTGGGATCGCTGCCTCCTAGGCCCGTGTCTCCTGGCAGCGGTGGGATCGCTGTCTCCTAGGCCCATGTCTCCTGGCAGTGGTGGGATCGCTGCCTCCTAGGCCCATGTCTCCTGGCAGCAGTGGGATCGCTGCCTCCTAGGCCTGTGTCTCCTGGCAGCGGTGGGATCGCTGCCTCCTAGGCCTGTGTCTCCTGGTGCAGTGGCATCGCTGCCTCCTAGGCCTGTGTCTCCTGGTGCGGGGGGATCGCTGCCTCCTAGGCCTGTGTCTCCTGGTGCAGTGGTGGGATCGCTGCCTCCTAGGCCCGTGTCTCCTGGTGCGGTGGGGTCGCTGTCTCCTAGGCCCGTGTCTCCTGGCAGCGGTGGGATCGCTGTCTCCTAGGCCCATGTCTCCTGGCAGTGGTGGGATCGCTGCCTCCTAGGCCCATGTCTCCTGGCAGCAGTGGGATCGCTGCCTCCTAGGCCTGTGTCTCCTGGCAGCGGTGGGATCGCTGCCTCCTAGGCCTGTGTCTCCTGGTGCAGTGGCATCGCTGCCTCCTAGGCCCGTGTCTCCTGGTGCGGGGGGATCGCTGCCTCCTTGGCCCGTGTCTCCTGGCAGCGGTGGGATTGCTGCCTCCTAGGCCCGTGTCTCCTGTCAGCGGTGGGATCGCTGTCTCCTAGGCCCATGTCTCCTGGCAGTGGTGGGATCGCTGCCTCCTAGGCCCATGTCTCCTGGCAGCAGTGGGGTCGCTGCCTCCTAGGCCCGTGTCTCCTGGCAGCGGTGGGATCGCTGTCTCCTAGGCCCATGTCTCCTGGCAGAGGTGGGATCGCTGCCTCCTAGGCCCGTGTCTCCTGGCAGAGGTGGGATCGCTGCCTCCTAGGCCCATGTCTCCTGGCAGCAGTGGGATCGCTGCCTCCTAGGCCTGTGTCTCCTGGCAGCGGTGGGATCGCTGCCTCCTAGGCCTGTGTCTCCTGGTGCAGTGGCATCGCTGCCTCCTAGGCCCGTGTCTCCTGGTGCGGGGGGATCGCTGCCTCCTTGGCCCGTGTCTCCTGGCAGCGGTGGGATCGCTGCCTCCTAGGCCTGTGTCTCCTGGCAGCAGTGGGATCGCTGCCTCCTAGGCCTGTGTCTCCTGGTGCGGTGGGATCGCTGCCTCCTAGGCCCATGTCTCCTGGCAGCAGTGGGATCGCTGCCTCCTAGGCCTGTGTCTCCTGGTGTGGTGGGATCGCTGCCTCCTAGGCCTGTGTCTCCTGGTGCAGTGGGATCGCTGCCTCCTAGGCCCGTGTCGCCTGGCCGTGGTGGGATCGCTGTCTCCTAGGCCCGTGTCTCCTGGCAGTGGTGGGATCGCTGCCTCCTAGGCCTGTGTCTCCTGGCAGTGGTAGGAACCCTCCCTCCTAGGCCCATGTCTCCTGGCAGCAGTGGGATCACTCTCTCCTAGGTCCATGTCTCCTGATAGTGAGTTGGATTGCTCCCACCTAGGCCCATGTCTCCTGGCAGCAGTGGGATCTCTCCCTCCTAGGCCCATGTCTTCTGCTGCAGTGGGATCACTTTCTCCTAGGCCCATGTCTCTTGGCAGTAAGTGGCATAGCTCCCTCCTAGGCCCATGTCTCCTGGCGTGGTGGGATTGCTGCCTCCTAGGCCCGTGTCTCCTGTCAGCGGTGGGATCGCTGTCTCCTAGGCCCATGTCTCCTGGCAGTGGTGGGATCGCTGCCTCCTAGGCCCATGTCTCCTGGCAGCAGTGGGGTCGCTGCCTCCTAGGCCCGTGTCTCCTGGCAGCGGTGGGATCGCTGTCTCCTAGGCCCATGTCTCCTGGCAGAGGTGGGATCGCTGCCTCCTAGGCCCGTGTCTCCTGGCAGAGGTGGGATCGCTGCCTCCTAGGCCCATGTCTCCTGGCAGCAGTGGGATCGCTGCCTCCTAGGCCTGTGTCTCCTGGCAGCGGTGGGATCGCTGCCTCCTAGGCCTGTGTCTCCTGGTGCAGTGGCATCGCTGCCTCCTAGGCCCGTGTCTCCTGGTGCGGGGGGATCGCTGCCTCCTTGGCCCGTGTCTCCTGGCAGCGGTGGGATCGCTGCCTCCTAGGCCTGTGTCTCCTGGCAGCAGTGGGATCGCTGCCTCCTAGGCCTGTGTCTCCTGGTGCGGTGGGATCGCTGCCTCCTAGGCCCATGTCTCCTGGCAGCAGTGGGATCGCTGCCTCCTAGGCCTGTGTCTCCTGGTGTGGTGGGATCGCTGCCTCCTAGGCCTGTGTCTCCTGGTGCAGTGGGATCGCTGCCTCCTAGGCCCGTGTCGCCTGGCCGTGGTGGGATCGCTGTCTCCTAGGCCCGTGTCTCCTGGCAGTGGTGGGATCGCTGCCTCCTAGGCCTGTGTCTCCTGGCAGTGGTAGGAACCCTCCCTCCTAGGCCCATGTCTCCTGGCAGCAGTGGGATCACTCTCTCCTAGGTCCATGTCTCCTGATAGTGAGTTGGATTGCTCCCACCTAGGCCCATGTCTCCTGGCAGCAGTGGGATCTCTCCCTCCTAGGCCCATGTCTTCTGCTGCAGTGGGATCACTTTCTCCTAGGCCCGTGTCTCTTGGCAGTAAGTGGCATAGCTCCCTCCTAGGCCCATGTCTCCTGGCGTGGTGGGATTGCTGCCTCCTAGGCCCGTGTCTCCTGTCAGCGGTGGGATCGCTGTCTCCTAGGCCCATGTCTCCTGGCAGTGGTGGGATCGCTGCCTCCTAGGCCCATGTCTCCTGGCAGCAGTGGGGTCGCTGCCTCCTAGGCCCGTGTCTCCTGGCAGCGGTGGGATCGCTGTCTCCTAGGCCCATGTCTCCTGGCAGAGGTGGGATCGCTGCCTCCTAGGCCCGTGTCTCCTGGCAGAGGTGGGATCGCTGCCTCCTAGGCCCATGTCTCCTGGCAGCAGTGGGATCGCTGCCTCCTAGGCCTGTGTCTCCTGGCAGCGGTGGGATCGCTGCCTCCTAGGCCTGTGTCTCCTGGTGCAGTGGCATCGCTGCCTCCTAGGCCCGTGTCTCCTGGTGCGGGGGGATCGCTGCCTCCTTGGCCCGTGTCTCCTGGCAGCGGTGGGATCGCTGCCTCCTAGGCCTGTGTCTCCTGGCAGCAGTGGGATCGCTGCCTCCTAGGCCTGTGTCTCCTGGTGCGGTGGGATCGCTGCCTCCTAGGCCCATGTCTCCTGGCAGCAGTGGGATCGCTGCCTCCTAGGCCTGTGTCTCCTGGTGTGGTGGGATCGCTGCCTCCTAGGCCTGTGTCTCCTGGTGCAGTGGGATCGCTGCCTCCTAGGCCCGTGTCGCCTGGCCGTGGTGGGATCGCTGTCTCCTAGGCCCGTGTCTCCTGGCAGTGGTGGGATCGCTGCCTCCTAGGCCTGTGTCTCCTGGCAGTGGTAGGAACCCTCCCTCCTAGGCCCATGTCTCCTGGCAGCAGTGGGATCACTCTCTCCTAGGTCCATGTCTCCTGATAGTGAGTTGGATTGCTCCCACCTAGGCCCATGTCTCCTGGCAGCAGTGGGATCTCTCCCTCCTAGGCCCATGTCTTCTGCTGCAGTGGGATCACTTTCTCCTAGGCCCGTGTCTCTTGGCAGTAAGTGGCATAGCTCCCTCCTAGGCCCATGTCTCCTGGCGTGGTGGGATCGCTCCCACCTAGGTCCATGTCTCCTGACAGTGAGTTGGATCGCTCCCTCCTAGGCCCATGTCTTCTGGCAGCGGTGGGATCACTCTCTTCTAGGCCCGTGTATCCTGACAGCGGTGGCATCGCTCCCTCCTGGGATCATGTCATGGTACACTAATTGGTTATCCGATATCTACATGTTGACCTTTTCATGTTGTCTGTTTGATTGTGTCGGCCTTTTGTCACTGTTGACCTTTTGGTGTTGTTCTATTAACTGTCAACCACTAGACACATAGGGGGAGATTTATTGGATGTGAGTTTTATTACACATGGGATGTTGCAATGGGCAACCAACCAATCAGAATCTACTTCATATTTATTTAGCATCTTCTAGAAGATAATATATATAGTATCTGATTGGTTGCCCATAGCGACATCCCATGTGACATAGAGCACCCATTTCATACCCCGTTCTCACTGCTAGGCAAACTCCCAGGTCTAGCAGGTTTTTTTTCTTTCAGTGTGAACGGTTCAACCGTGTCGAAATTCCCAGGTCTCCAAACGTGCTTTTTACCCAAATTCCCCATGCGTGAGTTACTTGAGACTCAGATCAGGAGGAAGAGACTCAGCTGGAGGAGCTGTCCGGGAATGTAGTGCTGATTTCTCAGTGCGTGAGTTACTCCACACTCAGATCAGGAGGGAGAGACTCAGCTTGAGGAGCTGTCCGGGACTGTAGTGCTGATTTCCCAGTGTATGAGTTACTGCACACTAGGATCAGGAGGGACAGACTCAGCCGGAGGAGCTGTCCGGGACTGTAGTGCTGATTTCCCAGTGTGTGAGTTACTTGAGACTCAGATCAGGAGGAAGAGACTCAGCTGGAGGAGCTGTCCGGGAATGTAGTGCTGATTTCCCAGTGCGTGAGTTACTCCACACTCAGATCAGGAGGGAGAGACTCAGCTGGAGGAGCTGTCCGGGACTGTAGTGCTGATTTCCCAGTGTATGAGTTACTGCACACTAGGATCAGGAGAGAGAGACTCAGCCGGAGGAGCTGTCCGGGACTGTAGTGCTGATTTCCCAGTGTATGAGTTACTGCACACTAGGATCAGGAGGGACAGACTCAGCCGGAGGAGCTGTCCGGGACTGTAGTGCTGATTTCCCAGTGTGTGAGTTACTTGAGACTCAGATCAGGAGGAAGAGACTCAGCTGGAGGAGCTGTCCGGGAATGTAGTGCTGATTTCCCAGTGTGTGAGTTACTGCACACTTAGATCAGGAGGGAGAGACTCAGCCGGAGGAGCTGTCCGGGACTGTAGTGCTGATTTCCCAGTGTGTGAGTTACTGCACACTAGGATCAGGAGGGAGAGACTCAGCTGGAGGAGCTGTCCAGGACTGTAGTGCTGATTTCCCAGTGTATGAGTTACTCCACACTCAGATCATGAGGGAGAGATTCAGCTGGAGGAGCTGTCCGGGACTGTAGTGCTGATTTCCCAGTGTGTGTTACTGCACACTAGGATCAGGAGGGACAGACTCAGCCGGAGGAGCTGTCCGGGACTGTAGTGCTGATGTCCCAGTGTGTAAGTTACTGTACATCCAGATAAGGAGGTAGAGACTCAGCCAGAGGAGCTGTTCGGGAATGTAGAGCTGATTTCCCAGTGTGTGATTTACTGCACACATTTAGATCAGGAGGAAGAGTCTCAACTGGAGGAGCTGTCCGGGACTGTATTGCTGATTTCCCAGTGTATGAGTTACTGCACACTAGGATCAGGAGGGACAGACTCAGCCGGAGGAGCTGTCCGGGACTGTAGTGCTGATTTCCCAGTGTGTGAGTTACTTGAGACTCAGATCAGGAGGAAGAGACTCAGCTGGAGGAGCTGTCCGGGAATGTAGTGCTGATTTCCCAGTGTGTGAGTTACTGCACACTTAGATCAGGAGGGAGAGACTCAGCCGGAGGAGCTGTCCGGGACTGTAGTGCTGATTTCCCAGTGTATGAGTTACTGCACACTAGGATCAGGAGGGACAGACTCAGCCGGAGGAGCTGTCCGGGACTGTAGTGCTGATTTCCCAGTGTGTGAGTTACTTGAGACTCAGATCAGGAGGAAGAGACTCAGCTGGAGGAGCTGTCCGGGAATGTAGTGCTGATTTCCCAGTGTGTGAGTTACTGCACACTTAGATCAGGAGGGAGAGACTCAGCCGGAGGAGCTGTCCGGGACTGTAGTGCTGATTTCCCAGTGTGTGAGTTACTGCACACTAGGATCAGGAGGGAGAGACTCAGCTGGAGGAGCTGTCCAGGACTGTAGTGCTGATTTCCCAGTGTATGAGTTACTCCACACTCAGATCAGGAGGGAGAGATTCAGCTGGAGGAGCTGTCCGGGACTGTAGTGCTGATTTCCCAGTGTGTGTTACTGCACACTAGGATCAGGAGGGACAGACTCAGCCGGAGGAGCTGTCCGGGACTGTAGTGCTGATGTCCCAGTGTGTAAGTTACTGTACATCCAGATAAGGAGGTAGAGACTCAGCCAGAGGAGCTGTTCGGGAATGTAGAGCTGATTTCCCAGTGTGTGATTTACTGCACACATTTAGATCAGGAGGAAGAGTCTCAACTGGAGGAGCTGTCCGGGACTGTATTGCTGATTTCCCAGTGTGTGAGTTATGGTCCCCATACATCAGCAATTAATTGTGACAATCCTGAGATCTGGAGATGATTGCCACAAATAATTTTAGATGTGTGGGCTCCCCCTTTTGGCAATCCCAATCAAAAATTAATAGGGATCACCAATCGATTGCTTAATCAGATTTTTAAACATGTTTAATAATCTGGTATTATCTGCAGATCTTTTTTATATGTGTGGGCATTCCCAATTCGTCTTCTTCATCTATTTACATTATGAACAGCTGTAATAACAATCGATTGGGCAATTTTCAGATATGAAGATGCAATCTTTAGATGGAAAAATCTGCCGATCACTGAAATAAATCTGTAATGTGTGGGCAAAGTCAGAGAGATTGTAGAATCCATTTATCTGGCCAAAAAATCCCTGGATCTGGAAATCCATTAATTGTGATTGCTGATGTATGGGGCCCATTACTCCACATGCAGATCAGGAGGGAGAGACTCAGCTGGAGGAGCTGTCCGGGACTGTAGTGCTGATTTCCCAGTGTGTGAGTTACTCCACACTAGGATCAGGAGAGAGAGACACACCCGGAGGAGCTGTCCGGGACTGTAGTGCTGATTTCCCAGTGTGCCGTCTGTGCGTAGCCCAGGACTTACTTGGTGGCTGAGATTGAATCAGGTTGCTCGGGGCCGGAGCTGATGTCACATGCAATCTCCTAAAATGCCTGGACACGCCTGCGTATTCCCTAACACTACCAGAAAATGGCGGGTTACCACTCACAAATGCGGGTTCCTGTCAATCACCTTGCGTACAGCCAGCGATAAAAAAGTAGCAGGATTTAATTGCAGGATGGCCGCCCGCATGCATACTATGAGCTGTACACTTGTGCAGTTGTTCAATTATTGTGAAGTAGCAGCTGTACCACTGGGGCAGATGTATTAATCTGCCTATAACGTTTTGAGAATAACGAGTCCCGCTTCGCCAGCATAACGTGGAGAAGCGGGCAAACGTTATAGGCAGATGTATTAACCCCCCCAAGGCCGATAAGGAGAGCCGTTATCCCCAGCGTGAACGGCTCTCCTTATCGTCTCACTCGCCGCCCCGCACATGTGCACTAGCCGCCCCCCCCCCCGGCCAGCTTTCTGGGCATGCGCGAGATCTCGCTAAAACCGCGAGATCTCCAGTGCAGCCCAAGCCAGACGCAGGGCTAGCGTTGTCCCCATAGTGGGGGATAGGACAACGCTAGCCCTGAGCTGGCGAAGCGGCCGGGGCCAATTAACGCCTTGAAGGCTGTTAATACATCGCCCCGGCCGTTAATCCCTGGGGGGGATTGCAGGGACAGCCCCACCGAGCGTAACTCGGCGGGCTGTCACTAGCGCACGTTAGGTAATACATTAGGATAGACGTAATCCCCCCCAGTTAACCAGCGTTAAGTGCATTTTTGCACTTAACGCTGGTTGATACATCTGCCCCATTATGTCTGAATAACCCCCACTTACCGGTTTGACACCTCCTGGTTCCTGTTGGGGGCGATGAACTAACAGTCCCTTGGGCGGTGCCTACACACTAGACGATAATAGTTAACGATTTGCATGATACCATTAATGATATTATCATGGAAATTGTCTAGTGTGTTTGCACTATGTAGCTAACGATGCGGTCATTAGTGATGTCCTCCATTGTCCTGCATGTACAGATGATGGAGGACATCGCGGCTACTGGTTTGCGGCATGGCTGGACAGACTGTCGCTGCGCGTGTCGCTTTAAGACTTTATTGCACCATTTAATAGGTTAGAGAGTTGTATAATTGCTGTCATGTTCCCTCTATGAATGTGGATCTCATGATTTCTTCTTCATGAATTATAAGTGCCTCCCACATTCATATTTCACATGCTGTTACTTCTGCATAACCTGGGACTATGTATTATTGATACGCTGTACAAATCTGCATTAATCAGAGGTGACTATCGGGACAATTGGGAAGGAACACGGCTCAGGAGCAGCCTATTCCAACAAGGCCGGCGTTTTGTTCCGCTCACACCTGCGTGTGAGAGGATGTAGCGCTTTACTGCATATATACCGTATGGTGCGTACAGGTGCGCGGCTGGTCACTGTATTATTGGGAAACGCTGGAAGAAGTGGTCATAGGAAAATCTATTGTCTTTACGGAGCTTTAGGGTCATATGTACTAACAATTGCCACCATTTCTTTCATTGTAAAATCCATTCTTTACGTGAGTATTCCTGCTATGTACTAAATGTAAGTCAGAGGGACAGCGGCATTGTCATACTCATATGATTAGGTCTCTTAGTGTGAGTGGGGGCAGGTAGAAGATATTCTGGTTAGGGTAAAGGGGTCTATTTACTAAGCCAACCAACCAGCTGTCATTTTCTAAAGACAGCCTGTAACCGGGCAGATAGGAGCTTACTGGCCGGTAGATTGGGGTCTATGTCTGGGGTCTATGTCTATGTACTCAAGTCTACATGTGCATCTGCCCCACCTGCAGTGCAGCATGATTTTGCCCATTTGGGTGCTTTTTGCTTTGCTAACAAAACTGAATCAGACCCAGTGTGTATAACCCCAGAGTCCCAAGGCTTGGTTGGACAGTCGCACATGTGGAGAAGAGGGGACTGTTCCTCATCAGAACCTGCAGGCCATTCTGAGACTTGTAGTTTTCCTGCTCATAACCTGGATTTATAAAATAGATTTTATCTACAGTATATATATATATATATATATATATATATATACTGTATATACCTTGTATATAGAAAAATGTGTAAAACAACTCCTTTATTTAGCCAAAGTTTTGTGGACCATATCCACTTCCTCAGGACTAGCCACGAGGAAGTGGATACAGTCCACGTGTGCGACTGTTGACCCCATTGCACACACCGTATGCTGCTGGAAGAACTCACCATTAAAAATAATTTCTTGTGAGTGTCCGATCAGTTGTATCGATGGTCCGTTATAGTCCGTACAAGTCTCCAGCAAGTCTCCGTGTGTGGTATACATGTATAGCGGCTTGTGATCTCCAGTGCACACAGACAGAGATTATACGGTAGAGGAGGTCGTTCTTGTCATTTCAGTAGCAGAGCTGATGGGTGAAATGTAATAGGAGGAGAGATTCAGAAAGTGAGAGATTTGGGAAGAAATATCCAGTTTTTTTAAAGCGGCAATCATTTACACGGCATAATTAAACTGGTTTTGCAGTGTAAATGAATTTCCACTTTAAAAAACTGGATATTTCTTCCCAAATCTCTCACTTTCTGAATCGCTCATCCTATTACATTTCACACGATGTGTCTTGAAGGTAAGGGGGTTGTTGCTGGACACACGGTAGAATAAAATGATCCACAAATTGAGCTACCTTAGAATATACTGAGTATATATATATATATATATATATATATATAAAGTAACAGATGGATACCGGCACTCAGCTCCTTGCTAGTTGTAGCGTGCCCCGTGCCCTCGCTGTGAGGTGTCAGACAACACCGCTGTATATAGTCTGTTGAATGCGCGGCACTGGGGTCATGGAACAAATAATACAACGCGTAGCCCAATTAAAGGTTGACGTTTCAGCCACTTTATTGTGGCTTTTTTCAAAACAGCTTACATACAAAAACCGTGTACACTCACCTCTATATGTAGAGTTCTATCAGTGCTCTGTGCAACGACAGCCGTCATGTGTAAACGCCCATTGTTGGCGCGTCTGTGTGACGTCGCTGTCAGGGAGGCGTGTTGTCTAGGAAACGCGTCCTCTGTGGACAATCATATTGATAAAGTTACATTGAAAGGATGTCAGAAAAAAAAGGACTGAAATTACATTTAAAGCTTGCTAGGAATTAATAAAAAAATGCTGGAAAAATCATATGACCGCTGTCGTTCCAAGATCAGTGATGCGTGTAAAACATAATAACTACAAACTAGTGATAAACAGTGAAAAAAAAGCATTGCAGCGGATAAATTCATAATCTCATACTGTGCATTAAAAAACTATATTGGTGATACTTAAATGTTAGTGTTATTGATTTCTCTATGTGACATAGCAATGCTACTCGTTCCAGCCTGTTGGATTCGGCTTCTGTATGGATGTGAACAACATGATAATGGCCCGGTCTCTGTGTCTCTTGTCAGGGTAACCCCGTTAATTTTTATTTTTATTTCTTATCAAATTTTAGGGGACCGGCCATAGTAAGCAAACAGTTACTACATAGCTCTCATTTCTGGTAGTTATTCTGCCGCAGTTGGATGGAAGGACTTTACAGGAAGCTATGCAATCCTAATTGTTCATTTAGACCCTTAGGTGTCAGGGTATCTAGCCTGAAAATCCACCGTGTCTCCAACTGCATCAGTTTCCTACCCCTATCTCCTCCTCTGGTTAGCGGTGGGATATGGTCGATGATGGTATGTCTCAAAGTTGCCAATGGATGGTTGGCTCGGGCGAAATGGCGAGCCACCGGTTGGTCACTTGTGCCCTTCTTGATGGCGGCCCTTATGGCCGTCCGGTGGTTCGCCATCCTCTCTTTAAACTGAGTCTCCGTCTTCCCTATATATACCAGTGAGCACGGACACATTATGGCATAAATGACAAATCTCGATGTACATGAGAGGTGGTGTCTAATGGGGATTCTCACCCCCGAATGTGGGTGAGGGAAGGACGTCCCCGTCTGCATGAAACCACATGTCGTGCAGTTGGGGCATTTATAACAGCCCTTTTTGCCTTTACCCAAAAATGTAGTTGGAGTGATTTTGCCTAATTCCGAGATATCTCTCTTTACTAGGAAGTCATTTAAATTCCTTCCTCTTCTGTAGGCTGGTAAGAGGGTTGTATTCTCTAAATTAAGGGCTGGGTCCGACTGCACTATGGGCCAGGCTTTTTTAACCTTTTTAATCCTGTCAGAAGATTCGTTGGTGTAAAGGTTTACCCATACAAATTTGTTCTTCTTACTGGGGGGGCCTTTTGGGCGGAGCAATTCTTCCCTTGATTTGAGTACTGCCTTTTGGCGCTGTTTCTGTAGATTAGCTGGGTCGTACCCTCTGTCTAAGAACTTATTAGTCATCAACTTGAGTTCTTCAGCGGCCTCTATAGGGTCACTGACTATTCTCAATACTCTGAGAAACTGACTGTAAGGTAACGACATTTTACAGTGTGCTGGGTGGGCACTAGATGCCATAACCAGGTTATTACGGTCAGTCGGCTTTCTGAAAAGCCCTGTTTGGATAGTATCTTGGTTCTTGATGATCTTCACGTCCAAGAAGTTGATAGAGTTGTGTTCTATTTGATAGGTGAATTTGATAGGGCTCGTTGTGCCATTATGTGTGTCCACTAGGTTTCTAAAAAGATCCTCTGGCCCGGTCCAGAAGATCAGAATATCGTCAATGAATCTGTGGTATCGTAAGATATGGCATTCGATCAAGGGATCGCTGAAGAATAGGTCCTTCTCGACTTCAAACATATAGGCGTTTGCCAACGAGGGGGCCACGTTGGACCCCATGGCCACGCCCTCTACTTGTAAGTAATATTCACCGTCACAAAAAAAGTAGTTCTTACTTAAGACTAATTCCAGTAATTCCATAAAAAAGTCAAGATCCGGTCCTGTATACTTAATGTGGTTTGTGAGCAGCCTGCGAATAGCCTGCAACCCCGCCTGATGCGGGATGCAGGTATACAGGCTGCTCACATCCACGGTGATAAGCAGGCATTCCGGTGGCAGCCGTCCCAGTTCTTGTAGGGAGATCAGCAGGGAGGTCGTATCTTAGAGAAATGTGGGGGCGGATTGAATGATAGGCTGTAGGAACCCATCCAGGTAGACCGAGATCGGCTGGAATATTGATCCCCTTGCCGAGATGATCGGTCTACCTGGTGGTCTGGTGGGGTGCTTGTGCACTTTCGGTATAGTATAAAGTAGTGGTTTAATAGGGAAATCCACCGTCAGATGTGATTTGCACACTTCTGTGATGTGTCCCTCTTGGACTCCTCTCTTAAGTGTCTCGTCCAATATTTTTTTAAAGACAGGTGTGGGGTCTCTTTGTAATTTAAGGTACGTCTTGGGATCTGCCAATTGGCGATGCAGTTCTTCTCGGTAGTCCGTCAGGTTCTGTACCACTATTGAACCCCCTTTGTCAGACTGACGTATGACGATGTCGTCGTAGGAGGCTAGTTTTTTCAGTGCTTCATGTTCGCTTCTGGACATGTTGTTGTACGTCCCTTTGGTTTCCCCTCTGGGGGTCGTGGTCTCTGTTTCTATAATGCGTGAGAATGTTTTCAGGGAAGCATTTGTACTGGGCGGATCAAAGGTAGAGCGCGGTTTAAATTTGGCCAAATGTGTTGGAACTATAGCAGGGTTGGTACTTTGGGCTTCTTCCTTGAAGTGCTCTCTAAGTCTGAGCTTCCTGTTTAATTGATATAGTTCAACTTTACTCTGGAGTGGGTCGGCAGTAAGGGAAGGAATGAAGGCTAGGCCCTTTTGGAGGACTTTAGTCTCTATTTCTGTAAGTTGGCGTGATGAGAGGTTAAATATTATATCCTCGACTGTCTCGGAGGTCTTCTTGATTGCCTTCCTCTCCCGGATGTTCTGCCCGCCTCTCCTCGTACGTACGGATTTTTGCCAGAGATTTGAGCCCTGGTTCTTACTCCTAAAGGGAGTGAACCCGGGTTGTCGCTCCTTTCGCCCAGGTCGCTATCACTTCCTGTAGTGGCCGAGTCGGCATTAGCCCTTTGTCGGTATCTTTGCGGTCTGCGCCTTGGGGTGCTGTATCTTTCTTCCACCTGTTGGGCTCCTGTTAGCCAACTGTAGACCCTCTGGAATTCGTAATCCTGGTCTACTCTGACGCGTTTGGATTTTTTGAACTGTATTAGATCTTCCTTATACTTCTCAATATCCCTATTGAGTTTGATCAACCAATCGCCGGTTGGTTCCGCCGTCAGTGTCGGTTTGTGTGTCGCCTCATAGGAGCTGAAGTGGTTTTTGGCTTTTTCAAATTCCTTCTTTGACTCCTCTATTACCAATAACAACAAGTCAAAGGAACACTTGTTCAAAATTGAAGTCCATTTGACGCAGAATTCCGCATTATACCGTCCAATTGTGGGCGTATTCCTAACGCGGAAACCTCTTGGGATTTTCTTGTCACGGTAATAATTGGATAATGTTAAACCGTGATAAAAATAATCTAGCTCCCGTTTCTTTAATTTAAACAGGTTAAAGTAAATATCTCTACATACATACATACATACATACATACAAATATACATACATATAGGGGGTTATTCTAGTTCACTCTTTCTGACAAAATCCTTCTTAGATGGACAAAACCATGTGCACTGCAGGTGGGGCAGATGTTACTTGTGCAGAGAAAATTAGATTAGGGTGGGGTTTTACTTCAAAGTGAGATCTATATTGCAGTGTAAAAATAAATGGTATATCTAAATGGTATAGCTAAATTTTTGGATTATTTTAGTCAACCGGCTTGTCTGGAGCTTAGTAAATCTGACGGCTGCCGCAGTAGGTATTTCCCTCTGTGGGACTGTACCGATATTATTTGATAATCACTCAGTACCACCCGTCCCCCTCCATCACACAGCCCTTGTCTTGCTCTGGGCTCCCAGTCACAGACAATTGAAGAGGTCCCAGGCGGCGTTTGTATCACTTGACCTCCATTTCAGTCACTCCTGCTCTTTCCTCCCTCTGTAGACACAACCTATATTATGTAGCTGGGCGGCTCATCCAGGCTGTGTGTGGCTGTCACAGGCTGTGCGCTCAGTAGAGAGATCCCTGTAATGTTCCCTCATTAGTGACTGTCACATCCATCCCCCCACAGGTGCTGGCCTCCCCCCAGGTCTGCAACTGCAGCAGAGATATGGCACAGTACAGAGAGAACCACACACCGCCTGACCTCATTCTATGGTATCTGTGATGCCGGATCGCCCTGTAATGGCCACAGTCACCAGTGATACGTTATAAGGCCTCGGCGGTGCAGATGTGGGGGTATAATTATCATTTATCGGGTGTCAGGCCTGATTCATTTCTCATTGCTTCTATCTGCAGGGATAAGAACTGATATACCACCCAATGCATGGGATGCCAGGGCGGGGGCTCCGAAACAGGCCCATCCCTGCCATGTATTAGTATGGGCATTATCGGGACCCATAGCGTGCTAATGCGTGACCCACTGACCATGCGTGTGCCATTGTGGAGGAGGGATCCTATAGATCCCTGTTCTGGTATGTCTTGTAAAGTGCTCCAATAGACTACTGCAGTTAGGGTTAGGGTGCAGTTAGGGTTAGGGTACAGTTAGGGGTAGGCTAATGGTAGGGTTAGGCTGAGTTTTGGGTGCAGTTAGAGTTAGGGTACAATTAGGGGTAGGCTAATGGTAGGGTTAGGCTGAGGTTAGGCTGAGGTGAGGGTGCAGTTAGGGTTAGGGTACAGTTAGGGGTAGGCTACTGGTAGGGTTAGGCTGAGGTGAGGGTGAGGTTAGGGTTAGGCTGATGGAAGGGTTAGGCTGAGATTAGGGTGAGATTAGGGTAATACTGATGGTAGGTTTAGGCTGAGGTTAGGGTACAGTTAGGGTTAGGGTACAGTTAGGGGTAGGCTACTGGTAGGGTTAGGCTGAGGTGAGGGTGAGGTTAGGGTTAGGCTGATGGAAGGGTTAGGCTGAGATTAGGGTGAGGTTCGGGTAATACTGATGGTAGGTTTAGGCTGAGGTTAGGGTACAGTTAGGGTTAGGGTACAGTTAGGGGTAGGCTACTGGTAGGGTTAGGCTGAGGTGAGGATGAGGTTAGGGTTAGGCTGATGGAAGGGTTAGGCTGAGATTAGGGTGAGGTTCGGGTAATACTGATGGTAGGGTTAGGCTGAGGTTAGGGTACAGTTAGGGTTAGGGTACAGCTAGGGGTAGGCTACTGGTAGGGTTAGGCTGAGGTGAGGGTACAGTTAGGGTTAGGGTACAGTTAGGGATAGGCTACTGGTAGGGTTAGGCTGAGGTGAGGGTGCAGTTAGGGTTAGGGTACAGTTAGGGGTAGGCTACTGGTAGGGTTAGGCTGAGGTGAGGATGAGGTTAGGGTTAGGGTACAGTTAGGGGTAGGCTAATGGTAGGGTTAGGCTAAGGTGAGGGTGCAGTTAGGGTACAGTTAGGGGTAGGCTACTGGTAGGGTTAGGCTGAGGTGAGGGTGAGGTTAGGGTTAGGCTGATATTAGGGTGAGGTTATGGTAATACTGATGGTAGGTTTAGGCTGAGGTTAGGGTTAGGGTTCATTTAGGGGTAGGCTTATGGTAGGATTAGGGTTAGGCTGAGGCTAAATTGCAGTTAGAGTTATAGTACAGGTAGGGGTAGGCTGATGGTAGGATTAGGCTGAGGTTAGGTGCAGTCAGGGTGGTTATGGCAACCATCTAATACAGTATATATATATATATATATATATATATATATATATATATATATATATATATATCAGGAGGAAAGCACGCACCCACGGAGACTGAAATAAGGCTTCACAGACTCAAATAGCTGTCAAACGTTTTCGATGCTTTATTGCATCGTCATCAGGATAACGAGTGTCAGACAAAATCAGCGTATATATAGACAAACAAACAATGAACTCACCCCCCGTGCATCAGGTCACCAGCTTCCGGTCAGGTCCAGCACGCCCAGGCGATGACGCGAACAACCAGCTCCGGTTGCCAAGACAACTCTGCAACAAGCGCGCCGGCTATGACAGGCGTCTGCTCCCCGCTGCGTCATCATCCCGTCCAGCCAATAACGGGACGGGATGATGACGCAGCGGGGAGCAGACGCCTGTCATAGCCGGCGCGCTTGTTGCAGAGTTGTCTTGGCAACCGGAGCTGGTTGTTCGCGTCATCGCCTGGGCGTGCTGGACCTGACCGGAAGCTGGTGACCTGATGCACGGGGGGTGAGTTCATTGTTTGTTTGTCTATATATACGCTGATTTTGTCTGACACTCGTTATCCTGATGACGATGCAATAAAGCATCGAAAACGTTTGACAGCTATTTGAGTCTGTGAAGCCTTATTTCAGTCTCCGTGGGTGCGTGCTTTCCTCCTGATATACAACGGCCGTTCGCGTCCTTTGGCACTGGCACCGGAGCAAGTTGCCCTTCTGGATTGGAGTGCCTTCCCTACAACCTCCTCTATATATATATATATATATATATATATATATATATATATATATATATATATATATATATATATATATATATATATATATATATATATATATATATATATATAGCTTGGTATGACCAGTGCTCATGGCAGGTGAGCTTGATGTGACTATTGCACTTGGCAGGTGAGCTTGGTGTGACCAGTGCACTTGGCAGGTGAGCTTGGTGTGACCAGTGCACTTGGCAGGTGAGCTTGATGTGACCAGTGCACACGGCAGGTGAGCTTGGTGTGACCAGTGCACTTGGCAGGTGAGCTTGATGTGACCAGTGCACACGGCAGGTGAGCTTGGTGTGACCAGTGCACTTGCCAGGCGAGCTTGATGTGACCAGTGCACTTGGCAGGTGAGCTTGGTGTGACCAGTCCACATGGCAGGTGATCTTGGTGTGACCAGTGCACATGGCAGGTGATCTTGGTGTGATCAGTGCTCATGGCAGGTGAGCTTGGTGTGACCAGTGCACTTGGCAGGTGAGCTTGATGTGACTTGTATACTTGGCAGGTGAGCTTTTTGCGACCAGTGCACATGGCAGGTGAGCTTGGTGTGACCAGTCCACATGGCAGGTGAGCTTGGTGTGACCAGTGCACATGACAGGTGAGCTTGTTGTGACCAGTGCACTTGGCAGGTGAGCTTGGTGTGACCAGTGCACATGGCAGGTGAGCTTGATGTGACCAGTGCACATGGCAGGTGAGCTTGATGGGACCAGTGCACATGGCAGGTGAGCTTGGTATGACCAGTGCACTTGGTGGATGAGCTTGGTATATCCTGTGCACATGGCAGGTGAGTTTAATGTGACCAGTGCACACGGCAGGTGAGCTTGGTGTGACCAGTGGACACAGCAGGTGAGCTTGGCATGACCAGCGCAATTGGCAGGTGAGCTTGATATGACCAGTGCACACGGCAGGTGAGCTTGGTGTGACCAGTGCACATGGCAGGTGAGCTTGGTGTTACCAGTGCACATGGCAGCTGAGCTTGGTGTGACCAGTGCACTTGGCAGGTGAGCTTGATGTGACCAGTGCACGTGGCAGGTGAGCTTGGTATAACCAGTGCACACAGCAGGTGAGCTTGGTGTGACCAGTGCACTTGGCAGGCGAGCTTGATGTGACCAGTGCACTTGGCAGGTGAGCTTGGTGTGACCAGTGGACTTGGCAGGTGAGCTTGGTGTGACCAGTGCACTTGGTAGGTGAGCTTGGTATAACCAGCGCACATGGCAGGTGAGCTTGATATGACCAGTGCACACGGCAGGTGATCTTGGTGTGACCAGTGCACACGGCAGGTGAGATTGGTGTGACCAGTGCACTTGGCACGTGAGCTTGATGTGACCAGTGCACATGGCAGGTCAACTTGGTATTACCAGTGCACTTGGCAGGTAAGCTTTATGTGACCAGTGCACACGGCAGGTGAGCTTGGTTTGACCAGTGCACATGGCAGGTGAGCTTGGTATGACCAGTGCACTTGGCAGGTGAGCTTGGTGTGACCAGTGCACTTGGCAGGTGAGCTTGGTGTGACCAGTGCACACGGCAGGTGAGCTTGGTGTGACCAGTGCACACGGCAGGTGAGCTTGGTGTGACCAGTGCACTTGGCAGGTGAGCTTGGTGTGACCAGTGCACATGGCAGGTGAGCTTGATGTAACCAGTGCACATGGCAGGTGAGCTTGGTATGACCAGTGCACACGGCAGGTGAGCTTGGTATGACCAGTGCACATGGCAGGTGAGCTTGATATGACCAGTGCACTTGACAGGTGAGCTTGGTGTGACCAGTGCACATGGCAGGTGAGCTTGATGTGACCAGTGCATATGGCAGGTGAGCTTGGTATGACCAGTGCACTTGGCAGGTGAGCTTGGTGTGACCAGTGCACATGGCAGGTGAGCTTGGTATAACCAGTGCACATGGCAGTTGAGCTTGGTATGACCAGTGCACACGGCAGGTGAGCTTGGTGTGACCAGTGCACTTGGCAGGTGAGCTTGGTGTGACCAGTGCACATGGCAGGTGAGCTTGGTATGACCAGTGCACATGGCAGGTGAGCTTGGTATGACCAGTGCACATGGCAGTGAGCGTGGTGTGACCAGTGCACATGGCAGGTGAGCTTGGTATGACCAGTGCACATGGCAGGTGAGCTTGATGTGACCAGTGCACATGGCAGGTGAGCTTGATGGGACCAGTGCACTTGGTGGATGAGCTTGGTATATCCTGTGAAAATGGCAGGTGAGCTTGGTGTGACCAGTGCACACAGCAGGTGAGCTTGGCATGACCAGTGCAATTGGCAGGTGAGCTTGATATGACCAGTGCACACGGCAGGTGAGCTTGGTGTGACCAGTGCACATGGCAGGTGAGCTTGGTGTGACCAGTGCACTTGGCAGGTGAGCTTGATGTGACCAGTGCACGTGGCAGGTGAGCATGGTATAACCAGTGCACACAGCAGGTGAGCTTGGTGTGACCAGTGCACTTGGCAGGCGAGCTTGATGTGACCAGTGCACTTGGCAGGTGAGCTTGGTGTGACCAGTGGACTTGGCAGGTGAGCTTGGTGTGACCAGTGCACTTGGTAGGTGAGCTTGGTATAACCAGGGCACATGGCGGATGAGCTTGGTATAACCTGTGCACATGGCAGGTGAGCTTGATATGACCAGTGCACACGGCAGGTGATCTTGGTGTGACCAGTGCACATGGCAGGTCAACTTGGTATGACCAGTGCACTTGGCAGGTGAGCTTTATGTGACCAGTGCACACGGCAGGTGAGCTTGGTTTGACCAGTGCACATGGCAGGTGAGCTTGGTATGACCAGTGCACTTGGCAGGTGAGCTTGGTGTGACCAGTGCACTTGGCAGGTGAGCTTGGTGTGACCAGTGCACACGGCAGGTGAGCTTGGTGTGACCAGTGCACACGGCAGGTGAGCTTGGTGTGACCAGTGCACTTGGCAGGTGAGCTTGGTGTGACCAGTGCACATGGCAGGTGAGCTTGATGTAACCAGTGCACATGGCAGGTGAGCTTGGTATGACCAGTGCACACGGCAGGTGAGCTTGGTATGACCAGTGCACATGGCAGGTGAGCTTGATATGACCAGTGCACTTGACAGGTGAGCTTGGTGTGACCAGTGCACATGGCAGGTGAGCTTGATGTGACCAGTGCATATGGCAGGTGAGCTTGGTATGACCAGTGCACTTGGCAGGTGAGCTTGGTGTGACCAGTGCACATGGCAGGTGAGCTTGGTATAACCAGTGCACACGGCAGTTGAGCTTGGTATGACCAGTGCACACGGCAGGTGAGCTTGGTGTGACCAGTGCACTTGGCAGGTGAGCTTGGTGTGACCAGTGCACATGGCAGGTGAGCTTGGTATGACCAGTGCACATGGCAGGTGAGCTTGGTATGACCAGTGCACATGGCAGTGAGCGTGGTGTGACCAGTGCACATGGCAGGTGAGCTTGGTATGACCAGTGCACATGGCAGGTGAGCTTGATGTGACCAGTGCACATGGCAGGTGAGCTTGATGGGACCAGTGCACTTGGTGGATGAGCTTGGTATATCCTGTGAAAATGGCAGGTGAGCTTGGTGTGACCAGTGCACACAGCAGGTGAGCTTGGCATGACCAGTGCAATTGGCAGGTGAGCTTGATATGACCAGTGCACACGGCAGGTGAGCTTGGTGTGACCAGTGCACATGGCAGGTGAGCTTGGTGTGACCAGTGCACTTGGCAGGTGAGCTTGATGTGACCAGTGCACGTGGCAGGTGAGCATGGTATAACCAGTGCACACAGCAGGTGAGCTTGGTGTGACCAGTGCACTTGGCAGGCGAGCTTGATGTGACCAGTGCACTTGGCAGGTGAGCTTGGTGTGACCAGTGGACTTGGCAGGTGAGCTTGGTGTGACCAGTGCACTTGGTAGGTGAGCTTGGTATAACCAGGGCACATGGCGGATGAGCTTGGTATAACCTGTGCACATGGCAGGTGAGCTTGATATGACCAGTGCACACGGCAGTTGATCTTGGTGTGACCAGTGCACATGGCAGGTCAACTTGGTATGACCAGTGCACTTGGCAGGTGAGCTTTATGTGACCAGTGCACATGGCAGATGAGCTTGGTGTGACCAGTGCACATGGCAGGTGAGCTTGGTATGACCAGTGCACTTGGCAGGTGAGCTTGGTGTGACCAGTGCACTTGGCAGGTGAGCTTGGTGTGACCAGTGAACACGGCAGGTGAGCTTGGTGTGACCAGTGCACACGTCAGGTGAGCTTGGTGTGACCACTGCACATGGCAGGTGAGCTTGATGTGACCAGTGCACATGGCAGCTAAGCTTGGTATGGTCAGTGCACTTGGCAGGTGAGCTTGGTGTGACCAGTGCACATGGCAGGTGAGCTTGGTATGACCAGTGCACTTGGCAGGTGAGCTTGGTGTGACCAGTGCACACGGCAGGTGAGCTTGGTATGACCAGTGCACATGGCAGGTGAGCTTGGTATGACCAGTGCACATGGCAGGTAAGCTTGGTATGATCAGTGCACATGGCAGGTGAGCTTGGTATGACCAGTGCACATGGCAGGTGAGCTTGGTATGACCAGTGCACATGGCAGTGAGCATGGTGTGACCAGTGCACTTGGCAGGTGAGCTTGGTATGACCAGTGCACATGGCAGGTGAGCTTGGTATGACCAGTGCACATGGCAGATGAGCTTGGTATGAACAGTGCACTTGGCAGGTGAGCTTGGTGTGACCAGTGCACATGGCAGGTGAGCTTGGTATGACCAGTGCACTTGGCAGGTGAGCTTGCTGCGACCATAACGACATCTATCCTGTACTTTTCCATCAGACAGCCATATTGGGCCTCACATAGAGAAGTTGGTGAGAGAGCATCGGGGTGAAGGCCACGTGTTCCCTACTCGCCGTGGCTGTCAGGTGCTGACTGCACATACACTATAATGCCTCCTGTATTTGTCTCATCCAAACAATGACTGATAGCATCTCTGAGAGGCTGAACACATGACGGCGGCTATTATAATGTCCCCAGGAGCGCGGGAGAAGCCTAAGTGTTTGTTACCACTGAATGTACTTCCCGGAGGAACGTCCCACGTGACATCAGTGGATGTCAGCTAATGAGAGATTACCTAATGGCTGCGCTACAAAGGCAACGAAAGCGCCGACTCTGGACTTCTGTACATCTGAGGCAGGCAATTAATCTACATAAACATCGGGAAACAGCGCAATTCTATCCCCGAGAGCCCTATACATACCACGTCCTCCCTCGTTAGTCAGCGTACAATCAAAAGGACACAAAGCCCAATAGTTTCCTGGTTCTAATTTATTCCCATGACGGCGAAATATCTTTTATATTCCCATCAAAAGTCTCAAACCTACAAAAATAGTGATTTTCATTTTGTCATCATTTAATCTGTAAAATGAAACCTTTTCTGTTCTAGCCCCTCGTTAGCTAATTACTGGTGGAGCAGACTCTTGTGCACTGTAGGTAAGGACTAATGGGGTTACTCAGACCTGATTGCACAGCTGTGATTTCTCCGTCAGGGCGAGAATCCATAGACTGCGCATATGTACAGCCCATAGTACGCATGCGCCAGGCGTCCTGAGATAAAATTCTGCACATTTTTTGTTCACTGTCCGTAAGCAAGGTGACAGGCAGCCAGTGTTTGTGGATGGTAACCGGCTATTTTCTGTGAGTGTCAGGTAATACGCAGGCATGCCCAGGTGTGTGAGGGGAAGTCATGTGATGTCAGCTCCGCCCCTGATCAGCCTGATTCTATCACAGCCGCTGAGTAAGTCCTGGGCTATGCACAGACTGCACACACTGGGGAATCATTACATGGTGAGCGGCTGTTATCTGGGAGTGTCAGGGATAATGCAGGTGTGGCCAGGTGTGTGAGGGGAAGTCATGTGATGTCAGCTCCGCCCCTGATCGCCTGATTCTATCACAGCCGCCGAGTAAGCCCTGGGCTACGCACACACTGGGGAATCATTACATGGTGAGCTGCTGTTATCTGGGAGTGTCAGGTAATACGCAGGCGTGGCCAGGTGTGTGAGGGGAAGTCATGTGACATCAGCTCCGCCCCCGATCAGCCTGATTCTATCACAGCCGCTGAGTAAGTCCTAGGCTACACACAGACTGCACACACTGGGGAATCATTACATGGTGAGCGGCTGTTATCTGGGAGTGTCAGGGAATACACAGGTGTGGCCAGGTGTGTGAGGGGAAGTCATGTGACATCAGCTCCGCCCCCGATCAGCCTGATTCTATCACAGCCGCTGAGTAAGTCCTGGGCTACGCACACACGGCACACACTGGGGAATCATTACATGGTGAGCGGATGTTATCTGGGAGTGTCAGGTCATACGCAGGCGTGGCCAGGTGTGTGAGGGGAAGTCATGTGACATCAGCTCCGCCCCCGATCAGCCCGATTCTATCACAGCCGCTGAGTAAGTCCTGGGCTATGCACACACTGCACACACTGGGGAATCACCATAACAAGGACCATAGCCGGGAACATAACCAGGACCATAACCGGGACCATAGCTGGGATCATAGGCAGGACCATAGCAAGGACCATTTTTGGAAGAATGGGTATTATTCTCCTTCGCGCCACTCACAGCAGTTTCATTTAAGTATTAGAATGATATTGCTGCTGAAGTCATCTATTGTGCAACCTGCAGAAATGTCACTTATTAATATTTAATTGTTCTGCGTCTTTTGTCCTTTCTCTGTTTATTTTTTCATTCTGCTTTAAAATTATATTTCCCTGATTTCCGTTCTTCCCAGAATTCAATGCAAATGTCATTGACAGAGAAGGCAGAACTCAGATCACCACAACACAATCACTGAGATCATCAGTGGTAGCGCGGGGAGTTATGTATTATATATTATATAGGTGACATTAGTAACAATCACTGAGATCATCAGTGGTAGCCCGGGGAGTTATGTATTATATATTATATAGGTGACATTAGTAACAATCACTGAGATCATCAGTGGCAGCGCTGGGAGATATGTATTATATATTATATAGGTGACATTAGTAACAATCACTGAGATCATCAGTGGCAGCGCTGGGAGATATGTATTATATATTATATAGGTGACATTAGTAACAATCACTGAGATCATCAGTCACAGCGCTGGGAGTTATGTATTATATATTATATAGGTGACATTAGTAACAATCACTGGTATCATCAGTCACAGCACTGGGAGTTATGTATTATATAGGTGACATTAGTAGCAATCACTGGGATCGTCAGTCGCAGCGCTGGGAGTTATGTATCATATATTATATAGGTGACATTAGTAACAATCACTGAGATCATGAGTCGCAGCGCTGGGAGTTATGTATTATATAGGTGACATTAGTAACAATCACAGAGATCATCAGTGGCAGCGCTGGGAGTTATGTATTATATATTATATAGGTGACATTAGTATCAATCACTGAGATCATCAGTGGCAGCGCTGGGAGTTATGTATTATATATTATATAGGTGACATTAGTAACAATCACTGAGATCATCAGTGGCAGCGCGGGAGTTATGTATTATATATTATATAGGTGACATTAGTAACAATCACTGAGATCATCAGTGGCAGCGCTGGGAGTTATGTATTATATAGGTGACATTAGTAACAATCACTGAGATCATCAGTGGCAGCGCGGGGAGTTATGTATTATATATTATATAGGTGACATTAGTAACAATCACTGAGATCATCAGTCACAGCGCGGGGAGTTATGTATTATATATTATATAGGTGACATTAGTAACAATCACTGAGATCATCAGTGGCAGCGCTGGGAGTTATGTATTATATATTATGTAGTTGACATTAGTATCAATCACTGAGATCATCAGTGGTAGCGCGGGGAGTTATGTATTATATATTATATAGGTGACATTAGTAATAATCACTGAGATCATCAGTGGCAGCGCGGGGAGTTATGTATTATATATTATATAGGTGACATTAGTAACAAGCAATGAGATCATCAGTGGCAGTGCTGGGAGTTATGTATTATATATTATATAGGTGACATTAGTAAAAAGCACTGGGAACATCAGTGGCAGCACTGGGAGTTATGTATTATATATTATATAGGTGACATTAGTAACAATCACTGAGATCACCAGTCACAGCGCTGGGAGTTATGTATTATATATTATATAGGTGACATTAGTAACAATCACTGAGATCATCAGTCGCAGCACTGGGAGTTATGTATTATATATTATATAGGTGACATTAGTAACAACCACTGAGATCATCAGTGGCAGCGCTGGGAGTTATGAATTATATAGGTGACATTAGTAACAATCACAGAGATCATCAGTGGCAGCGCTGGGAGTTATGTATTATATATTATATAGGTGACATTAGTATCAATCACTGAGATCATCAGTGGCAGCGCTGGGAGTTATGTATTATATATTATATAGGTGACATTAGTAACAATCACTGAGATCATCAGTGGCAGCGCGGGGAGTTATGTATTATATATTATATAGGTGACATTAGTAACAATCACTGAGATCATCAGTGGCAGCGCTGGGAGTTATGTATTATATAGGTGACATTAGTAACAATCACTGAGATCATCAGTGGCAGCGCGGGGAGTTATGTATTATATATTATATAGGTGACATTAGTAACAATCACTGAGATCATCAGTCACAGCGCGGGGAGTTATGTATTATATATTATATAGGTGACATTAGTAACAATCACTGAGATCATCAGTGGCAGCGCTGGGAGTTATGTATTATATATTATGTAGTTGACATTAGTATCAATCACTAGGATCATCAGTGGTAGCGCGGGGAGTTATGTATTATATATTATATAGGTGACATTAGTAATAATCACTGAGATCATCAGTGGCAGCGCGGGGAGTTATGTATTATATATTATATAGGTGACATTAGTAACAAGCAATGAGATCATCAGTGGCAGTGCTGGGAGTTATGTATTATATATTATATAGGTGACATTAGTAAAAAGCACTGGGAACATCAGTGGCAGCACTGGGAGTTATGTATTATATATTATATAGGTGACATTAGTAACAATCACTGAGATCACCAGTCACAGCGCTGGGAGTTATGTATTATATATTATATAGGTGACATTAGTAACAATCACTGAGATCATCAGTCGCAGCACTGGGAGTTATGTATTATATATTATATAGGTGACATTAGTAACAACCACTGAGATCATCAGTGGCAGCGCTGGGAGTTATGAATTATATATTATATAGGTGACATTAGTAACAATCACTGAGATCATATGTGGCAGCGCAGGGAGTTATGTATTATATATTATATAGGTGACATTAGTAACAAGCACTGAGATCATCAGTGGCAGCGCTGGGAGTTATGCATTATATATTATATAGGTGACATTAGTAACAAGCACTGAGATTATCAGTCACAGCGCTGGGAGTTATGTATTATATATTATACAGGTGACATTAGTATCAATCACTGAGATCATCAGTGGCAGTGCTGGGAGTTATGTATTATATATTATATAGGAGACATTAGTATCAATCACTGAGATCATCAGTGGCAGCGTTGGGAGTTATGTATTATATATTAAATAGGTGACATTAGTATCAATCACTGAGATCATCAGTGGCAGCGCTGGGAGTTATGTATTATATATTATATAGGTGACATTAGTAACAATCACTAAATCATCAGTGGCAGCGCTGGGAGTTATGTATTATATATTATATAGGTGACATTAGTAACAATCACTGCGATCATCAGTGGCAGCGCTGGGAGTAATGTATTATATATTATATAGGTGACATTAGTAACAATCACTGAGATCATCAGTGGCAGCACTGGGAGTTATGTATTCTATATTATATAGGTGACATTAGTAACAATCACTGAGATCACCAGTCACAGCGCTGGGAGTTATGTATTATATATTATATAGGTGACATTAGTAACAATCACTGAGATCATCAGTCGCAGCACTGGGAGTTATGTATTATATATTATATAGGTGACATTAGTAACAACCACTGAGATCATCAGTGACAGCGCTGGGAGTTATGAATTATATATTATATAGGTGACATTAGTAACAATCACTGAGATCACCAGTCACAGCGCTGGGAGTTATGTATTATATATTATATAGGTGACATTAGTAACAAGCAATGAGATCATCAGTGGCAGTGCTGGGAGTTATGTATTATATATTATATAGGTGACATTAGTAAAAAGCACTGGGAACATCAGTGGCAGCACTGGGAGTTATGTATTATATATTATATAGGTGACATTAGTAACAATCACTGAGATCACCAGTCACAGCGCTGGGAGTTATGTATTATATATTATATAGGTGACATTAGTAACAATCACTGAGATCATCAGTCACAGCGCGGGGAGTTATGTATTATATATTATATAGGTGACATTAGTAACAATCACTGAGATCATCAGTGGCAGCGCTGGGAGTTATGTATTATATATTATATAGGTGACATTAGTACCAATCACTGAGATCATCAGTGGCAGCGCTGGGAGTTATGTATTATATATTATATAGGTGACATTAGTAACAATCACTGAGATCATCAGTGGCAGCGCTGGGAGTTATGTATTATATATTATATAGGTGACATTAGTAACAATCACTGAGATCATCAGTGGTAGCGTGGGGAGTTATATATTATATATTATATAGGTGACATTAGTAACAATCACTGAGATCATCAGTGGCAGCGCGGGGAGTTATGTATCATATATTATATAGGTGACATTAGTATCAATCACTGAGATCATCAGTGACAGCGCTGGGAGATATGTATCATATATTATATAGGTGACATTAGTAATAATCACTGAGATCATCAGTGGTAGTGCTGGGAGTTATGTATCATATATTATATAGGTGACATTAGTAACAGTCACTGAGATCATCAGTGGCAGCGCTGGGAGTTATGTATCATATATTATATAGGTGACATTAGTAACAATCACTGAGATCATCAGTGGCAGCGCTGGGAGTTATGTATTATATATTATATAGGTGACATTAGTAACAATCACTGAGATCATCAGTGGCAGCACTGGGAGTTATGTATTATATATTATATAGGTGACATTAGTAACAATCACTGAGATCACCAGTCACAGCGCTGGGAGTTATGTATTATATATTATATAGGTGACATTAGTAACAATCACTGAGATCATCAGTCGCAGCACTGGGAGTTATGTATTATATATTATATAGGTGACATTAGTAACAATCACTGAGATCATCAGTCGCAGCACTGGGAGTTATGAATTATATATTATATAGGTGACATTAGTAACAATCACTGAGATCACCAGTCACAGCGCTGGGAGTTATGTATTATATATTATATAGGTGACATTAGTAACAATCACTGAGATCATCAGTGGCAGCGCTGGGAGTTATGTATTATATATTATATAGGTGACATTAGTAACAATCACTGAGATCATCAGTCACAGCGCGGGGAGTTATGTATTATATATTATATAGGTGACATTAGTAACAATCACTGAGATCATCAGTGGCAGCGCTGGGAGTTATGTATTATATATTATATAGGTGACATTAGTACCAATCACTGAGATCATCAGTGGCAGCGCTGGGAGTTATGTATTATATATTATATAGGTGACATTAGTAACAATCACTGAGATCATCAGTGGCAGCGCTGGGAGTTATGTATTATATATTATATAGGTGACATTAGTAACAATCACTGAGATCATCAGTGGCAGCGCGGGGAGTTATGTATCATATATTATATAGGTGACATTAGTATCAATCACTGAGATCATCAGTGTCAGCGCTGGGAGATATGTATCATATATTATATAGGTGACATTAGTAATAATCACTGAGATCATCAGTGGCAGTGCTGGGAGTTATGTATCATATATTATATAGGTGACATTAGTAACAGTCACTGAGATCATCAGTGGCAGCGCTGGGAGTTATGTATCATATATTATATAGGTGACATTAGTAACAATCACTGAGATCATCAGTGGCAGCGCTGGGAGTTATGTATCATATATTATATAGGTGACATTAGTAACAATCACTGAGATCATCAGTGGCAGCGCTGGGAGTTATGTATTATATATTATATAGGTGACATTAGTAACAATCACTGAGATCATCAGTGGTAGCACGGGGAGTTATGTATTATATATTATATAGGTAACATTAGTAACAATCACTAAGATCATCAGTGGCAGCGCGGGGAGTTATGTATCATATATTATATAGGGGACACTAGTATCAATCACTGAGATCATCAGTGACAGCGCTGGGAGATATGTATTATATATTATATAGGTGACATTAGTAATAATCACTGAGATCATCAGTGGCAGTGCTGGGAGTTATGTATTATATATTATATAGGTGACATTAGTAACAATCACTGAGATCATCAGTGGCAGCGCTGGGAGTTATGTATCATATATTATATAGGTGACATTAGTAACAATCACTGAGATCATCAGTCACAGCGCGGGGAGTTATGTATTATATATTATATAGGTGACATTAGTAACAATCACTGAGATCACCAGTCACAGCGCGGGGAGTTATGTATTATAGAGGTGACATTAGTAACAATCACTGAGATCATCAGTGGCAGCGCTGGGAGATATGTATTATATATTATATAGGTGACATTAGTAACAATCACTGAGATCATCAGTCGCAGCGCTGGGAGTTATGTATTATATATTATATAGGTGACATTAGTAACAATCACTGAGATCATCAGTCGCAGCGCTGGGAGTTATGTATTATATATAATATAGGTGACATTAGTAACAATCACTGAGATCATCAGTGGCAGCGCTGGGAGATATGTATTATATATTATATAGGTGACATTAGTAACAATCACTGAGATCTTCAGTCACAGTGCGGGGAGTTATGTATTATATATTATATAGGTGACATTAGTAACAATCACTGGGATCATCAGTCGCAGCGCTGGGAGTTATGTATTATATATTATATAGGTGACATTAGTAACAATCACTGAGATCATCAGTGGCAGCGCTGGGAGTTATGTATTATATATTATATAGGTGACATTAGTAACAATCACTGAGATCATCAGTCGCAGCGCTGGGAGTTATGTATTATATATTATATAGGTGACATTAGTAACAATCACTGAGATCATCAGTGGCAGCGCTGGGAGATATGTATTATATATTATATAGGTGACATTAGTAACAATCACTGAGATCTTCAGTCACAGCGCGGGGAGTTATGTATTATATATTATATAGGTGACATTAGTAACAATCACTGGGATTATCAGTCGCAGCGCTGGGAGTTATGTATTATATATTATATAGGTGACATTAGTAACAATCACTGAGATCATCAGTGGCAGCGCTGGGAGTTATGTATTATATATTATATAGGTGACATTAGTAACAATCACTGAGATCATCAGTCGCAGCGCTGGGAGTTATGTATTATATATTATATAGGTGACATTAGTAACAATCACTGAGATCATCAGTGGCAGCGCGGGGAGTTATGTATTATATATTATATAGGTGACATTAGTAACAATCACTGAGATCACCAGTCACAGCGCTGGGAGTTATGTATTATATATTATATAGGTGACATTAGTAACAATCACTGAGATCATCAGTGGCAGCACGGGGAGTTATGTATTATATATTATATAGGTGACATTAGTAACAATCACTGAGATCATCAGTGGCAGCGCTGGGAGTTATGTATTATATATTATATAGGTGACATTAGTACCAATCACTGAGATCATCAGTGGCAGCGCTGGGAGTTATGTATTATATATTATATAGGTGACATTAGTAACAATCACTGAGATCATCAGTGGCAGCGCTGGGAGTTATGTATTATATATTATATAGGTGACATTAGTAACAATCACTGAGATCATCAGTGGTAGCGCGGGGAGTTATGTATTATATATTATATAGGTGACATTAGTAACAATCACTGAGATCATCAGTGGCAGCGCGGGGAGTTATGTATCATATATTATATAGGTGACATTAGTATCAATCACTGAGATCATCAGTGACAGCGCTGGGAGATATGTATCATATATTATATAGGTGACATTAGTAATAATCACTGAGATCATCAGTGGCAGTGCTGGGAGTTATGTATCATATATTATATAGGTGACATTAGTAACTGTCACTGAGATCATCAGTGGCAGCGCTGGGAGTTATGTATCATATATTATATAGGTGACATTAGTAACAATCACTGAGATCATCAGTGGCAGCGCTGGGAGTTATGTATTATATATTATATAGGTGACATTAGTAACAATCACTGAGATCATCAGTGGCAGCGCTGGGAGTTATGTATTATATATTATATAGGTGACATTAGTAACAATCACTGAGATCATCAGTGGCAGCACTAGGAGTTATGTATTATATATTATATAGGTGACATTAGTAACAATCACTGAGATCACCAGTCACAGCGCTGGGAGTTATGTATTATATATTATATAGGTGACATTAGTAACAATCACTGAGATCATCAGTCGCAGCACTGGGAGTTATGTATTATATATTATATAGGTGACATTAGTAACAACCACTGAGATCATCAGTGGCAGCGCTGGGAGTTATGAATTATATATTATATAGGTGACATTAGTAACAATCACTGAGATCACCAGTCACAGCGCTGGGAGTTATGTATTATATATTATATAGGTGACATTAGTAACAATCACTGAGATCATCAGTGGCAGCGCTGGGAGTTATGTATTATATATTATATAGGTGACATTAGTAACAATCACTGAGATCATCAGTTACAGCACGGGGAGTTATGTATTATATATTATATAGGTGACATTAGTAACAATCACTGAGATCATCAGTGGCAGCGCTGGTAATTATGTATTATATATTATATAGGTGACATTAGTACCAATCACTGAGATCATATGTGGCAGCGCTGGGAGTTATGTATTATATATTATATAGGTGACATTAGTAACAATCACTGAGATCATCAGTGGCAGCGCTGGGAGTTATGTATTATATATTATATAGGTGACATTAGTAACAATCACTGAGATCATCAGTGGCAGCGCGGGGAGTTATGTATTATATATTATATAGGTGACATTAGTAACAATCACTGAGATCATCAGTGGCAGCGCAGGGAGTTATGTATCATATATTATATAGGTGACATTAGTATCAATCACTGAGATCATCAGTGACAGCGCTGGGAGATATGTATCATATATTATATAGGTGACATTAGTAATAATCACTGAGATCATCAGTGGCAGTGCTGGGAGTTATGTATCATATATTATATAGGTGACATTAGTAACAGTCACTGAGATCATCAGTGGCAGCGCTGGGAGTTATGTATCATATATTATATAGGTGACATTAGTAACAATCACTGAGATCATCAGTGGCAGCGCTGGGAGTTATGTATCATATATTATATAGGTGACATTAGTAACAATCACTGAGATCATCAGTGGCAGGGCTGGGAGTTATGTATTATATATTATATAGGTGACATTAGTAACAATCACTGAGATCATCAGTGGTAGCACGGGGAGTTATGTATTATATATTATATAGGTAACATTAGTAACAATCACTAAGATCATCAGTGGCAGCGCGGGGAGTTATGTATCATATATTATATAGGGGACATTAGTATCAATCACTGAGATCATCAGTGACAGCGCTGGGAGATATGTATTATATATTATATAGGTGACATTAGTAACAATCACTGAGATCATCAGTGGCAGTGCTGGGAGTTATGTATTATATATTATATAGGTGACATTAGTAACAATCACTGAGATCATCAGTGGCAGCGCTGGGAGTTATGTATCATATATTATATAGGTGACATTAGTAACAATCACTGAGATCATCAGTCACAGCGCGGGGAGTTATGTATTATATATTATATAGGTGACATTAGTAACAATCACTGAGATCACCAGTCACAGCGCGGGGAGTTATGTATTATAGAGGTGACATTAGTAACAATCACTGAGATCATCAGTGGCAGCGCTGGGAGATATGTATTATATATTATATAGGTGACATTAGTAACAATCACTGAGATCATCAGTCGCAGCGCTGGGAGTTATGTATTATATATTATATAGGTGACATTAGTAACAATCACTGAGATCATCAGTCACAGCGCGGGGAGTTATGTATTATATATTATATAGGTGACATTAGTAACAATCACTGGGATCATCAGTCGCAGCGCTGGGAGTTATGTATTATATATTATATAGGTGACATTAGTAAAAATCACTGAGATCATCAGTGGCAGCGCTGGGAGTTATGTATTATATATTATATAGGTGACATTAGTAACAATCACTGAGATCATCAGTCGCAGCGCTGGGAGTTATGTATTATATATTATATAGGTGACATTAGTAACAATCACTGAGATCATCAGTGGCAGCGCGGGGAGTTATGTATTATATATTATACAGGTGACATTAGTAACAATCACTGAGATCACCAGTCACAGCGCTGGGAGTTATGTATTATATATTATATAGGTGACATTAGTAACAATCACTGAGATCATCAGTGGCAGCGCGGGGAGTTATGTATTATATATTATATAGGTGACATTAGTAACAACTACTGAGATCATCAGTTGCAGCGCTGGGCGTTATGTATTATATATTATATAGGTGACATTAGTAACAATCACTGAGATCATCAGTGGCAGCGCTGGGAGTTATGTAATATATATTATATAGGTGACATTAGTAACAATCACTGAGATCATCAGTCGCAGCGCTGGGAGTTATGTATTATATATTATATAGGTGACATTAGTAACAATCACTGAGATCATCAGTGGCAGCGCGGGGAGTTATGTATTATATATTATATAGGTGACATTAGTAACAATTACTGAGATCATCAGTCGCAGCGCTGGGAGTTATGTATTATCTATTATATAGGTGACATTAGTAACAATTACTGAGATCATCAGTCGCAGCGCTGGGAGTTATGTATTATATATTATATAGGTGACATTAGTATCAATCACTGAGATCATCAGTGACAACACTGGGAGATATGTATTATATATTATATAGGTGACATTAGTAATAATCACTGAGATCATCAGTGGCAGCGCTGGGAGTTATGTATTATATATTATATAGGTGACATTAGTAACAATCACTGAGATCATCAGTGGCAGCGCGGGGAGTTATGTATTATATATTATATAGGTGACATTAGTAACAATCACTGAGATCATCAGTGGCAGCGCTGGGAGTTATGTATTATATATTATATAGGTGACATTAGTAACAATCACTGAGATCATCAGTGGCAGTGCTGGGAGTTATGTATTATATATTATATAGGTAACATTTGTAATAATCACTGAGATCATCAGTGGCATCGCGGGGAGTAATGTATTATATATTATATAGGTGACATTAGTAACAATCACTGAGATCATCAGTGGCAGCGCGGGGAGTTATGTATTATATATTATATAGGTGACATTAGTATCAATCACTGAGATCATCAGTGGTAGCGCGGGGAGTTATGTATTATATAGGTGACATTTGTATCAATCACTGAGATCATCAGTGGTAACGCGGGGAGTTATGTATTATATATTATATAGGTGACATTAGTAACAAGCACTGAGATCATCAGTGGCAGCGCTGGGAGTTATGTATTATATATTATATAGGCGACATTAGTAACAATCACTGAGATCATCATTGGCAGTGCTGGGAGTTATGTATTATATATTATATAGGTGACATTAGTAACAAGCACTGAGATCATCAGTGGCAGCGCTGGGAGTTATGTATTATATATTATATAGGTGACATTAGTAACAATCACTGAGATCATCAGTGGCAGCGCTGGGAGTTATGTATTATATATTATATAGGTGACATTAGTAACAATCACTGAGATCATCAGTGGCAGCGCTGGGAGTTATGTATTATATATTATATAGGTGATATTAGTACCAATCACTGAGATCATCAGTGGCAGCGCTGGGAGTTATGTATTATATATTATATAGGTGAGATTAGTAACAATCACTGAGATCATAAGTGGCAGCGCTGGGAGATATGTATTATATATTATATATGTGAGATTAGTAACAATCACTGAGATCATCAGTGGCAGCACGGGGAGTTATGTATTATATATTATATAGGTGACATTAGTAATAATCACTGAGATCATCAGTGGCAGCGTGGGGAGTTATGTATTATATATTATATAGGTGACATTAGTAACAAGCACTGAGATCATCAGTGGCAGTGTGGGGAGTTATGTATTATATATTATATAGGTGACATTAGTAATAATCACTGAGATCATCAGTGGCAGCGCTGGGAGTTATGTATTATATATTATATAGGTGACATTAGTAACAATCTCTGAGATCATCAGTGGCAGCGCTGGGAGTTATGTATTATATATTATATAGGTGACATTAGTAACAATCACTGAGATCATCAGTGGCAGCGCTGGGAGTTATGTATTATATATTATATAGGTGACATTAGTAACAATCACTGAGATCATCAGTCGCAGCGCTGGGAGTTATGTATTATATATTATATAGGTGACATAAGTAACAATCACTGAGATCATCAGTGGCAGCGCGGGGAGTTATGTATTATATATTATATAGGTGACATTAGTACCAATCACTGAGATCATCTGTTGCAGCGCTGGGCGTTATGTATTATATATTATATAGGTGACATTAGTAACAATCACTGAGATCATCAGTTGCAGCGCTGGGCGTTATGTATTATATATTATATAGGTGACATTAGTAACAATCACTGAGATCATCAGTGGCAGCACTGGGAGTTATGTATTATATATTATATAGGTGACATTAGTAACAAGCACTGAGATCATCAGTGGCAGCGCTGGGAGTTATGTATTATATATTATATAGGTGATATTAGTAACAATCACTGAGATCATCAGTGGCAGCGCTGGGAGTTATGTATTATATATTATATAGGTGACATTAGTAACAATCACTGAGATCATAAGTGGCAGCGCTGGGAGATATGTATTATATATTATATAGGTGAGATTAGTAACAATCACTGAGATCATCAGTGGCAGCGCGGGGAGTTATGTATTATATATTATATAAGTGACATTAGTAATAATCACTGAGATCATCAGTGGCAGCGTGGGGAGTTATGTATTATATATTATATAGGTGACATTAGTAACAAGCACTGAGATCATCAGTGGCAGCGTGGGGAGTTATGTATTATATATTATATAGGTGACATTAGTAATAATCACTGAGATCATCAGTGGCAGCACTGGGAGTTATGTATTATATATTATATAGGTGACATTAGTAACAATCTCTGAGATCATCAGTGGCAGCGCTGGGAGTTATGTATTATATATTATATAGGTGACATTAGTAACAATCACTGAGATCATCAGTGGCAGCGCTGGGAGTTATGTATTATATATTATATAGGTGACATTAGTAACAATCACTGAGATCATCAGTGGCAGCGCTGGGAGTTATGTATTATATATTATATAGGTGACATTAGTAACAATCACTGAGATCATCAGTTGCAGCGCGGGGAGTTATGTATTATATATTATATAGGTGACATTAGTAACAATCACTGAGATCACCAGTCACAGCGCTGGGAGTTATGTATTATATATTATATAGGTGACATTAGTAACAATCACTGAGATCATCAGTGGCAGCGCTGGGAGATATGTATTATATATTATATAGGTGAGATTAGTAACAATCACTGAGATCATCAGTGGCAGCGCGGGGAGTTATGTATTATATATTATATAGGTGACATTAGTAATAATCACTGAGATCATCAGTGGCAGCGTGGGGAGTTATGTATTATATATTATATAGGTGACATTAGTAACAAGCACTGAGATCATCAGTGGCAGCGTGGGGAGTTATGTATTATATATTATATAGGTGACATTAGTAATAATCTCTGAGATCATCAGTGGCAGCGCTGGGAGTTATGTATTATATATTATATAGGTGACATTAGTAACAATCTCTGAGATCATCAGTGGCAGCGCTGGGAGTTATGTATTATATATTATATAGGTGACATTAGTAATAATCACTGAGATCATCATTGGTAGCGCTGGGAGTTATGTATTATATATTATATAGGTGACATTAGTAATAATCACTGAGATCATCAGTGGCAGCGCTGGCAGTTATGTATTATATATTATATAGGTGACATTAGTAACAATCACTGAGATCATCAGTGGCATCGCTGGGAGTAATGTATTATATATTATATAGGTGACATTAGTAACAATCACTGAGATCATCAGTCGCAGCGCGGGGAGTTATGTATTATATGGTGCGTTGAGACCAGCGTAATTTCTGCGGTCATAAACGTGGAAATTATCGGCGGGAAATATCGGCGGGAAAAACTGCGAAAATTAGCTACTACATTGCGGTAAAAATATATGCCCCCTTGATCCAGGCGGGAAATTACCATATAAATATCCAGTCAGATGCTGGCCATAATTGCTGCAAACATGTCTGAGTCAGATGATTCCGCAGCTGAGGACGCCCTACGAAGAGCACAAGCAGAATTCCTGCTTGAAAGTTTGATGCAGAGGGAGCAGGAGCGGAGATGGAGGGCCCAAGACCAAGGGGGCCCCTCACTAACAACGCCACCAGCTCCACAAGGGCCAAGCAACCAGCCACAACAACAGGTAGCATCTCTCCAAACATGTGTGACCCAGCAGCTGCATGGTGAGAGAACTGGGGCCACCAGAAAACGACCTGCACCATCTAGGCCGAGTACTGAGCAGGATACCACCACAAACCCCCCCCCTGCATTTCTAGAGGCAGAATTGAGAATTTTAGTTCCCAGGGCACGAGAATGGATAGAATTGCCAACCAGGAAGCCGGGTGCCAGTGCAAGAAAAAACCTTTGGGAGAAGATCACAGAGGAAGTGAACCAGGTGTCAAAAGTGGAAAGAGATTTGGCATCAGTGAAGAAAAGGCAAGTGTGTTGCTCCACCTGATAATGTCATATGTGTGTACATATGTTACATGTATGTTTTGATAGTAATAGAAAGGTGTGTTTGTAGTTATTGCTACACTTCAATGTCACATGTGAACACAACGATGTCTAATAACCCACATTTATATATGAAACATGCACCATTGGTGTGATGTGAGGTCATGGGCACACTTCTGCTCATGTGAAGTATGTGATGGGACAACAGAAAGTGTGTAGTTGTTAAAGAGTTGTAGTAACAAGTTCCAGATGATGCTACTGAAACAAGGATGTCAAAACTGTGCACATGTAGCTGGTGTGAAACTACACATCCCAGCATGCCTTCCCATAGTTAAATAACTCTATTATCCACACTGTCAAGCTATGGTGGGATGTGTAGTTTCACTACAGGTGGAGGTGCATAATTTGTCCAGGGATGATGTCATTTCTGCATAGTGATATATGTATGTGCATTTAGTGGCCTAATGAATGAGATGAGACACTGAAATGCCTCATAATGGAGACATTAATGTGTGTGTGGGAAACATAAGCACCAAAAACATAAGGTCACACACACTAGTAAATGTAACGTAGTCATGATGTTCACTAGCACAGTGGTGCACATACTGTATCTCATGGTGATATTTGTATGTTTTCACTTGTAGGTGGTCAGACTTTAAAACTACACTGAAGAGGAAGATGACTGACCGGTACAACCACAGCATGTCCACCGGGAGGGGGCCTATCCCAGACAACTTGGAATATACCCCCCCTGGAGGAAGAGGCCTTGGATGTAATCAATGTTGCCGAGGTCAGGGGGATATCCCATATGGATAGTGAGCTCCCGGTGGAGGTTTTTGCTTCTTTTGTTGGTAAGTCACAGTAATGCATTGTATTTGGTTAGTGAGATTTTTTTGTGTATGTGATGGTGACATTGTTTAAAATTATTATCCTAATAGAAGCAGAACCAGCTGATCAACCGGCAGCATCTTCCTCTTCAGAGCCACAGGTGGAGCAAGTGGTCCAGCCGCCACCAACACGCCACCTCCCGCCACAGGCCACATCTGATGCCATGTGGATCGAGATGCTGGACCAGATCCAGCAGCAAGGGTTGGAGGCTGCAGGCCGTCACCAGCAGTGTGTGCAATTCATGGGGGATTGGAAGGAGAGCAACACCCAGCATATTGAGGCCATGCAACGCCAGACTGACATTCTGGCGGCTGGCATGCAAAGCATTGCCCAACAACTCAGCAGCCAGAATGACATTCTGGCTGAGCTGCTGACCACCGCCAGGTCCCTAAGGGACAATCCCCCATCTGCTGGGCCACCCCAAGCTGCTCCCCAATCTTCCACCTCTGCTGACCCTCCTGTGTCCACTAGGGGAAGAGGGCGCAAGCCCATCCAAAAAAGGGGAAAAAAGGGCCAAAAGAATGACACCTGGTTCACTTCCTTTGGGTTTGGACCCCAAATTTTTAAATTGCACTGGACATCCACCTGAGTTGGCCATCTATCCATTTTCGTGCCATGGGCATTAAAGTCCTTATTTTGACCTTTAAAAATGCAGGTTTTATTTTTGGTGGTGTGTATCATGTTCAGTATTCTCCCTGGTTGTTGCAGGTCGTATTCTGGTGACCACATTTCTCTCACCATTGCATTTGCAGGGTAACACATGTTTGGAGATATGCAACCTGTTGTTGTTGTTGATTGTTATTTTTGACAATATGTTATATTTAATTTTTCGTTCTGATTTTAAATTGTGAACTAAGCTGTGATGCTGAACAGCAAATAAATTTATTTTAAGAATTAAAACACAATTGTTGTATGTGTAATTTCTTGTGTGAAACAAATACTAGATTTATGTGTACTTACTGACCAGGGTATTTTTGAACATTTGTTGAAGTGTGGTAGAAGTTTCCCATGTGTAACCCTCTCCATGGCCATTCCCATGTTCCTATCCAACTTTTCCCTGCTAATTAGTTTGTGTCAGCACATGTGCAGAGCAACTTAATAGGTGAGAAAGCAGTTTGTGTGCAGGTGAGGTAGCTCCTACATTAGTAGGTAAAAGCAGGTCCAGAACAATGATCTCGTCATGGAGTGGGTGAGGCAGACAAACAAGGGTGAAAAGGTAAATTTGTGTAGGAATGCATATGTGTCCTCCCTAAAAAAACAGTAATGTCTTGGTACAGGTATGTTAAAGATGTGTGAATCGGCCAAACATGATAAAATTGCTTGTGAACAAACATGTTAACACATTTTCATAAAAATGATTTCTCAGTGTCATAAGCAGATGTAGGAATCCTTTGTTAAAGAGATGTGATTGCAATAATGTGATTGGTGGCATCTTACATCCAGAGTGTAGTAAAATTAAATTCATAGCAGATCAGAAAGTGGTACAGTTCTGTATTTTGGGTGCTATACAAAGATTGTGTGCAAAATAGTGGGCATGGGCTGAAAACATTGCAGAAACATCCTTTGTAGGTGTTAGATGTGGTTTATGTATTTGTATCATAAATACAAAACATATGTTTGTATTAGAGTGAAGAGGTTGACACATGTCGACTTGTGTAGATTGAGTGTGCTGCTGTTTAAAGTATATGAAAACACTTTCTGAATGTGTGTAAATGGTTTCCAAATAACTACCTTGACATATATAAGCAGGTCTTAAAAAGAATCTTAACTAAAATTAAACCAACCTTTACATGTAGGGAAGTGTAGAAAGATAAGCTTCCAATGTGTTTGAGGGCTGTGTGTGGCTTATAGGTAGTGAAATAATGGTTTGGACTTAATAGGCTGCAGCATTGCTTATTACATTCAGGTGTATGTGTTTGAGTAGTAATCAGCGTTAATCAGCAGACCCAGGCGTCCGCTCTCATGCGGTATCTGTAGGGGTGGTCTGAGGTGGCGGTTGGCGTCCGCCTGTTTTGTGTCCGAAATGAACGGTGCTTTCTCCAATCGAGCGGTAGTAGCAGCGTACATTTTTTGTGCACACCCCCATGTACGCCCATGTTTACGCCCAGTTTCCCTCATTATTTTGGCTTCTCCCCTCAACACGCCCCTATGCCGCCCACAGTGACCATACTCTTGCGGACAGGTTTTTTCGCACGGAAAGACCCGTCCGTGAGCATTGTGGAGTCGTCGCGCCTGCGCATTGCGGAAGGTACGCATGCGCAGTTAAAAAAAAAACCAGGAATGTACGCTTACGGCCCAGCCGCCCGCACCAGAATAACCTCCTATGTTATTATGTTACTATGGGTGACATTCTATGGGATGAGATTTGCGTTTTTTTGCGTTAATTAGTAAACAAAATGGCGCTATCGCATTTTTCCGTCAAATCGCTTATTTAATAGGATGCGCTAAGGGACTGAAATCGCATATTATGTGCGTTAACACATGTGGACCAAAAGTGCGAGATTAATTCGCATTTATATCGCATCCAGATGTTTTCGTACAGAAAAGTATACAATTCAATGCTTTTTCTCAAATCGCACTTTTTAGGTGTCTAATAATCGCACTTATTTCAGACCAGGTTCTGTTTGGCGATTTGGGCCAGAACTCATTTTGGTCAAGTGCACACTTGGTTAATTTCACCACAGGTGCCCTCATTTTCACTCACAAACACCCCTACATAAACCCCCACATCATTAAGGACACCTGTGAGGGTTTGAGACATGGAGATTTTGCATAGTGGTTTGGAGTTGCTTATCTGTGATGTGGCCCATTTGGAGGAGCTGCGCAGGAGGGAGAAAGCTGCGCGCCAGATCCAGGTAGCCCCCCGACTACTGCGTACCCCACGTATGTATCATGCTCGGCTGTACCTGGACTCCCTCTCGGATCAACTGGTTGTGGGGATGTTTAGGCTAAACCGCATTAACCTGTTGGGCTTATATGAGCAGGTGAGAGATGATTTAGACCCTTTTGGGGGAGGCAACTATGCAGTGTCTGGGCTGCACAAATTAATGTGTGCCCTCTACTATTTGGCCACAGGCTCCACTCAGTCTGTGACCTCATGGGCCTTGGGGGTATCACAGGCCACTTTCTCTAAGCATTTTACTCAAGTGTTACTTGCGTTAAAGAAGTTGTGGCGGACATACATCAGATTCCCCAGTTCTGAGCTGGAGTGGCAGGACCACAAGTTGGCTTTCTATAGACTCTCAGCATTCCCTCGCATGCTGGGAGCTATAGACTGCACACACATTGGGATTAGGGCACCGCACGTGCGGGGCCACGTCTATGTCAATAGGCGTGGGCGGCACTCCCTGAACATGCAGGTTGTATCCAATGCTCACTTGAAAATCCTGAGTGTTGTCGCAGGCTTTCCTGGGAACTGCCATGATGCCTATATTCTGAAACACTCAGCCCTCTGGAACAGATTTACCAACCACCAAATGCCAGAGGGCTGGCTACTAGGTAAGTACCTTTTTCATATTACCCTGTCTGTCCTTATTTGTACCTGCTGCAATGTGTGTGTTTTCTGTTTCACAAGCATAATGTTCTTCTACCAGTGTCTCCTGTTTGAAATAAACACATACCTTACCATATAAGGCAATCACTTCCTATCTGTGTTTTAGGTGACTCAGGATATGGTTGTGTTTCCTGGCTCATGACACCTTTGCGCTCCCCAGAGGGCCCTGCACAGCACCGGTATAATGAAGCCCACATTGCAACCCGCAATGTGGTGGAGCGCACATTTGGCGTTTTGAAGAGTCGATTCCGGTGTTTGGACAGGTCATCGGGTACACTGCTTTACCACCCTGCCAAAGTAGTGATGATCATCCAGGCTTGCTGCATGCTGCACAACATAGCCCTGTCCCAACCTGCCTATGTGGAGGAGAAACATGCAGCTGTCGTGCAGGAAGCCCAACCTACCACACCTCCGGTAGTGAGGGGTACGCAGAGGGGGAATCTGGTGCGCACACACATCATCAGCCGTTACTTTTCTGGTAAGCACATGTGCCCTGTACTCCAAAATGTACCTGTGCTGTAAGTGTACTCATTAACTAATGTGTGACCAATACCATCTGTTTCCACCCACATTTAGCCTAATACACAGAGCCCAATGGATGCAGCTGGTGGTGCTGACCTATCCCTTGCTGCTATCTAGCTTGTAAGTACATTTGATACATGTATGAATGAAGTTTGCAGTAAAACATGGCTCACTGGTGTTGTGGAACTACACGTGGCAGCATGCCCTGACACACTATAAACATTATAGTCCAAACCATGAGTGTCAGAGCTTGCTGGAATATGTAGTTCCACAACCTTTCATGGGCCAGGAGTTACCCGACACTACTTTAGTGCAATCCCATAGTCATATACCATTACAATATGTTATAATTCACACAATAATTGGTTTAAAAGTAATACACAAACACAATGGTATGCGGTTAGACATTTTACTTCAGGCTACTTTGTCAGACGCAATCTGCATTTTTGCAGGTGAAACATAAAAACTGTGGGGGCATGTTACAAGATGTATTGGATATTACAAAACTAACAAACATCTGAGCTACCTTCTCCCAGCATCAGGCAGCCCTACACCACTTCTAGAACCTGCACCAAGCCCACCACGGGTCCTAATACTCCGATGGGGTGGGGAAGTGGGGGAGCCACTTATTGGGGTGCTGGATACACTGCTGAGGGTTGATGCTGCGCCACCTCCGACATTGGCTTCCAGCTGCTGTAGTTGGGCCTGCATACCTATTAAGGCATTGGTCTGCGCTGTGCATGATTGGCTTAGTGCAGCTATACTTTGCGCAAGGCTGCCAATATGGCTATTCTGCTCCCTTACAGCAGAAGTAGCAATGCGCACATGAGTGCCTACACCTACCCGTACACTACGTGCAATTTTGCGTAATTGAAGAAACGTGTCACGCATGTACCCCTGGATGTAACCTATTTGCAGGCTTTGGGAGGCCATGAATTCTATCTGTTTGTCCTTGAAATTGACCAAGGAGTTAGCTACTTGGGAAGCAGAAGCTGCTGTATGGGGTGCGTTTGTGGGTGGGGGTGGGTTGGGAGACACCCCACTTGGGGGAAGATCACTCTGTGATGAGGTCTGTATTTCTTCCTCTGCCACAAAGGTCTCCATGGGTTCAAGAATGATGTCCATTTCGTCTAACACCATTATTGAAGAATCTGTTTGGTTGGTCCCTAGTTGTATAGCACCTGTGGATACAGATGAAGAGGTAAGTACTGATGCATATATAGGCCAGACTGTCATCTATACTGTTTTAGAAAGGGCTTGAGATGCTGGACGCACATACCTAGGGGTGTTATGTACCTACACATGTAACCCGATACAGCATGTAACATTGACATTAATAATATGTCACATGCCTAGCTCAGATTACACTCATTTCCGTTGCAATGTAGCAGCAGGAGATGAATGTAGTGTGAGATATTGTTGATGTGACATGGGTGTGTGTACTTTATGTGTAATGGCGTGTTTTTTGATCATTAACCTGCTTCCGCAGATTCTGCTGCAACGGGCCTTCTGGTCTTGGATGCGTGAGCACTTCGGGATGGACAATCTGTGCAAGGAAAGATGGGCAGCCATTATGGACCTTACAATGGATAAGCATTTTCAAAAACCATGCATTCAAATTACAATAATGGACAATTCTTCCTTTGGATAAGGACTGCATTATTTATTCACCACAATTTTTTATCTTTTTCACAATATTATTTTTTTTATTTATTATTAAATTAGTGGACACATGACAACTATTGGATAATCTGTGGTATGTAGGCATGGCAGGTAAACCACCAGTACACCTCTGGGTTTTTGGCCACATACATGTTAGGCTGCTAGAAAGAATGTTACAGTGTTAATCAATATCAGCAGTTGTGGAACTACAAGGCCCAGCATTATGAGCAATTTGAAAGTAGGAGCAGGCAATTTCTTGTGCATGACCTTGCTGGGCTATGTAGTTCCACAGCAGCACTTTACTTAGCATAACAATTCAAGTGAACATTACAGTTAGAAATCATTGGCATGTATATTTAAGTTTGCATGTGGTCACACTTACCAGCTCTGGATGGCGTTTGCGGCCTATCGGTATCCGCCACGTGCATGCCAGGCAGGACCTCAGGGGGTATGATGCGCTTCAACTTCATCTCATACGATGTGTAGCACACAGTGGTGGGGCTTCCTCCTCCAGTCTTGGTGGCCTCCTCCAACTCCATGGCCATTTTACTTTTCAACTGCCTTTTGATGTCGTTGAATCTCTTTTTTACATTGCGGACCAGGCGCTTGTGCTGACTCACAGCGTTCACCGCCTGGGTGATGTCCTTCCACAATGCCCTTTTGCGCTGTGCAGTGGTCTTGTGGTGAGATTTGCCAAGTAAACGGTCAAACACATACATGATAGCCCGGACAAGCGCAGCATTTTCCTCGTAGGAGAATCTGACCTTTCGGCCACTTTTTGTGCGGCCAGCTTCCACCTCCTCCTCCTCATTTTCTACTCCAGCCATGTACCCCTCCTCCTCCATGCCAGTGTCTTCCTCCTCACCACCATCTTCCTCCACCTCTGACATGTGGCCCTCCTGCAGCTGCTGTGGGGTATGGTCAAGGTCTTGGCTATAGGATGGGGATGCCAGCGGATCCTCCACCTCCTCCTGCTGGGGCTGGACGCCCAGGGCCTGGTCTGGGGCTGGCCTTGCTGTGGCCATGCTGCCTGCCACACTGCTGGCTCTCCCACTTGGCTGGCTGCTGCCACTGCTCCCTCTGCCACTGCTCCCTCTGCCACTGCTTCCTCTGCCACTCCTCACTCTGCCACTGCTCCCTCTGCCACTGCTCCCTCTGCCAGTCATCACTCTGCCACTGCTCCCTCTGCCACTGCTCCCTCTGCCACTCCTCACTCTGCCACCAACACCTCTTCCTCTACTCACACTGCCACTGCTCCTCTCCATGCTCCTTACTTCCTATCAAAGAGTGAAATGGCACCAATGCCCCTTTATATAGGGGGTGTGATGCATAATGGAGGGGACACAGGTGGGCCAATAGGTTGGGGGGTTCTTAGTCATGCGGAGACAGTTTTGTAAATCGCACTCCGGTTGGTCCAAAACTCGCACATGACCGGCGGAAGAAATCGCACTTTTTTGTTACTTAAAATCGCACCACTTCGCCGCAACTCGCACCTCTTCTCACTTTTCAGCCTCCAAAGCGCATCACATTAAATATGCGAATTATTACTAAAAAATGCGATTTCAAAAAGGGGCGAATAGCGGCGATGTGGTGCGCTAAAATAACATGCGCATTTAGCACATCCCATAGAATGTCACCCTATGTTACTATGACATTGCTATGGTTGACACTGAAAAGGTCAACACAAGTTTTTCATGTTTCTTTCTTTAGACTGACTTAGTTCATACTTTACCATCAAAGTGGGCATAATTTTAGATTATAATAGTGCACTGGGCACAGCCAGCCATGCGAGAGGATGGGGTACACTTGTACAGTGTCCTGTGCCACCCCTGTAGTCACTGTGCCCATGGAGGTATTGCTCTTTGATCCAGCCAGAAGGGATGAATGAAGTTACATGTATGCGTGCTGGTTATACAGCGAGCACAGCTGGAGATGATGGATTCTGGGTCACCCTCCTCATCTCTGCTGAGACATCTTATCGCACCTACAGTATAAAACATGGAGATAGCAGCGTCCCGATACACCCGGGTCTCCGTCAGGGTGAGTTACAGCATTTATCTCGCAGAGTATGAGACAGGTTTCCTGTGATTGCCCAACATTTCCTGCCTGCCATATTTCCTGTGATTAGCCAACATTTCCTGCCCTCCATCCCTCGTGTCTCTGGGGTTATAAATAAAAAGACAGGTTCTCCGGGATGTTCACGAGCTGCATAGACCTCAATTCTGGGCTCTAAAATATTGGGAGATTGCTGGGTGATATTCAATCGATGTTTTACTTTTGCGCTGTTCGCGCTTATTTAGGTCAGTTCTAGCCGATATGCTAAATAATGGGCGTGCAGTGAAAAGTCTTTTTTGAGTGCTCACACATTTCAGCTCCCCACCCCCAGGGGGTGTAAGCTGAAATGCAGTTGCAGGGCCGTTGCTAGGGGGTTCGGCGCACTCCTGCAAACTATAAAATTGCGCCCATCCAAACTTTACAAAGGGAGGGGTGTGGCCACACAATAATGCTCCCACTCCAAATGACACCACACAGTAGCACAATCTTATTCACCTAACACAGCACCAGTGCCGTAACTAGCCATTTTGGTGCCATGTGTGAAAAAACAGGGACAGTGCGCGCCGAAGGCGCACGCAAAATTGTAGAAGCGAGGATTCATGGGGAATTGGCGTGGTCACATAAAAGTACCAATAACCCCATAATCCCCATAACACATTATGCTTCAAACCTCAAAGCCCATAACACATTATAGTAACCACACACAGTAATGCACATTATTTGTAATGCCACACATCATGATGCCCCTTGCACAATATGCAGAACACCATAATGCCCATTACACATTATGCCACACACTGTCATTCCCTTTACATATTATGCCATGCACTATAATGCCCATATGACATTGACACACATTATGCTACACATAATGCCCCGAGTACTCCTGCATATGCCCACATTTGTAGCGTTGCTTATTCATAACACCCACACCAGTTGCAAAAAGTAGTTGCTCTGCTTACAAGTAGTGCCCACAGCAGTTGCCGACATTAGTAGTGCTGCCTCTACACGTGCCCACACCAGTTGCCGACATTAGTAGTGCTGCCTCTACACGTGCCCACACCAGTTGCCGACATTAGCAGTGCTGCCTCTACACGTGCCTACACCAGTTGCCGACATTAGTAGTGCTGCCTCTGCACGTGCCCACACCAGTTGCCGACATTAGTAGTGCTGTCTATACACGTGCCCACACCAGTTGCCGACATTAGTAGTGCTGCCTCTACACGTACCTACACCAGTTGCCGACATTAGTAGTGCTGCCTCTACACCTGCCCACACCAGTTGCCGACATTAGTAGTGCTGTCTATACACGTGCCCACACCAGTTGCCGACATTAGTACACTCACACTTTACAATGGTGGCAGCTCATCCTGTCCTGTTTCCTGGTGTCTTCAGTCAGTCTTGCTACCTTGTAGCTCCGCCCCTTCCGGTCCATGTAGCCACACCCCTCCGTTCGTGTAGCTCCGCCCCTTTCGCCCCCTGCCGATGACCAGCTGATAATGAGCCAGGAGGGATCTCTGTGCCTCCGGCGCTGCTGCCTGTGATGAAGTGTGACTGGCGCAGCAGCAGTCGGCAGGCACGGAGGACAGCAGAGGATGCACAGCAGGGACAGCGCCTCTTCTGCACGGTGCCTACCTGCTTTGCATCCTCTGCTGAGTGGGTAGCGCCGGCCCTGTGCAGTTGGCAACACCCGGATAGCATTTGAATACAGGCCATAGTGTCCTAAGTATTAACTGTGCATTTTTGTTCAGGGTAGGGATAAACCGCTATACGCTGTAACCTGAACATATATATACTTCATAACACTACATAAGGTAAAATGGAGACTTGCCAACAATATTCTATATGAGTACAGACCTTACTGTAAGTAGTTGTAACACAGCGCCACCTACTGACCCTCTCATATTGCCTCACATACATTCTTAGCCTGCAGCTATTGCTATACTCTGCCTCCCTTCTTTGTATTATTGTACAATTACATTAACTCCATGGGGGGGGGGGGGGGGGGATACAATTGGGTGAAAGGTTTTATCCTAAAACAAAAACCTTAGTGACCTTGTGCTCAATTTTAAATTCTGGGGGTTATTCTGGTTGATTCGCGAATTCACATCCTTGCGAGTCAATCAGATTCCGCCTTGTGAATGGTGGTACAGGGTTCCCATATGCTAATGGGCTGCCCCACCACCGCGCTCAGCTTGCAAGGATGGGTGTGTGCACCCAGCGTACAGTCTGTTTGCCATGGGCACACGCACCCTGCGCCTGCACATGTGCGCAGAAATGACCCTGCACAGGTGCAGACGCAACACATCAGACCCTTTGTGAATGAAGGGGTCCGTACGAACACACCTGAATAAGGTCCCATATGTGCTCCTGATACCCGCAGTATCAAATATAACACGCACGCAGGGATTTCAGATTTGAAACCCCATGGTGTGAAAAAAAAGGGCTGATACTTACCGGTCTGATGGTCTCCGCGGCTCCCGGTCATCTCCTCACCACCTTTACACTGTGAGGGTGGCTGCTGGGAGAATATGCCCCATGTGTGGGAATGGCGGGGGAGGGGAGGCATCTGATTTAGAGTTCAGACACCCTCACTTGTTCTTTTTCTGGTCATTATCATGGATGGCTACCGAAACTGAATTATACACCCACATACGGTGGAGGCAGACATTTTGGGAGTGTCGCTACATCCTTGTGAATTGATTGGCTGTTTTCTGATTACTATAATCTCCGTCCACAAAATGGCTGCCATAATATTTATTTAACATGTCCTTGGTTGGAAAGTGACTGACAGGTTGATTTTATTCCAAAACTGGACACTTATACTGTACTGTATATAAACAATTTATGTAAATTACGGGTTTGTTCCATTGGAATGTGTTGTATTAGGAAATCTCTGAAGTCTGTTCCTGACTCACTATACTGTAGATTTCTTACAGACTTGCTAAATCCCAATGTGTTCACCAGATACACTTTGCAATTTTTTTTTGTTAAAATTGATTGAGTTAAACACCCGCAACTAATTAGTAGCTTCTTATTATGTTTTGGCTGAGTTTGATGTTAAAGCAGCGGTTCCACAAATGAGGTCTGTACAGTATATTAAAATGCCTTTTAAACATCTTAATTTATTGCTATCTTTGGTACATGTCTTTCTGCAAATCATTATCTCCTTTATAAAATCTCTCTGAAGGAGCAGACTCGCAGGATGCTGTATGTTGGATGAGGGGTGGAACAGAACTGTGGACAGCATTCCATAGCCTTATGCCCACTCCGCTATGTGTCATATGACTGTGGTTGCCTTAAGTGTACTGGATCATAGTGTGTGCCTGAAGAAACAAACCAAGGAGAAATGGTTGCTACAAACATTCTAAGCATATATACATGTTGAAAAAGGTCAACATGGTCAAAAGGTTGATAGATAAAAGGTTGACATGGAAAAAGGTTGGCATGAGTTTTTAATGTTTTTAGGGTGTCTATGTCGACATAGATCGATATGGACACTGTGTAAGTGTACCGCGTCCCCTCACATGGCTCGCTGCACTCGCCATGCTTCAGGCTCACTATTTTATTATTTCTCCATGCCCTAGTGGATAGTAGGGCATGAAAGGGCTGTCAGCACATGTCGGCTGAACATTTTGTAAAAAAAAAAATGCATGCCTACCTTTCCCATGTCGACCTTTTGACATGTCAACCATTAGACCCTGTCGACCTATTGTGTGTCGACCACTACTGGTCGACCATATAACTGCCTATCACGAGTCAGTCTATGATCAGTCCGGATACCCTCCCTGCCTGTGCTGCCCAGGACCAATGCAGGAGCAGGGGCCCCTCGCTGTCTGGACCCAGGCCTGAGGTCTTGCAGCCCCCCCCTGATGGTGGCCCCGGGGGGCTGTATTGGTATTATTTTATATGACATTTTGATTGTTGGTGTTGACAATAAGAGTACACAGGAAGCGTTCATA